>NC_139458.1:161400000-161830000 GCF_057233095.1 Heloderma suspectum | reverse complement strand
CAAGAGCCAATCTACATGGCCAATTTAATGCAGAGGGAGAGCACATCAGGGTCATTCATGACAGATGACGCCATCGCCAATCTGAGCCACCCCACAGCTTTCCTCTTGGAAAGGTGCATTTTCGGAAAGTCGTTTTAGTGTGCTGTTTTTCTTAAATGCGGCTCTGGAGTGGTTCTGCTGATATGTGCCCCATCCCCTGCATTAAATCCTGGGCATGCCTAATTCTGTGACCGGGCTGTGACATGGCAGTGACCTGGTCAAGAGGTGTAGCCCTTTCCCCTCACCTTACCCCATTCCCTCTTTTTGGACACAGGCTTGTTCCCACTTCCCATTCACAAGCATTTACCTATTGAGAATCTGTAGTGTCTTTTCCCCATTGAGAAAATCAGAGCTACGCTGTTTCATGTACTAGCTATCTAGCCTCTTCTTCCTATTCACAATAGCAGTTTCATTCACAATACTGGAGTATGTAGTGCATAATAAAGAACACAATGAGGGGAAGGAGAGGAGGTGGCCAGGAGTGGGAGCCTGCAGCGTGGTATTTCAGTGTATCGATACTGTGATACAGTGAGAACTAGAGAATGCACCAAGGGGGAAGAGAGGAGGAGGCTAGCAGAGGCAGCAGCAACAGCAGCAGCTGCCCCACCAAGCACCAGCAGAGGAAGGAAATCCAGCCAGCCCCTTCCCTCCATGCAGGGCTTTACTATCATTAATTCTCTTAATGGGGAAGTAACTCAGGCGGGATTCTCTCAATTGCAAAACAACTGAGGTGTGATGCTCTCAGTGGGAAAGCAATGCAGGCAGGGAGCAGGGCTGTGAGAAGCAGGGCATTCGATAATGGTGGATGTGACGGGAGAGGTGTATGGTAAACTACAGGGGCATAACTCATCTCTTCCATTACACTTCCCTGTTTGAGCAGGGAAGCCTGGGGGTGGGGGACAAGTGTCTCTCATTTGCTGAGTACTACCTACCTGGTTGATGATGTTCAGCTCTACTCACAGGACTCCGTCCATGCAACCCCAAAGTAAGGCGGTTTCAAGTGCTCTTCTGTGACTTGTGAAAGCAGGTTTTTAGGTGGTGTATACTCTGCTTTTCTTGCTTCGTGTGCACTTACTGGACAAAAGCCAATTTCATGAAAAATCAAATAAAACAGAAAGTGCTGCTCATTCTGTTGCCATGAAGTTTGGCCCTGGTATCATGGGTCATGATACATTGTGAACATCTCAAATGCAAGCCCCCCACTGAAATGAATGGGACCCACGCAGGAGCCCTTGCACAGTTCCCATTCATTTCAGTGGAACATGTGTTTGAAAAGCTCAATGTGGATTGTGCCCATAAGCTCTACCTGCCAGCTGACCTTGAAATTCCTGTCCTCTGATCTGGGGTGAAAATCCAATAGCATTTATTTTGGCATTTTGATAATGCCATTCATTCTGCAAATATTGCTAAATGAATGTTAAAAGCAAACACATTAAGACACTTTATATTGCTATGCTTGAAAGCTGAAGAGCAGATTTAAGGCTTTGTATATTTCTGCTTCTCTGTCTCTGCATTGTAGTCTTGAGTAACTTGCAGCTAACCTCTTTCAAGGGTTGGCTAGCTTACCTAATATAAGCAAACATTAGCAGGAATGTTAAATACCAAGTATCCGGGAAAGTATTTTTCATAGACATTAAAAATTAGGATAAGATTATTACTGCTGCAGGACAATGGTTTTTTATCCACTTAAGATCATACAGTAGATCCAATATCCATTCTAATATGATTAGCTTTGTAATTAATAAAACATCGTCATACCTGGCTAAGCACATTTCCATAGAAGCAAGCTGCACTCATTTAATTGAAACTTACTTGAAGTCAGTGTGCTTAGAATTAAACCCTATGGGAATGGCTTAAATTGAAGATGCACAATGATGGTGTGCCATTGCAGCTGAATTGTGATTCACTATGCTGACTGGTTGTGCCCACTTATGATGGAAACCAGGATCAGTGTCCTATTGGACATGAGAGCTAATGTAAGTTACATTGCGCTGGCATAAAGGACCTCTAATGCAATGCCAATAACATAACAGGATTCCCTGGAAAACGCATCATGCCAGTGAATACTACTGGCATTGCGCTAGAGGTCCCTTATGCTACTGCAATGTAATTAACATTAATACTAGTTTACAATTGGATATTACCTCATATGTTTACCATCTGTACTATCTGTTTACTGTTTACTATCATTTATGGTCAGCACACATATATACTACTATCTATGGCTTGCTAGAAGGCATAGAGCCTTCTCGATAGCAGCACTCAGGTTTCCCAGTCACTCTAGCTATGTCAGTTGTTGTACTCCATCTCTCTGGCTGTCCATCTGGCACCAAATTTGATGGGGCTTAGAGCTAGGTAAAAACAATCTTATTTTCCCAGTTTTTAATGGCTTTTAAGAGTTGTAATGGCTCCTAAGGTTTTATTGCTGCCTATGGTGCTTTTTATTGCTTGTATTGTTATTTTATTCATTATATTTTAATGTTTTAATATGATGTTGCAAGCCACCTTGGGAATCTCCATTGAAAGGTGGAGTGGGAATATTTTTCAAGAAAAAAACATGGGATGCCACACACAGTTGTTGCAACGGAAGACCATGTTACCTCCCTGCCATGTTACCTTGTTGGTCTGACCACCAGCATGGTACAATGACAAGAAGCTCCAGTGTGGGTCTTCTAATGACAGCTCTAACTCCATAGTCCGAGTACCTACAAAAGTGACAAGCTATTGCCTTGCACTGATGGTAGAGACTTCATGTCAGATCATCTGAGCTGCTGCTTCAATGGAGTGGCTCAGAGGTCATTACATGATGTATATCATGGCCACTGAATGAAAACAAATCCATCTGACTATAACTTGTAAGCAGCTATGGAATATTTGCTTATATATCTATAGTTCACTCTGGCTGAACTTGCTGATGGAGCCTGCTAGTCAGCCAGGGAGCCATTTGGAGCGGCAAGAGACAAAAAATTATAGACCAGTTAGCCTGGCCTTAGTAGTAGGCAAGTTCCTTGAGACATGGATCAGGGATGAGATCACAAAACATCTGGAGAAATATGAGCTGACAGAATCCTAGTCATCACGGATTTACAAAGTGTAAATCTTGTCTGACAAACTTGCGTAGAATTTTGTAATAGAGCTAATGCAAAAAGGAAAGAGAAGAGAACTGAAGGCAGTGGACTTACAGTGTCTACATGGAAGAAAGTCCTACTGAATTCAATAGGACTTTCATTTGTATAGGTTTGCAGCCTCAACTGTTTGGATTTTGAAAAAAAGGCATTTGACACCTGTCATTAAGGTTAGATTGCTGACTACAAAATTATGACAAAAGAAAATCAGTCACATTGAAAGTTATTATTGGCATATTAACGTGCAAAGTCATGAGTTGTCTAAGTATGAGGGCAGGCCTCAGTGAATGATAATGGTCCCTGGTCCAGTCTGACAATCATTTCCTGAGATGCCCATACAGGAGAAAATAAGAGATAGAACAAAGGCAGTAAACTTTGGATTTAACTGAAATGAAAGTCTTCGGGTGGTGATCTGGGTCCAGGTTTTGCTTAGTCAAGAAATTCTCAGTGGGGGCTCCCACTGATTCCATGGCACCAGACCCCTGCCCAGTACTAGTTGGTGGGCACCTCCGGTGAGGGTTCTAAGTTCTCAGGTCCACATAGCATGGCTGTACTTGCCAGGATTGCTATCTTAATTATGCCAGCCCTGCCTGCATACAATAGGATGGGACCAATGTAACTGGCAAGTTTGGGGCCTTTAGTTCTGCTCAGCTCTGCTGCTGGGCCTCTTCTCAGTCTCACCAGCCTCCCAGAAGCAGCAACAGTGGTCCAGCAGTGGCAGCACTGAGCAAAGCTCTAGGCCTGCACACCTGAACTCATAGGCCCTGCCATCTTAATTACGTCAGTCTCTTCCCTGATGTAGATGTCTCACAATCAGGGCCAGCATCATTATGTTGGTTGTGCTAGTGAGTTAAGGCATGTTGTATGGGCCCAGAACTTCATTTGATATCTTTGCCAGGCTCGCCCATCCCCATAGCTCCGATTACCCACATCAGCAGTAGTGATAGCAGCAGTCCATTTTCCTAAGAATGTTGCATGCTGGCACCAGGTTTGCCCAGATGACAGGACTACTTAACTGCACAGAGAGCTTTGGCTACTGGGTGATATAGAAATGTAATAAACAGGCAAACAAATACCTGTGTCGATTGCTTGCTAATCTACCTTAAAACCGTTTCTTAAAGGAAATCAACCCTGAGTGCTCATTGGAAGGACAGATACTGAAGCTGAAGCTCAGATATTTTGGCCACCTAATGCGAAGAGAAAACTCTCTGGAAAAGACCCTGATGCTGGGAAAGACTGAAGGCAAAAGGAGAAGGGGACGGCAGAGGATGAGATGGCTAGATAACATCACGGATGCAATGAATATGAACTTGAGCACGCTCCGGGAGAGAGCGCAGGACAGGAAGGCCTGGCGTGCTATGGTCCATGGGGTCACGAAGAGTCGGACACGACTGAACGACTGAACAACAACAACAACAATTTTAGGACTGCATGTTGTGGCACACTCAGTAAATAGAGGTTGCCTGGAAATACTTCTGTCTGTCAGCTGTCTCAAAGAGCAATTCATGTTGTGACTACCAGTTTACTTTGAAAATCAGCCCTCCCTGTGTAGCATGTTTTCATCCTGTTGCCAGCAATGACCTGGAAGATTTTGTGACAGCATGGAGACAAACCACATGGTGACAATCAGTGTATGTGGTGAGCACTATGTGGTGAACATCTACAAAAATGCCTCCCTATGTAGATCAGCTACAGTTTATTGGGTATCTCCAGGAGACTCTTCATCGTGACTCACCATTACGACTTGTCATCATGAACCTGAGAAGGGGCCCTGGTAGGTGATGGATGAACAAGTAAATGGCCTCAAACTAACTACACCTGTACTTCCAGTGCCATTCCAAGGTTTTGAGGGGCCTTGGTCAAGGCACCTCAGTGGGCCTCATCCCTCAGTGAGTCTACCTTCTCACAGCCATTGTCAACAGCTGCTATTGCTCCTCATCCTCTTTGTCATCATAGCAATCACTTACTTGCTTGACAGACAGAGAGTCAGTGAGCAAAAAGGCAGTGGCATCTACTGCTCCTCCTTCTCACTAGCTCTGTTGTCAGGGCAAGAGAGAGAGGCAGGTGAATAAGCAAGTTGCTATGGTGAAGAGGAGAAACAACTGCAGGGGGCTCCTGTCAGTGGGCTCCTGCTGGGCTGTGGGGCCCCAGCAGATGCCCAACTATGCCTACCCTTGACACTGGCCCCCTTCAAATTAACTTATCTTTCATGCCTGACCTTAATTTCAAGTGTCTAATGGACCGTGCCAACCTTTATTTTTTCATACCTCTCTTGTATAGTTGATACTGGTAACTATCTGAGATGTTTACTACTGTTCAATCTACAGTATCTGCTGGAGGCTGCCAAGAGCATGGTTACCGCATGGTAGGGAGATTTATAGTATTCCCCTATATTATTTGTAAATCTCTGCTTTCCCAAGGGTATATTAGAGCTAAAGAGAACTCATTTTCAGGAGTTTCTGGGATAATACACATCCTATGAACATATGCCCCACATTGGCAAAGATTTTTAGCCCTTTGATATTTCTGGGGGTGGGGAGCACATATTTCTGGGGTTAGGATCCTTTATAGCAGAATGAATTTGTTCCCAAAGATTCCCCTCAGAATTTTCCAGTTATTATACTCAAATATTTTCCAGATATTCTCACAGTGAGAATTAGTGTGATTTATTTTATATCCAATGATATTCAGTGGTGTAGTGGAGGGAAATACAGTGACACCACCCCTGATCTGAATATTTATATCTGTCAATATTTATATCTGTCTGTATTTGAAAGCGAATATACAACGATAATTCATATTTGACAGTTTCTGAAGTCTGACATGCAATTACAGTTGAGATTAATAATTACTTATTATAGTTGATATGCAATGATTTTTAGGAACTGAGAGTTTACATGGAATGGGATTTAGTAGACAGATAACATGCAGTGCTATTTAGTGGTCATATTAAGAGAGTTCATATTTAAAGCCTGATAAAATCAAATAAATCAAGACATATGAACAAGTCTAAAACATTTGGATTTTGAATGTTGAAATAAAATTTCACATCCAAAATGAAAATTTCACTCGGCATAAATTATAAATATTTGTTCCAGTGTTAGAGTCTGCCTTTTACAAGAGCACAGATAGTCCACTTCCTCATCCCATTTGTGTGTGTGCGTGCGTATGTGTAATTTGAAAGTGTCAGGTCAGTAGTGTTAGTATAATATATTAGTAGCCCAGTCATTTACTGTTGTTGTTGTTTATTCGGTCAGTCGCTTCCGACTCTTCGTGACTTCATGGACTGGCCCATGCCAGAGCTTCCTGTCAGCTGTTGCCACCTCCAGCTCCCTCAAGGTTGAGTCCATCACCTCCAGAATATCATCCATCCATCTTGCCCTTGGTCGGCCCCTCTTCCTTTTGCCTTCCACTTTCCCTAGCATCAGCATCTTCTCCAGGGTATCTTGTCTTCTCATGATGTGGCCAAAGTACTTCAGTTTTGCCTTTAATATCATTCCCTCAAGTGAGCAGTATTGCTTGATTTCCTGGAGTATGGACTGGTTTGATTTTCTTGCAGTCCAAGGCACTCTCAGAATTTTTCTCCAGCACCACAGTTCAAAAGCATCTATCTTCCTTCGCTCAGCCTTCCTTATGGCCCAGCTCTCGCAGCCAAAGGTTACTACGGGGAATACCATTGCTTTAACTATGTGGACCTTTGTTGTAAGTGTGATGTCTCTGCTCTTAACTATTTGATCAAGATTTGTCATTGCTGTCCTCCCAAGAAGTAAACCTCTTCTGATTTCCTGGCTGCAGTCAGTGTCTGCAGTAATCTTTGCACCTAGAAAGACAAAGTCTGTCACTGCCTCCACGTTTTCTCCCTCTGTTTGCCAGTTATCAATCAAGCTGGTTGCCATAATCTTGGTTTTTTTGAGGCTTAACTGCAACCCAGCTTTTGCACTTTCTTCTTTCACCTTCATCATGAGGTTCCTCAGCTCCTCCTCGCTTTTAGCCATCAAAGTGGTATCATCTGCATATCTGAGATTGTTAATGTTTCTTCCAGCAATTTTAACTCCAGCCTTGGCTTCATCAAGCCCAGCACATCACATGATGTGTTCTGAGTACAGGTTGAATAGGTAGGGTGAGAGTATACAGCCCTGCCGTACTCCTTTCCCAATCTTAAACCAGTCCGTTGTCCCGTGGTCTGTTCTTACCATTGCTACTTGGTCGTTATACAGATTCCTCAGGAGGCAGACAAGATGACTTGGTATCCCCATACCACCAAGAACTTGCCACAATTTGTTATGATCCACACAGTCAAAGGCTATAGAATAGTCAATAAAACAGAAATAGATGTTTTTCTGAAACTCCCTGGCTTTCTCCATTATCCAGCGGTTATTGGCAATTTGGTCTCTAGCTCCTCTGCCTTTTCTAAACCCAGCTTGTACATCTGGCAATTCTCGTTCCATGAATTGCTGGAGTCTACCTTGCAAGATCTTGAGCATTACCTTACTGGCATGTGAAATCAGTGCCACTGTTCGATAGTTTGAACATTCTTTGGTGCTTCCCTTTTTTGGTATGGGGATATAAGTTGATTTTTTCCAATCCATTGGCCATTCTTGTGTTCTCCAAATTTGCTGGCATATGGCATGCATCACCTGGACAGCATCATCTTGCAAGATTTTAAACAGTTCAGCTGGGATACCATCATCTCCTGCTGCCTTGTTATTAGCAATGCTTCTTAAGGCCCATTCAACCTCACTCTTCAGGATGTCTGTCTCTAGCTCACTGACCACACCGTCAAATCTATCCCCGATATTATTATCCTTCCTATACAGATCTTCTGTATATTCTTGCAACCTTGTCTTGATCTCTTCTGATTCTGTTAGGTCCTTGCCATCTTTGTTTTTGATCATACCCATTTTGCCTGGAATTTACCTCCGACGTTTCTAATTTTCTGGAAGAGGTCTCTTGTCCTTCCTATTCTATTATCTTCTTCCGCTTCCACGCATTGCTTGTTTAAAAATAATTCCTTATCTCTTCTAGCTAACCTCTGGAATTTTGCATTTAATTGGGCATATCTCCCCCTATCACTGTTGCCTTTTGCTTTCCTTCTTTCTTGGGCTGCTTCCAGTGTCTCAGCAGACAGCCATCTTGCCTTCTTGGTTTTCTTTTTCTTTGGGACGTTTTTTGTTGCTGCCTCCTGAACAATGTTGCGAACTTCTGTCCATAGTTCTTCCGGGACCCTATCTACTAAATCTAGTCCCTTAAATCTATTCTTCACCTCCACTGCATATTCATGAGGAATATTCGTGAGCTCATATCTAACTGATCTGTGGGTCTTCCCTATTCTCTTTAGTCTGATTCTAAATTGTGCAATAAGAAGTTTGTGATCTGAACTACAATCAGCTCCAGGTCTTGTTTTTACCAACTGCATAGATGTCCACCACCTTTAGCTACAAAGGATGTAGTCAATCTGATTTCGGTGTCGACCGTCTGGTGAAGTCCATATATAAAGTTGTCTCTTAGGTTGTTGGAAGAGAGTGTTTGTTATGCACAGTGAGTTGTCTTGGCAAAATTCTATCAGACTATGTCCTGCTTCATTTTGTTCTCCCAGACCATGCTTGCCTGTAATTCCAGGTGTCGTTTGACTACCCACCTTAGCATTCCAGTCTCCTGTAATGAAAATAACATCTTTGTTTGGCGTACTATCCAGTAGGTGCTGCAGATCCTCATAGAACTGATCTACTTCTGCTTCTTCAGCATCTGTGGTTGGGGCGTATATTTGGATCACTGTGATGTTAAATGGCTTACCCTGAATTCCAATTGAGATCATTCTGTCATTTTTTGGATTGTATCCAAGCACTGCTTTAGCCACTTTATTATTAATTATGAAGGCTACTCCATTTCTTCTGTGGTCCTCTTGTCCACAGTAGTAGAACTGCTGGTCATTTGATGTGAAGTGGCCCATTCCAGTCCATTTCAGTTCACTGACACCCAAAATGTCTATATTTCATCTTGACATCTCCCCAATAACCACATCCAATTTGCCCTGGCTCGTAGATCTTACATTCCAGGTTCCTATGGTGTGTTGATCTTTAGAACATCGGATTCGTCGTTCACCACCAGCACCAGTGGCTGCTAGCCGTCCTTTCGGCTTTGAGCTAGCTGCGTCATCACATCTGGGGCTAGTTGAACTTATCCTCTGTTCCTCCCCAGTAGCATTTTGACCATCTTCCAACCTGGGAGTCCCATGTTCCGATGGTATACCGACATATCTCTGGTTGTTCTGATCCATTTAGTTTACATGGCAAGAATACTGGGGTGGGTTGCTGTTTCCTTCTGCAGGGATCGTATTTAGTCTGACCTCTCTGCCATGACCTTCCCGTCTTGGGTGTCCCTTCACGGTTTAGCTCATGACATCATTGAGGTGGTCAAGCTCCAGCACCATGACAAGGTAACGATCTCCTTTGCTGGAGCATTTACTGTTACCTGGAGATAAAACAGAGGAGACTCAAAAGTCTCTAATTATCCACAGACTTATCCTTGCTTCCAGTTCAGGCTAACCACTTGATTGTGTGACTGAAGCACAGGAAAAGGTTGCATATTTGAGAAGACTGATGGTATTAAAAAGTTATGTAAAGCAATTAGGGTTGCCAGCCATATAATCTACCTCAGTTTCTCACAAAAACTGGAAAATGGAAAGTTTAACTATTTTACTATTTTACTAACTATTTAACTACTTTAAAGAATATAATTGTTTCCTTTCAGTCACAAGTGCTCACCTTAGCATTACTACAATGATTTTACTACAGTTGCCACACATCTTGACCATGACCCTTGTTCTTGGTTCACCCTCTGGTAGCAAACAGCATTACATCAATAGTCATTGAGGCATTGCATTTGGAAGCAATTTTCATAGCACATGATTAGAGCACGCAGTACTTAGCAAAAGGTAGTGCTGACACAATGGGAGCCAGGTCTAAGGGAACTTCTAGACAAGGCTTTTCTTGTGCAATTGTAAAGCCTCATTCATGGAATTTTACAGGGGGTACAGATGATAATGTCTTCAGTTTGTAGCCCTCCTGTGTTTTCCCACTGCTTCTTGCACCATTTTACTTACCAGAAAAAAAACAATTAAGGAGGAATGATGGAATAGCTCAGCCTTCCCCTGTGTGCCACCCTCCAGGTGTTTTGGATTACAACTTCCATCAGCATTGAGCACTGGCCGCTCTGGATAGGTCTGATGGGACTAGTCCAAAATATCTTCCACATTCAGGAAGGCTGGAATAGCTGCAACATGCCTTTTGATTATTAACTTTAGGAGCCCTCCATCTGGAAGCACCCTAAACACCTGTGTGATCTGGTGCCAATCAGGTGAATTGTCAACAAATAATGAAATGCTTGTGTGAACCAGTCCTTAGTCACTAAACCTCTAGGATGCACAAATCAGTGCAAATGTGACATGATCTCCACTCTTCCCGGCAGGCCATTTTTAAAACTTGGGATGAATGTTCATTCGAGGCCAGAGCCAACGTCAAGGGTAGGCATGGCTGGGCCTACACTCCAACAAGGGCCCACTGATAAGAGCTCCCTGGACTTGCTCCTCCTCTTTCACTCCAACGGAGACAATGGAGGTGGTCAGAAGGAGGAGGAGTAGATGCCACTGCCTGCTTGCTCACTGGCTCTCTAGCAAGCAAAGGGCAGCAATGTTGAGGAAGAGATGAAGAGCAACAGCAGCTGGTGATAATGGCAGTGAGAATGTAGACTCACTGAGGGAGGGGCCTGTTGAGGGTGTCTTGCCCAAGGGCCCTCCAAAACTTGGAGCTAGCACTATTTCAAGCCCCCCTTTCATCTCAGTATTCCCCCTATCTATGTATCAGTTGGAAAAAATATGCTCTCTCTCTCTCTGTATGTATGTGTGTGTGTATGTGTGTGTATAATATATATATATATATATATGGAGAGAGAGAGAGAGAGAGAGAGAGGGAGAGAGATCAGGATTTAATGCAACAGTATATTAAGATTTTACATCTCGAAAATTGAAATACAAAAAAAAAATGGATTCACTTGTAAAGTACAGCACTCTTTCTGCCTATGGGATCCTATTTTTGCATTTCATTAGTTAATATAAACATTAAATGTAAAATTTAACAGTATGTGGCTGAACCAGTAAGGATTCTTGCTGCTATGGCTGGGGTGATGGTTCTTTCACTCTGTCTTGTAGCTGGGTTATCTGCCTGGGGATATAGGAGAGAGGAAGAGAAATAGGGTTAATGGGCTATATGTTGATGAAATGTGCAGATCAAAATGACAGAATAATAAGAGCAGTGAAGCCAGTGGCCCAGTAAATAGAATGTGGGCAACTTCAAAGTACTGAAATGACTCCTGGTACTGGGTTTATACTTCTACCGACAAGTGTTACTGCCTTGAAAAGAAAAATATCTGATTATTTCAAACTTGTTGTCACTGTTAATATGTATCCCTTCCTGTGTGGTGTACTTCAGCAATATCTTCATCGCCCCCCTTGACCCCCCTAAAAAAAAAAGGCCTGTGTTTTTTTTCCCCATCTGGAGCAAACAAAATGAGAAGAGGAAGTAACAGAGAAAAGGCCAGTGGTGTAGTGGAGGCAGGTCTCACAGGGATGCAGTGCCACTACCTTTTCTTCTTTTTTTTTTAAATTAGCAGGGATACTGATGGCATCTGCCAGCCCCCCAGGATTCCTGGGGTAGAATCCAGTGGTACTCTTAGACAGAGTAGACCTATTGAAGTGAATGAGCCTAATCTAAGTAGGACTACCATTGGATACTGCCCCCTATTCCATCTGAATATGGATTCCACCTGCAATCCTCACACTAGTTGGGGGGGGGGAAGGAATTTTCGCAGCAGCCATACATTGGTCCCTGTTGTAATGTACAGTGTTTTGTTCTTGAATGGGCGATTAAGACTCAATATCTTTACAAAAGACCTGCTCCTGATGGAAATGAAAACTGATAGAACTGGTTTGTTGATATGGATCAACACAATTGCCTGCATTTCTGGACTCTCCTTGGGGGTGTGGCTATGGGGATTGTCATAAGGAGCACCTGAACGTCAAAATTTTACCACTACACCACTGGAGAAGGCAAAGACTAGGATGAAAGTATATGAGGCTAAAATCCTATGCACGCTTAACTGGAGAGTAAGCCTTGAAAGTAAATATGCATAGGACTGATATGACTCTGGACAAGTGAATGGGCGATGGTATGGGAACATTAACTCTGTAGTAACTTCTCCTCTCCATCTACAGAATTGTGCGTGGTGTGGAGAATGTGGATAAGGAGACATTTTTCTCCCTCTCTCAAAATACTAGAACCCTGGGGCATCCTATGAAGCTTGTTGGTGGGAGATTCAGGACAGATAAAAGGAAGTACTTCTTGAAACAGTGCATAGTTAAACTATGGAATTCGCTACCACAGGATGTAGTGATGGCCACCAATTTGGATGGCTTTAAAAGGGGGTTGGACAAATTCCTGGAGGAAAAGGCTATCAGTGGCTACTAGTCCTGATGGCTATGGGCTACCTCCAGTACCAGAGGCAGTGAGCCTATGTACACCAGTTGCTGGGGAACATGGGTAGGAGGGTGCTGTTGCACTCATGCCATGCTTGTGGGTTCCTGGTTGACAGTTGGTTGGCCACTGTGTGAACAGAATGCTGGACTAGATGGACCCTTGGTCTTATCCAGCATGGCTCTTCGCATGTTCTTATGTTCTTAATCCATTGCAGTGGAGGAAATCTTTCTGCAGCTTATACTAATGTACCCCTTATTCCCTCTCATTCCTGTGCAATGACTAGGGTATGAACTTCATATTTTCATTAAAGTGTAGCCTTTGCTGCTAATAACAGCCATTTTGTCAAAGTTAATGTAATTTGAAAGTCAACAAGAGTGTTTGACCATGAAAGAGACATATTAATAAGATTTCATCTATCTGTCGTCTGTCATCTATCAATCTATATCTCAAAGATTCCTTTATAGAAGCCATGAAGAGAAATGAAAAAGGCGCAAATATGGGGTGGGGAGTTGGCAACAACGGATCCTAAATAATATTTCATGCCAACAGTCTATCTTCATTTAGGAAAAAGTGCAGAGTCTTATGTACCAATGGAGGGTGGGTATATCTATTAATTGGGTATTTGTGATCTCAGTACACTTGTTTAATAGAAATCTAGCTACAGAGAGTGACCTTTTCTTTGGAGCAGTTGGAGGGAGCAGAAAGTGTTTAATTCTCCCTCAGTGCCATTTTCCTGATCAAAATACTCTCCTAGCTGCTGCTTGTTCTTCAGGGGAAAAGAAAAATCAGGGGACTGAATTCCCTCCTCCCATGGACCAAATATCATAGTGGCGTGGGGTGGCATTTTGATCAGAAAGTTGTCTTGGAGGGAAATTATTAAACATTTTCTCTCCCTTGACAGACACTGATAATACCTGCAGCTAGATTTCTCTGTGTGTGTGTGTACACATGCACGCACACACATCATGGATCTCCCATATAATATATTTGTTAGCCCTTAGGAATGTCTCACTGCCCAAGGTAGTGGTGTTACTGCACAGTGAATCTGCTGAATAAATCATATATACAGTCCCACTATTTCAGAAGTAGTTCTGAGCTGTATGACCTGCTGCAATAGGCAATTCAGACAGTATGTTTAGACGAAACCAAATTCAAATGGCAGATCCCTGAGGAGAACTGGAATTTGGAACTCAATCCAAGCATTGTAAGTCCGGCCTATTTATGAAGAAGAGTATTGCTTATCTTGTTTGCTTTGGCTAAACTATTACCTCACTCACTAGGTTGTCTAAATCTTTTTCATTGTGGTACATTCTCTTTTATTTGCACCCCTTGAAAGGATTAAAGGGAATTCTGAATTACAGTGGCGACAAAAAGCTTATGTGAGCAGGATAAACGGGGGGAGGGTCATGATTTAAGTCAAATATTTTAGAAGTTCATGGTCTGATTTCATTTCATGCTCATTTCATGGACTAACTCAGCTTTCCCCAATTTAGTGTCCTCTAGACAGGATTGGCCTAAGACATTTTGTTGCCTGATACAACTGTTCCACTCCCATTTCATGTACAAAAGCCAACTGAACTGGTAGTTTAATTTTTCTTCAACACTGAGGGTATGGGTATGACAGTGTCCTCTGCTGCACCTGAAGTCAGCAGGCTAGCTTAGGGGATGTGGGGCAGGCTACATGGCACACAGGTCTCTCCTCCAACAGCGTGCTGCCACCTCCCATCATCTGTCCTGGGAGGCAATAGCCTCACTTTGCCTAATGGTAAGGCCAGCCCTGCTGCCAGATGTTTTGGACAACAACTCCCAGAATTCCCGATCAGTAGCACTGCTGACTGGGGCTGATGTGAGTTGAAATTCAAAACATTTGCAGGGCACCAGGTTGAGGAAGGTATGAGGAGGTTACATCAAATGTGACAAGAGGCCTTCATATTTTCTATGAAGGCCTGTCATTCCACTTACTGAGGCATAGTTCGGACATGCGTGTCGAATGCTAGATTACTGTACACTTGATTACTGTACACATGTATTCACCCAGAACTGAATGAATGTAGGAGAGGAGTGGATCATGCTAGGTGGCCCCACCCTCCAGAAGTGAAAAGGTCTCTAATGTGAACTGACTCCTTTGAAAGGCATTCTTTGAGGTGAGGAGTGGCAATATAAAAGTTTATTTGTGGTGGTTAAAACTCTAGGAATAATTTAAAAGAAATATTGCAGTTTTGTCATTATTATCTAACATTAACACATCTCTAATATGGAGGATATTCATATTGTTTGTACAAAGTCAATTGGTGCATGATAAACAACTTTCTCAATTGTACCTCAACTTATGTATTCTTTTGTATCTAATACCACGATAGCTCCACTCTTGTCTTGATCTTTACATCCCATTCAGTGATGTAATTCATGAATCGAGATGATTTGGATATATGAGGTTATGCATTGCTTTTAACATTTTCTTCAGAAAAGTAATGATCGGCACACGAAATTTTGCTCTTTCTTAGCCTGTAGGAAACCAAAAGAATTGTAAAAATTGAGCAAAAGGAATGTAGTGGTATAGAGAGACCTAAATTATCTCATGGATGAAAAATTCCATTCTGGAATTTTTTCTGAATGTGGGATCCCAAATGCTCTGACATCTGAGGAAGAAAAAATTATAATGCAATGTAATGTGAACATGAAATGCTGGCAAACCCAGGAGTAAAACAATTTGAAGTTAGGTATTTGCATAAATGCTCTTTAAAAGTATGATGGCTGCATCATGACTTCACAGTGCATGCGTTCAATGAGAATTGATTTTCCATTTATGTTTTATAGTGCAATAAACAAAATGCCACCAGAATGTGTTTTGTTAACCTTGCTGTGGCTTGTGCATTAAAAACAATTCCTGAGTGTTTTAAAATGATCTCACTCAGAAAGCAATAGTATCGAATATATAGATTCCATAGGCAGAGGTGCACAAATTCTGTATGGACTATACATGGATTATCAATAAACATGATAAATGAGGTAAAATCTAAGGAGCAACTGGAAGGTAAACTGGCATGAATAATTGCAGTCCACCACTGGAATCTGCCCCTTCTAGTTGCTGTTCTTATGCACAAATTACAGACTTTTAGGAATCTGAGTTCCGGACACAATGAAATATGATGGAGAGAGTTGGAATATACAGTCAAATATTTCAGTTATTGCAGCGGTCCCCAACCTTTTTGGGACCAGGGACCGGTCCGTGGAAGACAATTTTTCCATGGACCGGGGGGGGGATGGGACCAGGCCACAGTAGGGGTGTGGGAACCCCCCTTACCTTTGGTCTGCTGGGGGGTGATCCGTCCCTCCTCCCCCCAGAATCCTCGCTGGCCCTGGACTCGCTGCAGAGCTGCCGGCCGGCTCCAGCCGGAGGAGGACTTCCAGCTGCTGGGACGCAAATGGTATCCGCATAGCGGATGCCATTTGTGTCCCTGTTCTTTGCAGTAATAGGCTATTACTGCAAAGAACAGGCCAGAGCCGGCCGGAACCTCCGCGGACTCACTGCAGAGTGGAGCTGGCCAGGGCTGGCAAGGATTCCAGGGTGGGGGGAGGGATGGATTGCCTCCCCCCCTGCGGACCCAAGGTAAGGGGGGGTTCCCACACCCCTACTGCGGCCTGGTCCCTAACAGGCCATGGACCGGTACCGGCCCGTGGCCCGGGGGTTGGGGACCCCTGAGTTATTGGACACCTCAGAGAATGCTTAATCAGGGCTCCTTATGGACTCCTAGTTGCCGGAGGTGTAATTTGGGAGATGGAACACTTACCTATATGGTCTGGGACCTACAATTGTTCCATTTTGGTCTAATATTCACAAGATTGTTAATATGATCCTACAACAATCACTGTTTCTTAAAGACTCATATGTTCTTTCTGGTTATATCCCCGTTATTTTATTTATTTATTTACAACATTTGTATACCGCTCCCTATCTAAAACAGATTCCAGAGTGGTGAAGATAAGAGATACAATAGTAAAAAAGATAAATGATTAAAACACCATATTAAAATGATTAAAAACAGAATGCCAAGAAAAAACTGTGGCTGGTCATTTAAGGAATGCTTCCTGGAACAGAACTGTTTGCAGGAGGTGCTGGAAGCAACACTGTGTTGGTGCCTGCCTGACCTTCAGGGCCAGGGAGTTCCAAAGAAAGGGGCCACCACACTGTAGGCTCTTCTGTGGGTGGACTACAGTTGGGCCGTAGATCCATGTGGAACCACCAGGAACATGCCCTCTAATGACCTCAGTGACCGGGCAGGTTGGTAAGGGAGAAGGCGCTCTCTCAGGTATCCTGGTCCCAAGTTGTTTATGGCTTTATAAGCTAGCAACAAAACCTTAAACTTGGCCTGGTAGCGAATAGGCAGCCAGTGCAGTTTCCTCAGCAAAGGAGTTGGATGCTGAAAAGGAGCAGCTCCCGACAACAGCTGAGCTGCTGCATTCCAGAGCAGCCTTAAAGGCAGCCCCATATAGAACACATTGCAGTAATCCAGTCTTGAAGTTACTAGCACTTGTGGCCAAGCTATCCCAGTCCAGGAGAGGCCATAGTTGGCAAAACCAGCCAAAGCTGGTAAAAGGCACTCCGAGCTGCCATGGCTACTTGGGTCTCCAGAGACAATGATGGATCTAGGAGTATCCCCAAGCTACGGACCTTTCAGAGGGAGTGCAATCTCCTGGGCTCGGGAACCACTCACCACAGGGCTTCCATCTTGCCAGGATTCCATTTCAGTTCATTGGCCCTCATCCAACCAATTACTTTGACTAGCACTGATCCAGGATTTAGAATCTATCATCATATCAAGAGTTATACAGTGGCAAGAAAAAGTTTGTGAACCCTAATGATAATTACAGAAGTTTCATAGTTTTACCATGTAAATCAAAACTAGTCCTTTTCTAAATATCCAATAGGGTTTATATTAACCAATTCCCTGTCATGTGAAATAAAACAATGTATAAATTAGGCAAACACTGAGTAAGGGTATGTGCAAAAGTAAGCGAACCACTAGTTGCATCTACTCATTTAAAGGGAATAATTAGAATCGGGTGTTTCAGTAATTAGGTAGATCTTCAGGGGTGAGTTCGGGAGGTCCCACCCTATAAAAAGATCAGAAACTTTGTGTGTTTGGTCTTCACCATACAGTTGTGTGTAAACACGTCATGCCACAAACCAAAGAAATCTTTGAGGACCTCAGAAAAGCAGTTATTGCTTCTCATCAGTATAGAAAGGGCTACAAAATGATTTCTAAGGATTTGGGGCTCCACCAATCCACTGTCAGACAGATAATCTGCAAATGGAGAAGGTTCAAGACCACAGTCACTCTACCCAGGTGTGGCCGTCCTAACAAAATCTCTCCAAGAACAAATCAGCACATCGTCCAGGAAGTTAAAAAGAACCCCAGAGTAACATTCAAGGATCTGTAGGTCACTCTCACCTTGGCTAATGTAAGTGTTCATGACTCAATGATCAGAAAAAGACTGAACAAGAATGGTGTTCATGGGAGGATAGCCAGGACAAAACCACTGTTCTCTGAAAAGAACATTGCTACCTGTCTGAAGTTCACTAAAGATCACATAGATTATTCCCAAGACTTCTGGAACAAAGATCTCTGGACAGACGAGTCAAAGATAGAACTTTCCAGCCTCAATAAGAAACGTTATGTCTGGTGGAAAACACTGAGTTCGAACAGAAGAACCTCATCCCAACCATCAAGCGTGGTGGTGGGAATGTGATAGTTTGGGCATGCTTTGCTGCTCAGGACCTGGATGGCTTGCCATCATTGACACAACCATTAGTTGTGAGTTCTGCAATGTATCAGAAGACCCTAGAGGAGAACGGCAGTCCATGAGCTGAAGCTGAAATGGGTCATTCAGCAAGACAGTGATCCTAAACATACAAACAGATCTACAAAAGAATGGCTGCAGAAGAAGAAATTCCGTGTTTTAGAATGGCCTAGTCAAATTCTGGACCTAAACCCCATCGAAATATTGTGGCAGGACCTGAAGCAAGCTGTTCATGTAAGGAAGCCCTCAAATGTCACTGAGTTGAAGCGGTTCTATAAAGAGGAATGGGACAAAATTCCTCAAAACCGATGTGAGAGACAGCCAGACAGACTAATAGTTACAAGAAATGCTTACTGGAAGTTATTGCTGCTCAATGGGGTGCCACCAGGTACTGAATCTAAAGGTTCACATACTTTTTCGCACATGGATATTGAATGTTGAATCAGTTGTAGATAAATAAATGTTGAAAAAGCATCATGTTTGTATGTCATTTGTTTAATCAGGCTATCTATTGTTCTTTATCTAGGATTATGGGGTCAGATTAAGATATAGAGCCTGTTCAGACATCATGCTAAGTCCTCATGGTTAGCATTTTTGAGCTAACCATGGTGGCTTAGCATAACATCTGAACGGGGACCAGACTCAACCATGGTGGTTTATTAACCATACACAAACCACGCTCACTAACCACCTGCTGCAAGATGTTTAGTGGTGCTAACCATGGCTTAGTGTGACATCTCAACAGGCCCTGTTGTTAACAGAACGCTTCCATAGAGCTCTGTGGCAAGAGCAGGTGAAAATGGCCCAGCCGCTCCTGCCAGTGCTCCAGATCTCTATGGTCAAAATCTGCCTAGCAACACATTACATGGCAGCCAAGAGTCAGCCTTCTCACTCTCTGTCCCCACCCACAGTACAAAAATTGGTGAAGCGTGAGAAGCTTCCAATCCCACTCTGCTGTTATTGGCACAGTGACCTTGAACACTTAGCACTCCCAGGCACAAGCACCTGTGTCTGCCGCAATAAGGGAACACATTTCTGCCCAGTCGGCAGCTAGACAAGCAGCAGCATCCCTGCCTCAAATGGCACCCCTACCCCCAAGCCGGCACCCCCCCAGCCCCCATGAAATGGGTGCCCATGGCTGCTGTGGTGCTGAGCCCCAAGATGGCCACTGGCTGCTGCTGCAGCACCAAGCACCAAAATGGCCACCTGCAGGAGCTTCCTCCACCGAAGCCCCAAAATGGCCACCTGCAGCAGCTTCCTAAACTGAGTCTGCTGGGGTACATGGTGGCCCGTCTGAAGGACTGCAGAGTTTAGCGGTAACCAAGGTGGTTAATGAGTGGTTAGGCTAACCATGCTGTGGGCCACGCTTACCTGCACATGTGGCAGGGGCTCTTGCAGTGGTTCGTGGCAACCACCCTTCCCCAATGTGCACCTGAGCAGGGCCCTAATATTTCCATTTTACGTTGGAAATATGTGAAAATCCTAAGGGGTAAACAAACTTAGTCTTGCCACTGTAGATATACTTCAAGCATGGAGTATGGGTAAGAGAATTATTATGCAGCATTAGAAGGCCAAATCCACTCCTGATTTACAGCAGTGAATAGTTAATATGTGTTCTTTGTTGATATTTGAATTGGCTGTTTTTCAACGGAGTGGCAAGGAAGACCTTCAAGCAATTTGGTCTAATATCATTGAGTTGTTCACTATATCTATCTATATCTTTATCTATATATATGTTTTCTTTTCTCTCTGTCTCTAAATTTTTATTTATGCATTATATTAGGTATTAATATAGCAGATATTGAGTTTCTACTCTGTTTATTAATTTAGATTAATTTATTATCTAATATTTGTAATGCCTGAAAATGCAGGGCCGGAGAAGCACGGAGGGAACGATCCCCTCCATGCTTCTCCTGCCCTGCTTTGGATAGGCGGTCCCCTCCGAGTTCAGAGATGGCCGCCTATCTGAATAGGATTGCGTTCTTAGTTGACATTTGTATTTATGTATGCCCCCTTCTTTGAATCTTCTGTCTGTGAATGCAAGTTTAATAAAAGTGAACAAAATATTTCAGTTCTTAGGTCTGAATCACCATGTGTTATGATTAACAGATTTGGGACAGTGGCTCAAGCCAATCATATTTAATACTAATCCTAGATAGATTCTCAAGTTAATTGACAGTATGCTCTAACTTCTATTGAAAGTATTATTGATATATATATATATATACACACACACATACACGCACGCACGCACACATGCTCCTGACTGGTCCAACATCCCATGCAGGCCAAACCACACTGCCTAATTATGGGTATTGTTATGCCATTGCATTTAGGGCAGCATATGTATTTGCTTTTCCAAACAAATATTTTTCAACTTTTTCAAGCCTCATGTGGTGGTACTATTGATATCTCCTCAATATTTTCAATTTATCTTGAAATCAGTGCCATTGTAAGCCAGTAAGCTTTGATTAAAACAGCATTTACTGTTATTGCAGAGTCTGCAATGGTTTTCTGTAATCTTTTCTTCCTTTTTGAGCAATTCAAAGTTGTGGGTTTTTGGTTTTTTTTTAATCTATGAAAACTTAAATGGCTTTAGCAAATTTTTTTTTGTAATGATAGATTATTCACCTCTTCTCTTATGTTTGCATTGCAATGAGCTGAGGGCAGATAATGCATTCTGGCATCAAAAGCAAACCGGGAAGGAACACAGAGAGGCAGCCCTGGTAATCATTTCCTGCCTGGCTTTTAAAGGCATTTGGCTGTAAAGTGGATCATCCTCAAAATCTGAGCAACTCCTGGGAGAGATGAAAGATTCAAAAATAAGAAGCAGCCTTAAATTTTGTTGTTTGTTGTGTGTTTTAAAGCTGACATCCTTAACTGTATTTTATTTGTACTTCCTACCAATTTTTAATATTTTGAAAATGTTAACCTATCTGAGTTTATTGGATAGACTGGATTAGAGGTCTATAAATAAATATTTGGGGTGTGAGTGTCAAATTTTTAGAAGAGAAAGATGGTAAACTTTATTCATATTTTACCAGAAGATAATGTATCTTTTGCCACAGAGTGCATTTTGTTAATGACATTTCTAGAAACATTATGTAGAAGGCAGCATAGCAGGTAGCTGCAACTCATTTATTATAGGGGATAAACTTTCATAGGATATAGAAAGAATCAAGCTTGTATCACTGTGTACAGTTTTAATAGGAGCCAACTATCACTTCTGCTACTGGCATAGGTGAAATCCTATGCGTGTATAGACAGAAATGCTGGCTGGGGAATGCTGGGAGTTGTAGGACCTTTTTCTTTCTTAACATGCATTGTGCCCTTAATGTTTTACATTACACCCCCTTGATGGCTTTTTAGCAGATAAAGTGGTATATAAATGTTAATAATAAATAAACAGACAAACAAATAATGCCAATGGTGTGTTAGGCAACCTCATTTCTGCAAAGCAATCTGGAAGATTTAGCACAGCTTTTGGAAGCTAACAACACTGGCATCCCCAGAGTTTTCTAACCTACTCCAGTTTTAAACATTCATTATTTATAACAGCATTCTGGAAACTGCTTTGCTCAGGCAATTAATTACAATGACCCAGCTACATGGAAGATGGTACAATGCCACATGCTGGGCCATGTAATTAGTCGCTGGGCCAGCTACGCACATAAAACCCACAGACGGTCTATTTCAGGTACGAGAGATCACTGGTATTATAGATAATGGCCTGGACAGGATTTTCATTCTTTAAAAGCAAACGCTATTAAGGTATGAAATGTAGTATCCTTAATAGTTTGTTCTTGAAGATTACTACCGCTGAAATGTCCAAAGGCAACATATAGTGATTTCATTAGTCTCCTGACTGTCATCTTGAACAGTCTTTGAAAATCTTTACAGACTTAAGCTCAACTGAGGCAGTAAATGTTGTTCCACAATGATCTTCCAGTTTTAAATGTCATCTAGTGACGATACACTGAGCATAGAAATTACAAATTCCCCAAAATGGTCAGCTACAGGCCTGCTGCATTTATAGTACCCCAAACACACACGTTACAATCCCCACACCCAAATATCTACTCTGCTCTAGAAAATTAGGCCAAATATGCATGGAATGTCATGCAGTTCTTCCACTTTCTGTGCTGACTGTTTCATTTTACAACAACTGTGGACCAGGATAGATAAAAGGAAAAATAACAGCTTTCTGCTATAGTAATTCCCTGCCTCTGCATCCTTTAGGCCAGGGCTAGGCAACCTGGTCCCTCCTGATGTTTTGTACTACAACTCCCATCAGCCCCCAGCCAGCATGGTCCATGGTCAGGGGTTATGGGAGTTGTAGTCCAAAACATCTGGAGGATACCAGGTTGCCTAACCCTACTCTAGGCCTTACATAGCCTTTTGTACTAGCTGCAATATATTGTACTGGTCTTCTCTCATTTCTTACCCAAAGCAACAAATCAAAACTAAGAAAGGTGCATGTTTTCCTTTTCCTAAAAGAAGCAGTGGTAAGGACATTATAGAAAGGAAATAGCACAAGCAGTGGGTCCTATGAGCAAACAGAAACAATAGGATACTACCCATTCTTGCTGCTGGTGTGAAGACAGACCAAGTGGTAGGCCCAATCTGCAAGCATTACACATTAAATGGCTCACTGCATAGTTACTATTCATATTGAGAAAGAGTAAGCTAGAGCAAATGTATGCCATACCTCAGTGGGAAGATACCGTGGCCTAAGGAAACTTTTCATCTGCAGCCCTCAGTGATTTGCCCTGTGGGCATCAGAGCATACCTCTGAAAACTCATAGTTTTAACTCTCCATCTTTTGACCAAGTTCATTTTGTTGTTGTTCAGTCGTTAAGTCGTGTCCAACTCTTCGTTACCCCATGGACCATAGCATGCCAGGCCTTCCTGCCCTCTGCTCTTTCCCAGAGCGTGCTCAAATTCATATTTATTGCATCGGTGATGCTATCTAGCCATCTCATCCTCTGCCGTCCCCTTCTCCTTTTGCCTTCAATCTTTCCCAGCATCAGGGTCTTTTCCAGAGAGTTTTCTCTTTGCATTAGGTGGCCAAAATATTTGAGCTTCAGCTTTAGTATCTGTCCTTCCAATGAGCAGTCACGGTTGATTTCCTTTAGGATTGACTGATTTGACCTCCATGCAGTCCAGGGGACTCGTAAGAGTCTTCTCCAGCACCACAGTTCAAAGGCATCAATTCTTCGGCACTCAGCCTTCCTTATAGTCCAGCTCTCACAGCCATATGTTACTACTGGGAAAACCATAGCTTTGATTCTACGAATCTTTGTCGGCAAGGTGATGTCTCTGCTTCTTACTATGCTGTCTAGGTTTGCCATAGCTTTCCTCCCAAGGAGCAAGCGTCTTTTAATTTCGTGGCTACAGTCACTGTCTGCAGTGATCTTGGAGCCCAAGAAAATAAAATCTGTCACTGCTTCCATTTCTTCCCCTTCTATATGCCAGAAAGTGATGGGGCCAGATGCCATGATCTTTGTTTTTTTTAATGTTGAGTTTCAAACCAGCTTTTGCACTCTCCACTTTCTCAACAAGAGGCTCTTGAGATCCTCTTCGTTTTCTGCCATTAGGGTGGTGGCATCTGCGTATCTGAGGTTGTTGATAATTCTCTCAGCAATCTTAATTCCAACCTGTGATTCATCCAACCCGGCGTTTCTCATGATGTACTCTGCATATAAGTTAAATAAGCAGGGTGACAATATGCAGCCTTGTCGTACTCCTTTCCCAATTTTGAACCAATTGGTTGTTCCATGTCTGGTTCTTACTGTTGCTTCTTTTCCCTTGTACAGGTTTCTCAGGAGACAGGTGAGGTGGTCTGGTACTCCCATCTCTTGAAGAATTTGCCATAGTTTGTTGTGATCCACACAATCAAAGGCTTTAGCGCAGTCAATGAAGCAGAAATAGACATTTTTCTGGAATTCTCTTTCTTTCTCCATGATCCAGCGAATATTGGCGATTCGATCTCTAGTTCCTCTGCCTCTTCGAAACCCCGCTTGTACTTCCAGTAGTTCTCGGTTCACATGCTGCTGAAGCCTAGCTTGTAGGATTTTGAGCATCACCTTGTTAGCATGTGAAATGAGCGTAATTGTAGGGTAGTTTGAACACTCTTTGGCATTGCCCTTCTTTGGAATTGGAATGTAAACTGACCTTTTCCAGTCTTGTGGCCACTGTTGAGTGTTCCAAATTTGTTGGCATATTGAGTGCAGCACTTTAACAGCATCATCTTTTAGGATCTTAAATAGCTCAGCTGGAATACTGTCATCTCCACTAGCTTTGTTGTTAGTTATGCTTCCTAAGGCCCACTTGACTTCACTCTCTAGGATGTCCGGCTCAAGTTCAGTGACCACACTATCATGGCTATCAGGGACATTCAGATCTTTCCTGTATAGTTCTTCTGTGTATTCTTTCCACCTCTTCTTAATCTCATCTTTGTCCTTTATCATTCCCGTCTTTGCACAAAACGTTCCCTTGAGATCTCCGATTTTCTTGAAAAGATCTCTAGTCTTTCCCATTCTATTGTTTTCCTCGATTTCTTTGCATTGTTCATTTAAGAAGGCCTTCTTGTCTCTCCTTGCTATTCTCTGGAACTCTGCATTCAGTTGGATATATCTTCCCCTATCTCCCTTGCTTTTCGCTTCCCTTCTTTCCTCAGCTACTTGTAAAGCCTCCTCAGACAGCCACTTTGCTTTCTTGCATTTCTTTTTCTTTGGGATGGATTGAGTTGCTGCCTCCTGAACAATGTTACGGACCTCTGTCCATAGTTCCTCAGGCACTGTGTCTATCAGGTCTAATCCCTGAAATCTATTTGTCACCTCCACTGTATATTCATAAGGGATATGATTTAGGTCATACCTGAACGGTTTAGTGGTTTTCCCTACGTTCTTCAATTTAAGCCGAAATTTTGCAAGAAGCAGCTCATGATCTGAGCCACAGTCAGCTCCAGGTCTTGTTTTTACTGAATGTATAGAGCTTCTCCATCTTTGGCTGCAAAGGACATAATCAATCTGATTTCGATATTGACCATCTGGGGATGTCCATGTGTAGAGTCGCCTCTTGCGCTGTTGGAAAAGAGTGTTTGCTATGATCAGCGTGTTCTCTTGGCAAAACTCGATTAGCCTTTGTCCTGCTTCATTTTGTACACCAAGGCCATGCTTGCCTGTTATCCCAGTGATTTCCTGACTTCCTACTTTAGTATTCCAATCCCCTATGATGAAAAGGACATCTTTTTTTGGTGTTAGTTCTAGAAGGTGTTGTAGGTCTTCATAGAACCAATCAACCTCAGCTTCTTTGGCCTCAGTGGTTGGGGCATTGACTTGAATTACTATGATGTTGAATGGTTTGCCTTGGATTCGTACTGAGATCATTCTATCTTTTTTGAGATTGTACCCACCCTTTTATTGACTATGAGTGCTACTCCATTTCTTCTAAGGCATTCTTGCCCACAGTAATAGATATGATGGTCACCTGAATTAAATTTGCCCATGCTTGTCCATTTTAGTTCGCTGATTCCCAAGATGTTGATGTTCAGTCTTGCTATCTCATGTTTGACCACCTCCAGCTTACCTTGATTCATTGATCTTACATTCCAGGTTCCTAAACGATATTGTTCTTTACAGCATCAGACTTTCTTTTCACCACCAGACACATCCACAGCTGAGTGTCCTTTCGGCTTTGGCCCAGCCGCTTCACTCTTTCTGGCACTACTTGGAAATTCCCTCTGCTCTTCCCCAGTAGTATATTGGACACCTTTCGACCTGAGGGGCTCATCTTCCGGCATCATATCTTTTAGCCTTGTGATACATTCCATGGGGTTTCCTCGGCAAGAAAGCTGGAGTGGGTTGCCATTTCCTTTTCCAGTGGACCACATTTTGTCAGAACTCTCCGCCATGACCTGTCCATCTTGGGTGGCCCTGCACGGCATAGCTTATGGCTTCACTGAGTTACGCAAGCCCCTTCGCCACCACAAGGCAGTGATCCATAAAGGGGAAGTTCATTTATACTGTACAAATTAACCTACTTCAGCAGTTTACTGGTGCTTCATGAAGGGTTCCATTTATATGATTTGTACATCTGTTTGGGATCTGCCATATCTTGACCTGGATGTTTCAGCCCATCCAGTTTTGGGGGGATAATACACAAGCCCCAATACCCAGTACAAAATAATCAAGACTTGGCTAGGATTCTTTTTAAAGATGACTTCATTTTTGTTACAGATTAATGCAATACTGGGCACTTGAGAATTTTTGCACACTTCAGGTCTGAATAAGTATGCTGTAGTATTATGGATATTGTCCCAATCAGTCTGATTACTCATATACTGAAGTGTGCTAGCCAAGATAATAGCTGGAGAGATAAACAAAGCTTGATCAGAAGTGGTTTAAAGTGCTGCTTTTTTCTCTCCCTATTTGTGGCTACCCCCTTATGTGAACAAAAGCAGGACTGAAAAATGTGATACATCACTTGGATTTTCAATGAAATCTGGCAAGTGATGTGGAGTTAGATCTGTATCATAGCATGGTTCCTGCACACACTTAACATGAAATACACAGTTTACTGCAGACAAATAAAGTTTAATGACTGATAAATTCTAATAAAGTGCAGAGGGAGCTGGACAATTCAAAAGGTTATTGAAGTTGAATAGTTCTAGTTGTGAAGAATGTGCACACTTATTACAAATGTGTTTAAAATACTGATTAAAATGTGGGGAATGTAATGTTTGGTGAAGAACAAGGCTTCTGTTCAGTAAAAGCAAACTATTCACCAGTTTGTGTATATTTGCTTAGAGGTGGAGAGGGGAGATGGCATGCCTATAAATATAATGCATGTCCTACCATCCAAAGATACAAGTTCATTCTTGAAGTTTATGTCTTTTATTTCTTGCTTGTGGCATGGGTGGATTTGTTACAGCAAAGAAGATGACTAAACCTGGCCTGAGACCTACGGTGGATTTACAGGATGAAATTGCAATTCTAGAATGCATTTGTATTTATTAACCACACACTTTGTCAGCAAGCCTGCAGTGATACTACCCCATAAAGACGGTATCTTATCCTGACAGTCCTATGGGTCAGATCAAGCTTTTTTGACAGCATCACAAATTGAGTCTAAAAATGGAGGCAAGATATTGTTTCTTGTCAGGTCAAGTTAGTTTTTATTTTCTTTCTGATCTTTATTCTGTACTAGCTTTCACTGACTTATTCTCTGTTCTGGTCATGTTCTGGTCCCATTTCTCATCCCATTTTACATCACAGTATGATACAGTGGACCCCTTCATGGATCACTGCCTTGTTGAGGCGAAGGGGCTTGCATAACTCAGTGAAGCCATAAGCTATGCCATGCAGGGCCACCCAAGATGGTCAGGTTCTGGTGGAGAGTTCTGACAAAATGTGGTCCACTGGAGAAGGAAATGGCAACCCACTCCAGTATTCTTGCCAAGAAAACCCCATGGAACGTATCACAAGGCTAAAAGATATGATGCCGGAAGATGAGCCCCTCAGGTCAGAAGGTGTCCAATATACTACTGGGGAAGAGCAGAGGGAATTTCCAAGTAGCGCCAGAAAGAGTGAAGTGGATGGGCCAAAGCCGAAAGGACACTCAGCTGTGGATGTGTCTGGTGGTGAAAAGAAAATCCGATGCTGTAAAGAACAATATTGTTTAGGAACCTGGAATGTAAGATCAATGAATCAAGGTAAGCTGGAGATGGTCAAACATGAGATGGCAAGATTGAACATCGATATCTTGGGAATCAATGAACTAAAATGGACAAGCATGGGCAAATTTAATTCAGGTGACCATCATATCTATTACTGTGGGCAAGAATGCCTTAGAAGAAATGGAGTAGCACTCATAGTCCATTCAACATCATTCAACCATTCAACATCATAGTAATTCAAGTCTATGCCCCAACCACTGAGGCTGAAGAAGCTGAAGTTGATCGGTTCTATGAAGACCTACAACACCTTCTAGAACTAACACCAAAAAAAGATGTCCTCTTCATCATAGGGGATTGGAATGCTAAAGTAGGAAGTCAGGAAATCACTGGGATAACAGGCAAGCATGGCCTTGGTGTACAAAATGAAGCAGGACAAAGGCTAATCGAGTTTTGCCAAGAGAACACGCTGATCATAGCAAACACTCTTTTCCAACAGCGCAAGAGGCGACTCTACACATGGACATCCCCAGATGGTCAATATCGAAATCAGATTGATTATGTCCTTTGCAGCCAAAGATGGAGAAGCTGTATACAGTCAGTAAAAAGAAGACCTGGAGCTGACTGTGGCTCAGATCATGAGCTGCTTCTTGCAAAATTTCAGCTTAAATTGAAGAACATAGGGAAAACCACTAAACCATTCAGGTATGACCTCAATCATATCCCTTATGAATATACAGTGGAGGTGACAAATAGATTTCAGGGATTAGACCTGATAGACAGAGTGCCTGAGGAACTATGGATGGAGGTCCGTAACATTGTTCAGAGGCAGCAACTCAATCCATCCCAAAGAAAAAGAAATGCAAGAAAGCAAAGTGGCTGTCTGAGGAGGCTTTACAAGTAGCTGAGGAAAGAAGGGAAGCGAAAAGCAAGGGAGATAGGGGAAGATATATCCAACTGAATGCAGAGTTCCAGAGAATAGCAAGGAGAGACAAGAAGGCCTTCTTAAATGAACAATGCAAAGAAATCGAGGAAAACAATAGAATGGGAAAGACTAGAGATCTTTTCAAGAAAATCGGAGATCTCAAGGGAACGTTTTGTGCAAAGACGGGCATGATAAAGGACAAAGATGAGATTAAGAAGAGGTGGAAAGAATACACAGAAGAACTATACAGGAAAGATCTGAATGTCCCTGATAGCCATGATAGTGTGGTCACTGAACTTGAGCCGGACATCCTAGAGAGTGAAGTCAAGTGGGCCTTAGGAAGCATTACTAACAACAAAGGCAAAGCTAGCGGAGATGACAGTATTCCAGCTGAGCTATTTAAGATCCTAAAAGATGATGCTGTTAAAGTGCTGCACTCAATATGCCAACAAATTTGGAACACTCAACAGTGGCCACAAGACTGGAACAGGTCAGTTTACATTCCAATTCCAAAGAAGGGCAATGCCAAAGAGTGTTCAAACTACTCTACAATTGCGCTCATTTCACATGCTAGCAAGGTGATGCTCAAAATCCTACAAGCTAGGCTTCAGCAGCATGTGAACTGAGAACTACTGGAAGTACAAGCGGGGTTTCGAGGAGGCAGAGGAACTAGAGATCAAATTGCCAACTTTCACTGGATCATGGAGAAAGCAAGAGAATTCCAGAAAAACGTCTATTTCTGCTTCATTGACTATGCTAAAGCCTTTGATTGTGTGGATCACAACAAACTATGGCAAATTCTTCAAGAGATGGGAGTACCAGACCACCTTACCTGTCTCCTGAGAAACCTGTACGAGGGAAAAGAAGCAACAGTAAGAACCGGACACGGAACAACCAATTGGTTCAAAATTGGGAAAGGAGTACGACAAGGCTGCATATTGTCACCCTGCTTATTTAACTTATATGCAGAGTACATCATGAGAAATGCTGGGTTGGATGAATCACAGGTTGGAATTAAGATTGCCAGGAGAATTATCAACAACCTCAGATACGCAGACGCTACCACCCTAATGGCAGAAAGCGAAGAGGATCTCAAGAGCCTCTTGTTGAGGGTGAAAGTGGAGAGTGCAAAAGCTGGTTTGAAACTCAACATTAAAAAAAACAAAGATCATGGCATCTGGCCCCATCACTTCCTGGCTTATAGAAGGGGAAGAAATGGAAGCAGTGACAGATTTTATTTTCTTGGGCTCCAAGATCACCGCAGACAGTGACTGTAGCCATGAAATTAAAAGATGCTTGCTCCTTGGGAGCTATGACAAACCTAGGCAGCATAGTAAGAAGCAGAGACATCACCTTGCCGACAAAGGTTCGTATAATCAAAACTATGGCTTTCCCAGTAGCAACGTATGGTTGTGAGAGCTGGACTATAAGGAAGGCTGAGTGCCGAAGAATTGATGCCTTCAAACTGTGGTGCTGGAGAAGACTCTTACAAGTCCCCTGAACTGCAAGGAGGTCAAATCACTCAGCCCTAAAGGAAATCAACCCTGACTGCTCATTGGGAGGACAGATACTGAAGCTGAAGCTCAAATATTTTGGCCACCTAATGCAAAGAGAAAACTCTCTGGAAAAGACCCTGATGCTGGGAAAGATTGAAGGCAAAAGGAGAAGGGGATTGCAGAGGATGAGATGGCTAGATAGCATCACCAATGCAATGAATATGAATTTGAGCACACTCCGCGAGAGAGCGGAGGACAGGAAGGCCTGGCGTGCTATGGTCCATGGGGTCACGAAGAGTTGGATAAGACTTAACGACTGAACAACAACAACATGATACAATGGATAGAGTGTTGGGCCTGAAGTTGGCAGGCTTCAGGTCTTGAACTTTATTTATTTATTTATAATATTTCTTGGCCGCCTTTCAGGGCAGAAGCCCTCCCAAAGCTTACAACAATAAAATACTTAACAACAGTTAAAATATTAAAAGTGATAAAAATATAAAAACAATAAAAACAACAATGATGTTAACAGCAGCAACAGCAACAATACCATATTAATAGAAGGCCAAGGTTAAATAATATATTTTCAAGGCCTTCTTAAAAGTCAGCAATGATGGAGCATGGCGGACCTCTGATTTTTATTTATTTATTCATTCATTCATTCATTTCATTTCTATACCACCCTGCAGGGAAGGTCCTCTCATGTGTCGTCACCCACCTGAGTACTCTCACGAGTGGGCAAATGAGAAGGGCCTCTCTTTCTGATCTTAAAGTGTGGGCAGGCTGATATCAGTGTAGTAACTTGGTCAAGTAATTTGGTCTGGTCCCAAACCATTTAAGGCTTTAAAGGTAAAAACCAGCATTTTGAATTGGGCTCAGAAATGCACCAGTAACCAGTACAGCTGGCACAGTATAGGCATATATGATCGAATTGCCTTACCCCCACCAATACTCAGGCAGCCGCATTCTGCACAAGCTGGAGTTTCTGAACAGTTTTCAAAGGCAGTCCCACATATAGCACATTACAGTAGTCCAGCCTGGATGTGACTAGCGTGTGGATAACTGAGGTGAAGTCTGTCCTCTCCAGATAGGGCCACAGTTGGCATACCAGCCTAAGCTGGTAAAAAGCACTCCTGGACACCGCAGCCACCTGGGCTTCCCCAGTTAGCTCAGAGTCCAGGAGGGCTCCCAGACCGCACCCTTGGTCTTTCAGGGGGAGTGCAACCCCATCTAAGACCAATTGTAAACCTCCATCTGAAGTAGTTGGTTTCCCAACCCACAGTACCTCTGTCTTGTCTGGATTAAATTTCAGCTTGTTCACCCTTATCCATCCCAAAATAGCCTCCAGACACTGGTTCAAGAATTCCACAGCATCCCTGGGATGTGCAGATGGAAACGAGAGGTAGAGCTGAGTATCATATGCATACTGACGACATTTCAGCCCAGACCTCCTGATGACTTCCCCCAGTGGTTTCATGTAGATGTTAAAAGGCAGGAGGGACAAGATAGAACCTTGCGGCACCCCACAGTCTAATGGCCATGGGGTTAGAGCCAAAGTCCCAGAGCACCACCTTCTGAGACTGCTCCTCCAGAAAGGACTGGAACCACTTTAAAACTGTGTCTCCCAAGCCCAATCCAGATAAACAATCCAGAAGGATACCATGGTCGATGATATCGAAAGCTGCTGAGAGGTCTAGAAGAACCAACAGGGTTGCACTCCCCCCATCCATTCCCTGGCATAAGTCATCAACCAGGGCAACCAAGGCTGTTTCCATCCCATAACCAGGCCTGAAACCTGATTGGAATTGATCTAAATAATCAGTTTCATCCAAATCGGCTTGGAGTTGTGAGGCCACCACATGCTTCAGCACCTTGCCCAAGAATGACAAATTTGACAGAGGTGGTAATTATCTGGAACCATAGGATCTAAATGTGGTTTTTTTAGCAAGGGCCTCACCACAGCTTCTTTCGAAGCTGCAGGGACTTCATCATCCCTCAATGAGGCATTTACCACCTCAGAGGTCCAGATATCCAGCCCAGCTCTGGCAGATTTTACAAGCCAGGATGGGCAAGGATCTAAAGGAAAAGTAGTAGGCCTCAGTCCTCCAAGCAGTTTGTCCTCATCCTCAGGTTGCAGAACCCAAAAGGTATATATAACATGACTAGATAGATGTAGATATAACACCAGGCCCATCCATATCAGACTCTGTCAAAACAATGTCATCCAAGTCAGCGCGAATGTGAGCGATTTTATCTGCAAAGTGTCTGGCAAATTGTTCACAGTGGGCCTTTGAGGGTTCAGGTTCTTGAGTTCCAAGGCCTGTACCCAAGAGGCCTTTAACCACATGAAAGAACTCCACTGGACAACACTGAGCAGATGCAATGGTGGCAGAGAAGTAGGATATCTTCGCTGCCATCACCGCCACAGAATAAGATTGCTAGTGGATTCTTACCTGTGTTCGATTGTATTCATTTCGAGTCTTCTGCCATTTGCTCTCTAATCATTGACACAATTGTTTCATTGCCCTCAGCTCCTCAGAATACCAAGGAGCTGACACAGTTCTATGACTAGGACGAGGATGTTTGGGAGCATCATATCAATAGCCCGGGTCATCTCTTCATTCCAAGCGGTGACCAGGACCTTGGCAGGACTGCCGGCTAAGCCTGCAGGAAAATCCCCAAGAGACCTCAAAAATCCATCCAGATTCATTAGGCCATCAAATTTGGCCCCCACCCCTGCGGAGGTTACAGGTGGCCTGAAGGTCAAAACTGAGTCACTACTGGCTCCCACACACGCAGATCATTTTCTCCCAATCCAGCACAGACAACCAGGTCCAAAGTGTGTCTTACCACATGTGTTGGGCAAGATATTATTTGAGACAGGCCCATGGTTGACATGGCGGCCATGAAATCCTGAGCCGCCTGACAAAGTAGCCTCAGCGTGAATATTAAAGTCCTCCAAGACCATAAGCTTTGGGGTTCTCAACATCACGCTCGAGACCACCTCAGTCAGCTCAGGTAGGGAGACTGTTGGGCAGTGGGGTGAGCTGTACGCCAACAGTCATTAGTCCCCAGGGAAGAAGTAGAACAGTAGAACAATGGGCCAGTCACTGTCTTATAGGTCATGGTAATATGGGGTGATCCTCGGGTAAGCTGCCCCAAGTTCCCTGAAAGAAGAGATGATGATGATGATGGTGGTGGTGGTGGTGGTGGTGGTGAGTCTGAGTCACCTTTTGGCCCAAATAGGGCCTCCAAGGCAACTGGCAGTTAAAACCTAAAACAATTTAAAAGCTTTAAAACAATTTGAAAACTTTAAAAACCAATCTAAAACTTTAAACTGGAGTCTCCAACATGGTGCACATGAACACCTCTCTTGATGTTCACATGCCCTTATTTTTTTTTAATTGGGAGGCTGGCATGATGCAAAGTTAAGTACTGCCCTCCAGCACCATCTTTATTTGGGTCAAAAGAGGGATTTTGTGTTCTCTGTCTTGTACTTGGCACTGGGGCAAGTTGCTTTTCTTTCAATCTTACCAGCTGCCTTCTGGGAAATGAGTGTTTTGTGACTGGCATGCCCACCCTGGCAGCCCTTTTGTGAGTGCCCACAACTCTCTCAAAATTCCAGATGTGCCCACCAAGGACACATGGTTGGGGATTCTTTCTTAAAATATCACCACCAGCAGAATTAAGAGCAGGAGAGAATCTTAAAAACAGAGTGTGGAGATCGTGGGCAGAATCCAATACTGCCCATTTGCTAGCAGAGCTGTCCACTGATTCCGGTACATATGGCCAGCCCCATCACTTCCTGTCCACAAGTGCCCCCTACCACTTCTGGAACCATGATTTAGCCCTTCCGGAGGCAAGCCCTGAAATGAGCGGAAACACTCATTTCTGGAAGGGGGCAGGCTGGCAGAGCTCCCTTATGCAAGCTCTGCCAATCTGTCCCATCCCAGAAATGAGTGTTTCTGCTCATTTAGGCTTGCCCCTGGAAGTGTTCCGCAAGCAGTAGGGGTGGACTGGAAGTAATGGGTCTGGCCAAACGTACAAGGGCAGGATTGGATTCTGCTCAATACATTTAAAATACTAAAAGCCATATGGAACAAAAGTCTTAACAGCCTGCCTAAAACTGAGCAAAGAAGGGGCTACCTTCCCTTCCCTTTGGGAAAGAGTTCCACAGTCAGGGTGCTGCCACAGAGAAGGCCCTATCTTGTGTTCCTACAAACTTAGCTTCTCTTGATGGTGGAACACACAGAAGAGCATTCAAAGAAGGTCTTAAACTATGGACACATTCATATGGGTAGAGGCAATCTTTCAGATATCCTGGTACTAAGCTGTTTAGAGCATGATACAAATGACATAAATAGAAATTAAAATAATAAAATGTATGTATTTGGTAAAATCTGTAATGGGAAAAGGTTTAATTTAAAAGAAAATTCAGACAATTAATTTTCAAAATTGCAAATTATATCAAAGTTCAAACTATCACTGTGGAAAATATAAGGCTCAGCCCACTGAGCTTTCCTGTCAGGTTTATTTATTTATTGCATTTCTATACTGCCCAATAGCTGAAGCTTGTCTGGGCAGTTCACAAAAAATAAAACCACAGTACAGAATGGTAACAGTATAAAATATAAAAGCTTAAAACTACACTATAAAAATACAACTGGAATAAAACCTAGCAGCAATGCAGAGATTTAAAATACAGTAACAGATCTAAAACTGCAAAGTTAAAAGACTGTAACACTAAAATGCTAAAATGCTGGGAAAATAAAAAGGTCTTTCAAATAGAAAGGTTAATGATGAATGCTTATTAGATAACATCCATAGCCTCTTGGACCAGTATTCTACACTCATATTGAATATATTGCATTCTCCTAAAGAAGCATGCATACTGTAGTCTGGTGACAACTATTTAGCCCCCCCTCCCCCCCCCCCCGACAACAAGAGTTCCTAGGGGTCCATGGAGAACCTTGGAAGAATGCTGAAATTCTTCCAAAAGTGCTGTAGATGGCCCCTAACTTGATAAACATTGAAATATCTATTTTGTTGCCTCATTTTTGAAACAGGCATTTTGACAGCAGTTTCCTCCACTCCACTCCACCCTGGTTGCTTAGATGGCTAAGTGCTGGTCCAAATGACTCAATTTCTTAATTTTGGAAGTGCTGCTCTACTTTTATTGATCATGAGAACACATAAACATGTACTCTTAGCACTCAGTTGGGAGAAAGAATACCTATTAAACCAGTTTAAATCTGTACTGTGGATTTCATTATCTTTTTCCTGGTCCTCCTGCTTTATCCACTTACATTTGCAGCTTATTCAGCCATACAGACACAAAAATGTTCATGCATTGCATGCTAATTGACTACATCATTCTCTTGAATCCACTTGAGGCTTTACTAGTTTTCAGAGCTCCTGCACATGTCTAACAGTGCCCTAATTTACCTTTGTGACCTTAAAACAACTTACTTTAACAGTTGGAGTGCAACTGTGCCTGTTCTTACTACAGATATAGTATCAAAAGGAAAATGCAGTTAAAATACTGTATGTCCTTTAAAAAATTACTTGTAGGCATTTTTGTGAGTAACAATGTATATAATTTCAAAATAATGTAGTTTGTTAGTGCAGATTTGCTTACGTTCTCTGCACTAGTACGTTATAATAGACATTTCTGTCCAAAGTTTTTGAAGATTGGGAGCCAAGGTATAAATGTTCAAGGTGTTTATGGACATACCGCTCTGAAAAGGCCTGAACTTCCCTGATAAATATTCTTCTTTGTGTGGAACATTCCACGTATCATGAAGTCGCATCCGTCTGGTAAAAATCCTTTTCCCTGTTTCTTTCTCATTTCCCCGCATTTATGGTCTTGCCAGTGTCAACAAGGTATTGGACTTATGAAAGAAATAACATCAACTTTGAATCTGCATATGATATCTGTTCAGGTAGATGCAAGGCCAGATGCAAATATATGACACTGAAGTTGACATGTATTTTTTTTCCCAATGGAAGAAGTTCTACAAACAAGAATTAAAACATTACAAGTGTCAAAATGAAAAAGATTTTCAGAAATATGATTGCTGTAACTAAAAAAACAATAACTGGAGAAACAAAGCAGTGAGTGGTACATGAGAAGTACATGAAACAATTTTGAGCAGCAGGTCTGTGGAATCATTGGAAAGTGCAGTGTGTTAGGTTTTTAGACAGCAATCTGATGTCCCCTGGACAGTGTCTGGGGGAGATAGGATTTTTCAGTTTCCCAGCTATGAGCTCATAAACAGTGCTGTGAGCTTGTAGGGAAACTGTGCTCACCTCCCTCTCCCTGTCACAACAGCTGTGGAGAGAATTGCACTGCTGCCGGCTCTATGCTCGTAACACTGAGCATGGAGGGTTGAAAATGGGGCGTTTCTGGGGGTGGGGATGGGAGGAGACCACAGAAGCTATTTTAAACAGCTCCCAGTGTGATCTCCAGCCCCATTCCCGCCCCCTCCCCAAAGCCACACTTAGACATGTGAAAATGTGCATCTAAGGCAAAGTGCAGTGCAACTGGAGCATGGAGGGAATCCTTTCCTCTGTGCTGCTTCCACCCTGCATTGGATAGGCAGTCGCCTCTGACTTCAGGGGAGGTCGGAGGCACTCATCTATCTCTATAGGATTGTGCCCTTAGAGTCTTGGAGTTTGACCTGGACAGATAGATTAAAAGCCCCTGCAGCTTTGATCTAACTGGATGGGCTTGTAACAATGGAAATTGTTATTATCTTTCAGTTTAAGCATCTTCACAGGGCTGTTGCAAGGATAACAGATCTAAAATTATAAAGCACTCTTGCACACCAAAAATTTGTGTATGTATTATTTGTAGTATTCTGGTTATTGTTAATACTAAATTTTAAACCTTGTTCTAAAATCACTTTAAATAATTCTCATGAAGAGATTAAAATCACTAATAGCACTAGAATTAAGAATTAATATAGATGTTCTTAAAGATATATTAAAGCTAGAAGGTTATATCCAATTGATGTCATTCCACTGATGGAATGTTCTTTGATCCAGTGGAAGCTTCAGTCAGCAGACTAGAATTTTTGGTGATACTTGAAAATTTGGCAATTTTTGGCAATTCCCACTCCCCCTTGCAGTGACCACACTGTTCTGAAGGAAGGGTCTCCCAACCCTCTGGAGCAGATTTGGGGGATGTTCAGAGGGCTGCAGCAGGGAGAAGGAACTAAGAACAAATTAGCCTCAGTACCTGCTTTTTGCCACACCATACCACATCTATTGGGGGGGGGGGAGGGATCTTCACAACAATGGAATGAGAAGTTTATTGGAGTGATATCTGGATTTTGATGGACTGGGCCGATCTACATTGCGCCCGCCATCGCAATGAATTGGGTGTCCCGTTGGGTTAAACGCTCTCACATTAAAACGTGATTATTCACACTTACCCATTTTCCCCATTGCAGTGCTTCATCAAATGTGGAAGCTCAGTTCACACTCGAGCGCTGTGCTGTTTTCCTGCTGTTTTCCTGTGCGCGCTTGTCTGATCTTGGATGCTAAGCAGGGTTGGCCCTGGTCAGTAGTTGGATGGGCGACCGCCTGGGAATCAGGCTTCCTGCATTGATCAGGGGGTTGTTGTATCCCTTCAAATGAGATTAAGTTTTACCCCCTCCTATCCCCCACTCTGGATGTTATCATTTTTTAAATTCAGGCGTTATCCTCGCAGAATCGGGGCTTCTCTGCGATGTTTTTTTTTTCTAATTGAGGCATGATCTTCGAAGCTTCGAGGTTGTGAAGCTTCACAGTGATCTAGCTGCTTCACCCATTCTCAGTCTGTACCCCTGTTGCCTGCTTCCGCCCCATTTTTTTCCATTGAGAAAATCAGAGCTGCGCTGTCTCAAGTATCTAGCAAGAGAAGGCGGCCAGGAGCAGGAGCGTGCAGCCCCAGTATTTCGCTGTATTGATATGGCGATACAGTGAAAACTAAAGAATGCGGAGAGGGAGGAGAGGAAGCAGCTGGCCGAGGCAGCAGGAGCAGCAACAGCAGTGCTAGCAGCCAGCCCTTTCCCTCCATGCAGAGAAGTAGCAAAGTAACCCAAGCATCAGAGAGGGCTCTCAAGGGGAAATGGAGGCTAGTTACTCCCACTGGTGAAAAGGAAGTACAGTGTGATTCTGAAGGCACGGAAGAGTACTATAGCACTTTGATGAGCTGGAAAGGCAGACCAGTTACTCTAGTTACCTAGGTTACTGAGGTCACAGCCAGGTGAAAGACACATCCCTAAGAATGCTTGACCTTACTGAATTTAAAGCAGAGGGATAGGCACACAGCAACTGAACCGCAGGGGAGCCGAATTAAAGAAGAAAAAATGAGTAAAAGTACTCTGCAAAATGCAGCTTCCCCACAGGTAAACTCCAGGGTGGCTGCAGACTGGCCACAATATCATGTGCTGCAAAGGACCTCCAAATGGTCCCAATCCACAGCAAATCACCCATGAAGACAGGCCCCAGATTATATCAAGCCATACTAAATACAGGTTTATTCAAATGTGTCAGGAATAATTGTAGATTTAGATCACTTCAGATGAGAGCAGGCTTTGGCCGCTGGGTTAATTTAAACATACTATAAACATGAATTAATGACAGACATTATTCTTTGGAATGTCCCTATTAGATTCCCTCCCTCCTCTTCTGTTCTCTATATTAATGTTACCAGTTGTTTAATCTTGAGCAAAAGACAGTTGTTTTATTAATTTATGCTCTGGTTGTGATTATATTTACCTTTCTTCCCCTAAGGAAGAAAAGTTTTAATTACATCTCCAGTTAATTATGTCTTATTCATGCTCAATCTCGAAATGCATATTGATGACATGATGCCATTTCCTAATTATCATAATTGTAGCTTCATTGGAGTGGTTAGAGGCTAAATGTGCTGATGTCTGTAGAAGTCTTTGAGCATTGGTACTGAAGTAATATGTGAACAAAGTTATACATCTATTTTATATAATCATCCCTAAAAAGAATGGAAGTGAAGAGTGGGTGGGGACAAGAGAAAGGCATTTTCTTACACTTCATGAAGCCACGCACCATCTTTTCAACTTACTAAATCTTCCATATCCCCGCCCACATACCTACACAGGTCCTATACTGCAGGTTTCGTATCTTGCTTCATCTCTAGCCTGATGTAATTTGTCATGCAGCAGTCAGAGCCTTGAGATCCCATTTCTCCCTTTGAGTAAACCCAGGGGGACCATGAGCCCTACATTTGGGATGCAGAACGCTTTTTAGAGGTCTGTTATTAAAAGACATACACAGTTGTCTGCACGCAGCCTTGTGCTAGTGTCCAATATCTTCTGAGTATGGGGGCCACCTGTGAATCATAAAAAAGAGAGGATATGCATCACCAAAATGAAAACAAAAGAGGACATCAATTTGCATAAAATGTGCATATGCATGTAAATTTAGAAATAATTATTATAATTTAAATAGAAATACAGTACAACTCACCATAGTGTGGAAGACTGACCAGATGACTTGTATGCCTTGTTCAGTCTGCTGGGCAGGTTCTCTTGGTGGGCAACTTCAAGGCCCAGCTCTTCTTTCTGACGATTCTTGATCTTTATACTGGACTTGAAGCATGTCTCCATGGGCAATTTCCTGTGAGCTGGGTGCATTTGGAGGTCATTTGGGGCACATGATATCGTGACCATCCCGCAACCACCTCAGAGCTTTTCACAGAAAAAAAATGGATTACCTGACATTACTTCAAGTCCATTTCCTTCCCTTTAAGTCGGGTTCTCCACGCTATGGTTGTTGTGTGCCCCAAACCCCGCATTTACATTGGGTATGCTAGTCCTGCCCAGGGCTGTGCCTTTCACCATGGCCCTGGTCAAGGGATGTATCCTGTCCCTGTTTCTTAATGATTGTTGCTGTAAGGAAGTAATTAATGCGGGGGTGGGGGAAGAGAGTGATTTTTGTCTAGACTGTAGCATTGGAGGAAACCTCCCAGGATTTTATCTATTAACAAAGGATCTGCAGTTGTGTTTCTTTAATATTTGGTGCTGTAAGGACATAGTTATTGTGAAGCTTTGATCCTTCACATGACGGGAGCTTCAGGCGAAGGAGAAGTTGTGTTTCTTTAATGTTTGGTGCTGTAAGGGAGTAGTTATTGTGAAGCTTCAATCCTTTGCATGACAGGAGCTTCAGGGAAAGGAGATGGCTGTCCTTCCTTCTCCTGTCCCTGTTTCTCTAATGATCGTTGCTGTAAGGAAGCAATTAATGCGGGGTGGGGGAGAGTGATTTTTGTGGAGACCATAACACAGGAGGAAACCTCCCAGGTTTTTATTGATTAACAAGGCATTGAAGACGAGGCTGGACAGCCATCTGTCAGGGATGCTCTGACTTGGATTCCTGCACTGAGCAGGGGGTTGGACTCAATGGCCTTGTAGGCCCCTTCCAACCCTACTATTCTATGTTTCTATGATTCTAAAAGATCTGCCACTGTGTTTCTTTAATGTTTGGTGCTGTAAGGAAGTAGTTATTGTGAAGGCTTGATCCTTCGCATGATGGGAGCTTCAGGGAAAGGAGAAGGCTGCTTCTCCAGGGAACACTACTGACACTGCATTCCTTTTATCTAAGGAGAAAGGGGAGAGAGCCTGGACGGGGGCGGGGGGAGGAGGGGAGAGTGCCTGGACAGCGGGGGGGGGGGGGAGAAGCCTCTCTTATTGGTTGAGCAGCCCCTGACAGTCAGATGACATTCACTCTAATCCCCCACCCCACCTGGAAGAATGTTCTGTGAAGCGACTTACACTGGTGTGGTGCACTCGTTGGTGGAGCCCTGTGTGGCCCAAAACTGATTCCTAGAAAAATCCAGGTAAACCACCATTCACTTCTCCTTCTGTGGTCATGGAGATCTCCCCTAGGACTGGACAGCCCTTCAAATAGAGCATGTGTTCAAAATAGAAGACAGTCTTCTGAAACCCTTCAAATACAGGATTGTCATCTGTAAAAGAGAACGCATGGCCACCTTCTCAGGAAAGTAACCACCCAGTGTTCCAGAAACAGTGGTGTAAATAGTTTTCTATATGTAAGTAGACCCTTGGTTTCTTATTAATGGTTAAAACCTAGCAATAGGTCACTGGCATTCAGGAGCCATTGAGAAGCTTGCTCATTATGTATTGTTTTTTCCCTTCATAGAATTCCTAAAAAGAAATTCCTGGCTTTTTGATCAGAAGGATGTGGATAAATATATAACCTGAAAAAACAGTTTGCTGTTAGAGCAGACTGTGTGTGTGTGTGTGTGTGTGTGTGTGTGGACAGGAATGTGGCATATTGTAGGTGTTATATTCAGAACTTCTCTATCTCCCCCTGCCCCTTTACTTTTTTATTCATTTTTTTGCTTCTGGTGCTAATTTAATGACATTTTTGTTTTTAATATGGCTGATGTTATATTGTGAAGGCCTATTGTTTTACCATAAACAACCAGCACATAGGTATGGTAGTCCTAGCCAACAGGCCTATTGGCAGTGGAAGCACCTAAAGATAGTGACAGGCGAGGGGAATTGTCAAAATAATGGATACTTGATAAAGTTAAGGCTTGGAAAGTGTGAAGATAAACCAGCATCCCTATGGCTGTGAGAGACAGGGTCATATCATTATGTAAGGTATTATTCATGAACATGGCACTTCCTGAAAGGCTTTCTTCAGCACTAAAGCTGCTCTTACTCAGGTGTAAGTGCAATGGGACATGCAACACATGCGTTGCACTTGCACGGTACAAAACCTCAGCAGGAAGAGTGTGGCGTCTATTAAGATAGGAGGACTTAACAAAATGCATGCAAACGACTCTATTTTTCCTTTTGAACTGTTGGTAGGGTCTCATCACATCACTTACACATCACCCCAAAAGAGGAAATGCAACATTAAAAAAGAAGACAAAAGAGGATAGAGTTTTGCATAAAATTTGCAAATGGCAAATGAGGTGTATAGATGAAAATTTAGTAATAATTATTACAATTTAAAGAGAAATACAGTACATCTCCACATAGTGGGGAAGATGGTAATCAGGTAACCTGTGTGTCTGCTCAGTCTGCTGGTGAGGTGCAAACCGTTGACAGGCAAGTTCAAGGTTCTCCCTTATTATGGTTCTTTATCTTTAAATGGGACCTTGAATTGACAGCCCTTCAAATAGAGGTTACCTTCAAACAGAGGACTGTTCTCTCACAGCCCTTCAGAGGACTGTCTTCTGTAAAATAGGACACATGGCCACCCTAGTGTTTGTGTTTATTGGGGTTTGTGTCTTTCTATTTTTTATAAATAAATATTTTGTATTATGAATCTTTTGTTTGCCCTATACAGAAATATTTGTGTTGTTATCTGCTGAATGAGTGCAATCTAGCTATTAACTCATATTTTGCCCTTGGTAGGCAAGATTATATGAATGATACAAGGGTAAATATTTGAGTATGTCTACCTTTCTATGACAGGCCTTGGCTACCTATGTGAGCTGCATTCTGCCAAGTCTTTAAATTGAAAATCATTTTAAAGCTGTTGCATGAGAATCATGTTCTGTCTAGTTGGGTTGGTTCTCCTTTCACATTCTGAAATAAGTTATTCTAGAAACTGTAAATGAGACTTTGCCAAGCTGCATCAAAGTAAACCATGTGTTTTTTAGAAGCTGACACCATCACCTCAGGGCAACAGAACTGGAGTCTCCTCAGGGCTCATGGGCCTTTTGTGGGGATAATAATTTGGATTAATTTCCCACCCATTTCTTTTGCACTTCAGTTCTTTGGTTGTCTGAACCTGTACCTTAGACAGTTTGGCTTTCTTCTCATCTTAGGCAAGCCTCATTATCTGCTTCATAAATGATCTCCTTGTTTATATAGCTCTCTAAAAAGCACAACATTGCATATATCTATTTGCACAGCAAGAAATTACTGTGAAAAGTGTGAAAAATTACATGAAACTCACTAAAAAATAAACACGTACATTTTTGCTTTGCGGTGAATAGTCATATGTACAGCATGATGGACAAAGAGATAAAAGTACAAATGACTGGTTTCAAAGTATTTACTGATTACAAACTAGGATTCCTTGAAATTACAGTGCAGCCTGGTCAATAAGTCCCCATAAGATACTAACTTGCAACATTGTTTACTAGCCTGCTGGGGGCTGGCAGTTGATGTGAGGTGAGCTATATTTCTATGCCAAGCACAGAGGAGGGGACTTTACCCCTCTAGGAGCCCACTTCATTTCTATCCATTCCATCCCTCCTCTGCCACCCTGACCATATGCAATTCCTGGTCACCAATGGTTACCAGGCTAGTGTTTAAATACAAGGCTGTTATTGTGCCACAAACTACCAGCAGGAGGCACATGTAGAGGGCCATAAGACACAAGATCATAGAATCATAGAATAGTAGGGTTGGAAGGGGCCTATAAGACCGTCGAGTCCAACCCCCTGCTCAATGCAGGAATCGAAGTCAAAGCATCCCTGACAGATGGCTGTCCAGCTTCATTTTGAATGCCTCCAATGTGGGAAAGCCCACTATCTCCCCAGGGAATTGGTTCCATTGTCGTATTGCTCTAACAGTCAGGACGTTTTTCCTGATGTTCAGCCGGAATCTGGCTTCCTGTAACTTGAGCCCATGATTCCGTGTCCTGCACTCTGGGATGGTTGAGAAGAGATCTTGGCCTTCCTCTCTGTGACAACCTTTCAAATACTTGAAGAGACTCCCCCCAGTCTTCTCTTCTCAAGGCTAAACATGCCCACTTCTTTCAGTCTCTGCCCATAAGGCCTTGTTTCCAATCCCCTGATCATTTTCGTTGCCCTCTCTGAACCTTCTCCAGTTTGTCTGCATCCCTCTTAAAGTGTGATGCTCAGAACTGGACACAGTACTCCAGATGAGGCCTAACCAGTGCTGAGTAGAGGGGAACTAGTACTTCCTGGGATTTGGAAGCTATGCTTCTATGAATGCAGCCCAAAATAGCATTTGCCTTTTTTGCAGCCACATCACATTGTTGGCTCAGATTCAGCTTGTGATCGACAACAATTCCAAGATCCTTCTCACTTGTAGTACTGTTGAGTCAAGTATCCCACATCTTGTAACTGTGCATTTGGTTTCCTTTTCCTAGGTGCAGAACTTGGCATTTATCCCTATTAAATTTCATTCTGTTGTTTTCTACCCAGCACTCCAGTCTATCAAGATCACTTTGAATTTTGTTTCTATCTTCCAGGGTATTAACTATCCCACCCAATTTTGTGCAAATCTGATCAGCATTCCCTGCATCTCCTCCTCCAAGTCATTAATAAAAATGTTGAAGAGCACTGGGCCCAAGACTGAGCCCTGCAGTACCCTGCTCATTACCTCTCCCCCGTTTGAGAAAATCCCATTGATCAAAGCACTCTTTGAGTCCAATTCTGTAGCCAACTGTGGATCCATCTGAAAGTTGTTTCATCTAGCCCACTTTGAGCTAGTTTGCTAATCAAGATATCATGGAGCACTTTGTTGAAAGCTTTGCTGAAGTTGAGGTATATTATGTCCACAGCATTCCTACAGTCCACAGGGAGGTTACCTGATCAAAAAATGAGATCAGATTCATCTGGCAGGATTTGTTCTTGACAAATCCATGTTGGCTTCAAGTAATCACTGCATTGTTTTCAAGGTGCTTACAGACTGATTGCTTTATCATCTGCTCCAGAATTTTCCCAGGGATTGATGTCAGACTGACTGGTCTGTAGTTTGAAGATAGGGACAACATTAGCCCTCCTCCAGTCATCTGACACTTCACCTATCCTCCATGATTTCTCAAAGATAATAGACAGTGGTTCTGAGAGTTCTTCTGCCAGTTCCTTTATTACTCTAGGATGCAGTTCATCTGGCCCTGGAGATTTGAACTCATTCAGACTTCAAAGTAATTAGGTGTTCCTTGACCATATGCCTATCGATCTCAAGCTGCAAGCCCCTTCAGCCTATACTTCGCCTTTGCCAGGGGGTCATAAACCTTCTTTCAGGAGAAGACTGAGCCAAAGTAGGAATTGTCTTTTCTTTGTCATCGGTTACCATTTTGCCATCTTTATTTAATAGCTGAACCACCATTTCTCTCCTCTGTCTTTTACTATGCACATATTTGAAGAAAGCCTTTTTGTTGCTTTTAGCATCCCTCGCTAACCTCAGCTCATTCTCAGCTTTAGCCTTCCTGACGCCATCCCTTCAATTCTCTGCTACCTGCCTGTACTCTTCCTGTGTAGCTTGGCCTTCCTTCCACTTCCTATATGTGTCCTTTTTTTTTTTTTTTGGGTTTTCAGGTCATCTCTAAGCTTTTTGCAAAGCCACATTGGCTTCTTCTGTTGTCTTCCACCTTTTTTTCTTGTTGGAATTGTTTGTAATTGTGCCTTTAGAATTTCTTTTAAATTCCTTTAGAATTTAAAAACTCCCACCCATCTTGGAGTCCTTTTCTCATTAGAGTCGCTTGCGATGGGACCTTACTTATCATTGTTCTGAGTTTATTAAAATTGGCTTTCCTAAAATCCAGGGTACACATTTGGCTACACTCAGCTTTTGCTTTCTTTAGAACCAAGAACTCAGGTATAACATGGTCACTTTTCCCCAGATGTAACATATGTTACAAATTCCAGCCAATCTGATCTCAGCCCTCTTACATTATAACAGAGATCATTCAGTGCTGAATCACATATTACCCTCTGTATAATAAAACATGTGGAATCAAGCCCCATTTTGCTTATAATCTAGTCCTGCTTCTACCGTCCTCAGTTCTTCCTCCCAATAGAGAATATTGGCAGTATCAGCTAGATATGCATCCCAATCACTCCATTTCCTTCTCATTTTCTTCTAACATTTCAGCAAGGGGAGGACCGCCATAGCTCACTAACCCTCAATAAAACCAGCTAGCTTTATTGACAGGCAGTACCTCTTCACTTTAGCGGTCTTCCTCCTTGGCTGTTTGTGCTGAGGGTGAATTGCGGTTCACTCCATACCAGCATGTTGGACAAGGTGAAGGGATAATGGAGTACAATGTCTGTGAGCATCAATGCAATATTAGAGTCCTCAAGAAATACTACTTCAGCTAACTAGGAAAAATCTCAGGATGTACTAAAAAGGACATCTGAATATTGTGGCCATTCAGAAGTAGGGGCAATTGCTATGGAGTAGTAGCATTTGGACAATTCAGGATAATTGTAGGCACTCCCTCCATACACTCTTGTGGAATATTTGGGCCCATGCTATTTTTTGTGCAGCTTTTACCACTCCAATATATTACTCTGGCCATTCGGAATGACATTTTAATATTATGGCTATTTGGAAGGAGGGGCCATTTCTATGGAAGGGTTGTTGCATTGGGATGCTTTGGGATATTTTAGGTATTCCTCCACTCATGAGGAAAACTGGGGCTCCTAATGTTTTCTGCTAGCTTGCTTGTAACACTCCAGCTGAATGCTATGGTCATTCAGAAGGACTGAATATTATGACCAATGCTATGGAACATGTGTGGGATCTGAACTCTTGAGAGGTTTTTTGGGGGGCACCCTCAATGGCGTCGTTGAGCAGTTTTGGGGCCCTGTAGGGCTACTTAAGTCTCATGGATTCCTATGGCCAACTGGAAGCACAGCTGAACATTATGGCAATTTGGAAGAGGACCATTGCTAGTGGCACCAGGACCCTTTGGGTTATTTGTGGGTGCTCCTTCAGAACAAGCACGAAGAATATTTGGGGTCCTGCTATTTCCTGTGGGGTGCTGCTATCATTCCCATGTATTCCTATGGCCATTTAGAAATATAAGACTTATATAAGGGGAGGTTGCCAGGAGTGGAGGGATCTGCAAGCCTGGAAATAAGCCCTGACACTCTTAGGATGCCCCCCCCCCAATGTCTAGCCCATTTGGAGGTGGTGCCTATAAATCATTATGTGAGACTGCAGCCACCTTTTGTTTATTGCATTCTGATGGCTTTGCCTGTTTGGATATGATCCCTTGAAACTGCTTTGTTAGGGGTCATAAACAATGTTTTTTGGACTAATTTTTTAAGAAAAAACATTTTTTTAATCTCTTGCAGGTATTTTGATTTGAAGATGGTCCCTAAAATCTCCCAATGTTTTCCTATAGCCATTCGGAATGAACCAATATGTTTCAATGGCCATTCAGTAACCTTCTTCTCAGTACATCTCCAAAATCTCACCTCCAGTGAAGGGGAGGGAGAATCCACCCACCACAGATCTTTTTTAAAAAAGCAAATCAATTATTATGTAGCAGGAACACTGAAGTGTTGGGTTGTGTAATTCTCTTGTTTCAGCTGTTAAAAAAAATAGCACCACACTCTAGATGTCTATGATGCCCAGCAAACTCAGGGCATACAGGATGGAATCCTGAACCAGCCCACAAGTAAAGCCCTATTTAGACTTATACATAACTAGCAAATGGACCCGGCTTCACACAGGTTGGGAAGAGCCCTTAGTTTGATTCAACAAAGCCTTACATACCTGTCAGAGTTGGATACAGTGAAGCCTGCAAGCAAAGTTATGCAGCCGCCAGAGTTGGACACACTGTGTCTGCCCAGGCCCCTAGGCCCAGCCCCTGCTGTGGTGACCCCCACAGCCCTTTGAGGGAGGGGTCTGTTTTGTTCCTTGTCTCCTGAAGACTGTCTTGAGCTTCCCTCTCTGTCAGCTACGAGCCCTTTCTTCTGTGCTCTTCCTTGTCTCCCCCTCCCTCCACATCAACTGCCAACATTCTTCTGCCATGACCTGGGCAGCTCACTCCTTTCCCCCCAGCCCCTGCTGTATCTATCTGATAATATAGGTTGAGTACCTGATGGCAGACAAAAAATTCACTATGCCTAAAACCATCCCAGTTAGAGGTACAACAAATCCTGAAAGTTTCATAACAATTGGATGTACAGTTTTCAAGTCCATCAAGGACATATGGACAAACACTTCTGTTTATATATATATATATATAGAGAGAGAGAGAGAGAGAGAGAGAAGATTTAACCTGCATACTTCCACACATGAGCAGGGAATGGGCTTGTGCCATGTAGCAGCACTGTTCAACATTATGACCTCCCAGGTGTTTGTGCATGCATTGGAAAAATCTCCAGGGGTGGCCTATGTGTGTTCAACTATATGTGCATAGGCCTCCCTCTCCAGACTCTTGTGCTCTATGCATGAGCCTGAGGGGATGATGTTACAAGCACGGCATGGCGGGTGGAGCTATGTGGATTCCTGCTCATGTATGGATAAATAACACCTGAACAGGGCTTACAGGTTCTGGGGAAACAATGAACAGCCTACCCAACCTTATATTATGGTCTTTATTGACAAGAACAAGCACAACATTTGAGGGAAGTTTTGAAAATGCTTGGTAGAGCCTGTATTTTTACTTTTTTTACACAAACAGCTCATGTTCAATATGATTCAAGGAGTTACAATTCCATCTGTCAGTCACTGGCCAAATATCATCAACTAGGTTTGTACATATAGTTGGCACCATATCCGAGACAAAGCTAAGCTGGCCAGTTCTTGAGAGTCTGGCCAATTCCATAGGGCTCTCACTGGGTTCCCAACTGCCAGTGGGCATAGGCTTCCTTGGGCCCTTAAATTAGTACTGCCCAGCATTTAGCAATGCAGAAAGTTATATGATATAACTTGTTTTTCCATTCTTTCATTAGATAATGAGCCTCTACTTAAGCTACCTTATGCTAGCTGTTCCACAAGGATATTGGTGATAAAGAATTATAATTAGTGAGTTTCTTTATTTCTACAGAAATCTTGACATATTATTATGAATGTTCTTTTTCGTTGTTGCCTTTATTTTTTAACTTCATTTCAAAATAAAGTAACATTACATGGGAAAACAATGAAGCAAGATGAAAATAAACCAAAGGGGGTGCCATTGTTCACCTGCAGAAAGGGGGCAGACAAGGGCTAAATCAGGGGTCCCCAACTCTTTTTGGCTGGTGGACACACTTAGAATTTTGAGAGGAAGTCAGGGATGCTTTCACAAAATGGCTGCCCTGGGAGGGTTTGCCCATTCACAAAATGGCTGACCAGTTCCCAAAAGACAAACTGTTGAGGCTAAAAGAAAAGTATCTTGCCCAAAAACGTAAGTACAAGGCAGGGGTGCTGTCTGAGCTCCAAAATGCAAAACCGTTCTTTTGAACCCACAGTTTTCTGCTCCAACACAGAAGGCAAACAGATGAGTCTCAGAGACAAGTAACTTATCCACAAAACTAAGATGGGGTCTAAACCCTAAATACCAGATCACATATTTCCCCACACAGACTGCAATCCATTTCACAAAGAATGCTCAGAGAAAACACACACAGAGTGGGACCCAGAAGTGTTACTGGAAATAAAGATGGCGTTAGTGGATGGTGCTTCACTTTACAGGAAGGCAGCCTCCCTGTTAACTTAAAAAAAAAAATCAGGAAGGGAAGGAAGCCTGGTGGGCAACAAAGAAGGTTTCTGTAGGCACATCAGTGCCCACAGGCACCACGTTGGGGGACCCCAGAGCTATCTAAGCCAAAACAGTAAGAAGCTTCTTTGTCTAGGGGACTTACAGTTTTTGCACTCCCAATGGTGTCCACTAGAGGGTAGAAAAGCACAAGAAAAACAAAGCAAACCAACCAACCTTCGACTAGAGTTACTTCACTTCTTCCTATGTTAAGACTCCTGCTCCACCCCTTGGCTTGTACTTTCACCATGGGAAGGAGGCTAACACCTGTATGTGTTCCCAGTCTCCAGCTTTCTGGGGCATTCAGTTTTCCTCCTTGCTTGGGTGGCTGTTGAAAGCTGGCTCTGCTATCCAGCAATCTGTCTGTTCCACCTCCACTCTGTGAAGTAAGCAGAGTGTGTTTATGACTTTTCATCCTCCCATACGTTTGGCTGACTCTGCCAACTCCTTTCAGTATTGGCTGCAGCTATTGGTTTCTCAGGCAAGGAGATTGTTGGCTCAGGGAGGGTTTGGGTAGCTTGAGACAGGGCACCTAGCATGGATCTGGCAGTACCCCAGTATACCAAGCATGCCTTCTGCCTTAGTCTGAAATATGAACTAAACAGATACAAAAGCAGGACAAAATAAAGCCACTGATACCATTACATACATATATTTTCTTATCTTGTCCATTACCAAGAATGGTTATTCTGGTGAGTACAAGGGAAAGGGCCTTTTCAGTGGTAGCCCCGCTTCCGCTGAAAATCAGCTTCCATCAGGGGTTCATCAGGCCCCTTCTCTGCTGGTCTTCAGGAAGGCTCTAAAGACACACCAGCTTTCGCTGGGCTTCCCATAGTCCATAGGTTGCAGGTTTTATTGGTGATATCTGGATCTTAGAAGAGTTTACAGAATTTTTTTATTAGAATGTTTGTTGAATATTTATTTATTATATTTGTTTTGCACTGTTTTATATTGTATTGTTTGTATCTTGTATTCTGCCGTGAGGGCATTCTACCCTTAAAGATGGCCTTAAAAATCTGTTAAATAAATAAATAGATAAATAAAAGTAAAATGTGCGCCTATTAGTAAATCACAGTGTAAGGTGAATCATCCCAGGCTGTTTGCCCATGTTGTTGCTGTAGATTTAACTGAAAATAAACACAGCTCTTTTTCAAGGAACAGTATAGTTGTCCCCAAGTTGTCAGAGACTGTAGCAGGACTTCTTCCCTAGAAAACGTGTATCAGCATCCCACTACGCCATTATTTCTAAGAGCCTTATGTATATTGCCACAAAAACGTTCTGTGTGGCTAGTGAGTATGATTCATAAATGTACAGAATTTGTGTAGCAGAAAATTAGTTTTCCATTTTCTGTGGAGTTACTGCATTGCCATAAATTAGATTCTCATTCTCTGTGGGGTTCCTCCTTTGCCGTAAGTCTCCCTATCTCTTTCCCTGATACCTCTTTTCTCCCTTCAGCCAACACACCAGCAGCCTCAGGAAGGAAGGGAGTGGAGAATTGCCATTAGAAACAGTTGAAACAGCCCTTGCTTGTTTGCGTCTTTACTTCTGAAGGATGATCTTTCCTGTGATATCTGCAAAACACACACACACACACACAGTTTGAAATTTCAGAGTAGTACTTTCCCACTTTCACTCTCCTTGGGGCTTTGAAGTTGCTTAATAAGAAGCGCTCCAAGATTTTTTTCAGTTGTGAAAGGTCCCCTCTCTCTCTTAGTTTGCACTGTTGCTGTGGCTTGTTGAAGGGGTAAATTTTTCAGAAGGTTCAGGAATACTGAACAGCCAGTACTGTACTCTCCTAAAACCTTTTGGCTTTGCTGTTGTTGCCTGAGAAACTAGCAACTTTGGCCATCCATATATTCGGATAATTTTAAGAGGGGATATTGAATGTACATAAGGCTAAAGGTCAAAAATCCTGCAAGCTGTGAGTCACCATTAAGAAATTCACTGTGGTTCCACATTGCTACCTTACCTATTGATGGTCATTTTCTGTGCCAGCAAGAGAACTTTGTACACTTCCTTGGCATGCCATTTAGGGAAGGGGGGTGTTTTTCCTCCTTTCCCTTGTGTTTCAGACTCCGTAGAATAATCCTGCCTCAGAAGTATAAATTGGTGTTCAAAATTGCATCCCAGCTGGTAAAGCTAAAACAGTAACAAGGACCACAAAGTCAAGATTTTACATGAAATGAAATGAAGGGTTTATTGAAGCACGGTGCTCCATATGTAAACGATGGGACAAAATGACTGCATAATACAGCCTTCGCCAACCTGGTGCCCTCCTGGTACTAATGGCCATGCTGGCTGGGAATCATGGAAATTGTAATCCAACACATCTGGAGGTTGGGGAAGGCCAAATAATAAAATAGGGGTTGGGGTGGTGGAGCAATCCTATACTCACAAATTACAAAAGATATAAAAGTAGAAAAACAAAAATGGAAGAACTATCCCTGGGCACCCCGCCCCACCGTTGCATATCAGGGGCCAACCCGCTCAGCCAGCAGACTGCTCTGCTCGCATATCTGTCATGGTGGCAGTGTATTTGGCATTCCACTACTATAGTGCGGTTCCACCAAATTCTACAGGCTTTCCCGATGGTTGGTCCTCAGTATAGGATTGTACCCTAAAAGGGATAATAATGTGACCAGTCAAACAAAGGAACTAGTAATAAACAATAAAATAAGAATCCAACCCTATATTCTAAGTTCTCCAGAAATTCTGACTTATGAAGCATTGTACATTTTAATGTAATGAAGAAATCTGGCAAGATAGGACAAAAAAATAGAATGATATAATTCTTAAGAGAAGAACAGAAATAATAAAACAATAAAGAAATAATGGCATCATCATCATCCATCAGATGCAAGTGGGGGTGTGAAAATTTAATGTGCTAACTATCTCATTGAAACCATCTCTTGCGTGTAGGATCACACATATATGAATCAATTACTTCTTATATCAGGGGCTTTCAACGTCTTTATGGGGTTAGTGGATAATAATCATAATTATTATTTCTCTGTTGTAAAATGTAGTACCTTAGGAGACACTTTCAGATCTTGGGTGATAAAGTAAGGTTCTAGACATCAGTGGTGTAGAGCAGGGGTTGGGAACGTGTGGCCATCCCAGTGTGGCCGGACTGCAACTTCCATCTTCCCTAGCCAGTGTAGCCAATGGTGAGGGATTATGGGAATTCCAGCCCAACAACATCGGGAGGGCCACAGATTCTCCATTCCTCCTGGGGTAGAAAATGGCTTGAAAAATATGAGGTAGTATCGTCAAATAAGCTCAGGCTCTTTGTAGCACAACTAGTAGAGGGGCAGCTGTACTCCACCATGCTTTTTGCCTTTCCCCCACAGTCTCAATCATTTTCCTCTCCACAGATTGTTCATATCTTTGCTTGCTCCTTCTTTCTCTTTCCCCAGAAAATTATAGAATTAGGATAAATCGTCACTATTATTCATTCTAGGTTATTATGGCTGTTCTGTCTATTCCTGTGCTGCTTATTGTTTTGCATTATATTGTACTTTATTCATTTAAATATTTGTATAGTATTTTATATTTTAACTGTTCCATGGCATTTTAGTTTTTTAACTGTTCATAATCTTCACAGGGAACATTCGTTATTGGGCAAGTTAGAAATGCAATAAGTAAATGAATAAAATAATATATTTATTAAAATTTTAATATTCATGCAGATGACAGAAATAAACTTCATATATATCCTAATGGGTAGTGCTTTTTGTTTTGATTTTTGAGATTGGACATAGCCACTGGTGATTTGGGGAATAGCAGTTATATGGGATGCTTGATAGGGATGTCAGAGAATTCTGCCACGGATCTCGGTGAGGCCGAATGCCAGTGCATTTGGCCCTCTGAAATCCGTGGCGGAACGAAGCCCCTGCCCCCCCACCCCATGAAAGGTACGTGAAACGGAGCACTTACCTGCTGCTGTTTGCGCTGCTTTGCGAATGGCGGCCACGTCTGCGGCCGCCATTCGCTTCCTCATTATAACCGTGATAGGCTACGTAAATAATTACGTAGCCTATCACGGCTAACGCAGGGACAGCATTTGCATCCCTGCGGAGGCCGTGGTAGGCTACGTAAGTATTTACGTAGCCTATCATGGCAAAAAAAGGAAAAAAACAGCGGACGCAAATGGCGGTGGCTACGGCGGCCGCCATTTGCATTCCCTTTTTTTTGCCATTTTAGCCTACGTAAATATTTACGTAGGCTAAAACAGCAAAAAAAAAAAAAAAAAAGGCAACGCAAATGGCGGCCACCATAGCTGCCGCCATTTGCGTCCGCTGTTTTTTTTTCTTATTTTGCTGTGATAGGCTATGTAAATATTTACGTAGCCTATCACGGCAAAATACAGGGACGCAAATGGCAGCGGCTACAGCAGCCGCCATTTGCGTCCCTGCAGGCTGCCCAGTGGCCAGATGTCCAGCTGTGGGCAGCCCCAGCCGGTGGCTCCACGGAATGTCCACGGAGCCGGAGAGAATTTTGGGGGGAGGGACGGAGCACCTCCCCCCACTGCGAATGTCACCCTTTGAAAACATAAGTGACTTTTGTACATCCCTAATGCTTGGATAAGGGGTGATTTCAAAGTTAAGAATATTTTGACATGGTATGACAGTCTTCCCCATCTGATGCCTTCTAGGTGTTTTAGGCTTCAGATCCTATCAGCTCCAGCCAACATGACCAGTGGTCAAGAATCCTGGGAGTTACACTGTAAAACATCTATAGGGCACTAAGTTGGGGAAGGCTACTGTATAACTTCCACTCTTCCCTTTATATGCCACTTTGAAGCTCTACCTATTTCCAGTGATGATATAAGATCTGAATGAATACAGATCGGTCAGAGTATCTTTGGCAATGTACCTGTCATTTTACTTGAGCTCTGAGCAAAGGTACCCTTGAAATTATCTCACCAACCAAAACATGAATTAAAGGTAGGATCTCTATAAGTAGAAGTCTTTTAAAGTAGGTTAGATAAGCATGTTTGGATAACCATAGCAAGTAACAATCCTATGCACACTAACTTGGGAGTTGAGATGTGAAAGTCTAGGGGGGAGGGGGAAGTCAGGGAAAAGTTATTTTATTATTATTTAAACATGTTTTCCCCCCAAGAACCAAAAAAGCCCCTGGAAAAAAATGTGTGTTTTTCTTCCAATTTTTCGGCTTTCCCCCTTTACCCCCCTCCAGGTTTTCACATCTCTACTTGGCAGTAAGTCCTATTGAGCCCAATGAGAATGAGGTCTGAGTGAATAAATATGCATAGAATTGGGCTGCATCCAGGGTAAGAGGGATGACTGGAGGACCTCTCAAAGTTCCTTCTAGCTGGATATTAGATGTCCATACTTGAGATGAGGGTTGATAGTTACTTGATAGTTGGTTACATTTGTACATTCATTACTCATCAAGTGATAACTTTATTTGATATTTAAAGCATGTCTTTACTACACTTCATCCCATTTGGTATTCCAGGTAATATACAACCAATCATAATGCAGTAAGAACAACTAATAAAATCCTTGAGGGAGCAATCCTATGCCCGCTTTGTCAGCGGCTAGACAGCCATAGCATATGTGGTTTTCCGGAAACCGACCTTCCCCCACCCTCCCACGCTGCCTCGCAAGCAGCATGGAATGGCCCCATACTCCATGCTCGCAAGAGGACCACACAGAGCAGCCAAAACAGGGCGTTCCGGCTGTGTGTGTGTGTGTTCCAGGGCAGGGAAGGCAGAAATGCCGGTATGACACATCCTATGTGTTGTCTGGCAGCCTCCTTCCCTGCTTCGCCTTCCTGTGGCTACACAGCTGTCTAGCCACAAATGAAGGGCAGGAGAAGCGCAGAGGGAACAATCCCCTCCATGCTTCTCCTTCCCTGCGTTGGATAAGTGGCTGCCTCCGAGTTCAGAGGCTGCTGCCGATCTCCATAGGATTGCGCCCTGAAACACTAACCAGGTCACTCATATGATCTGGCATGATTTCAACCACAACATATCAATGCAAGAAATTCACATATTCCAGTGAAAGTCATTGAAACATAATGCAAATATATTAAGTGCGTTCTGCATTTCAAACCAGTACTGTGAAATGGTTCACCATGTAGCTATGGTGATTTTCACTGTGACCCTTGCCACCATGTTATATAATGCCTCACTCACTGCAAGCACAAGTTTTCAAGTGGTTACATCATAAGAGGCCAAGGATGATGTATGAGTCAGGTTCAAATGTCCATAAATTGAGTGACGAGACATTAAGTGGTGTATTTTCATGTGAGTAGTATTAGCATTTCTACTTCTAGGAGGGAGTTGAACTTGTTGACCCAAGATTAATTTCTAGGATTAATTTCTGAGCAAAACTTTGAAGTATCAGTCATAACAATTTGAACAGCTTACATCAGGGATGGGCAAGTTGTGGCCCTCCAGATGTTTTGGCCTACAACTCCCATCAGCCCTAGCCAGCATAGCCAGTGGTTAGAGATGATGGGAGTTGCAGGGCAAAATATATGGAGGGCGCAGGTTGCCCACCCCTGGCATACATGATGGTATCCCCAACTTTAAATTGAATGCTTTCATATCTAGAAACACTTTTAGCTGCCTTAGTTCATGTTAATTCCTACTGGACATATTCCTAATTTAATATATTCATAACATATTTCTAATATAATACATAACTCTCCAAAGCCCTTTGCTTCCATAAAATACTGAGTGGAAAAATGTTACATTTTAGCTGGAAAAATATGGCTTTACTATCATTATATAGATTAAGGCCCTGGCTTGGCAAGCCCTTAAGTGTGTGTTGTACTTTTATTCTTCTGAGCCACTTACTGGAGAGATGACCTAGTGGGACATCCAAAATGTTCATTATATAAACATTCAGAAAATGACCCTTTATAAAAAGAATATTATTTACTTAGAATACATTCCAGCCTTTATACGTGGCAACCATTAGCATGGATGTGTGCCTGGGTGCTGACCTCCATGCCAGAACAGTTCATGGGAGAAGGTATCCTCCCAGTGACGTGTACTCCCCAAAACCCTGTACCAGTTGCATTAGTTATATGTTAGGGTTCAAGAGGGCCCTGGGGGAGATGAAAAAGGGGCTATTTTTGGCATCCCAGACCTGTATAAGTCATTCTACATGGGCCTGTTTTTCTTCTTTTCAGCCTCTGACATGCCATACACCATAGTGAAGTTTCAGTGACACCCTCGACTTCATAGCTTCTCCAATTGGCTTCTGCATGACTAGCCTACCTAGGAAGCTGCCTATACCATATCAGATTTTTTGTCCATCTAACCCAGTATTGTCTACCCTGACTGACAGCAGAGCTCCAGGTTCTCAGGCAGAAAGAGATCCTTCACATCATCTTTGCTACTGGGCCAGGTTTAAGGTGTTAGTACTAGTGTACAAAGCCCTAAATAATTTGGGACCAGGATACCTGAGAGAGCGCCTTCTTCCTTACCAACCTGCTTGGTCACTGAGGTCATCAGAGGGCATGCTCCTGATGGTTCCACATGGATCCATGGCCTGGCTGGAGTCTACCAGGAAAAGAGCCTTCAGTGTGGTGGCCCCCTTCCTGTGGAATTCCCTGCCTTTGGAGGTCAGGCAGGCACCAACATTGTGCTGCTTCTGGCACCCCCTGAAGACATTGTTATTTTGGGAAGCCTCCCTTAAGTGACCAGCCACGGTTTATTAAATTTGGCCTTATCTGAACTTGTTTCTTTTAAAATTTTTTAATCATTTTAACATGGTGCTTTATTCTTTATCTTTGCTGTTCACCACTCTGAAATCTTTTGGTGTGGAGTGATATATAAATATTGTAAAAAAATAAATAATCTTCTATCTGCTTCTCTTTCTGGTGACTCCTGGGATTAAACTTGGAACTTTCCGCATACCAACCAAGTGCTCTACCACTGAGCTATGGTTTATCCCCTGGGACAGCAACTGGTACAGACCTGTATGCATGGGACAGGACAGCCCAAGCACACGGACGGCCTCTCATTGCCATTGGCACACTGCTTTTCGGCATGTGCAGCCCATACTGTTTTCCTAGAGTTCTTCTGACATGAGAGATTCTGCTGAGCACAGCTGAAGTAACAGAATATGAGTGTATATTTTTTTCAGTCTAGAACAGACATCATAGACTTAATCATAATCGTTTTCTTGTCATCCATAGTTTGGCACCAGAGGTGAAATGTTCAAAGCCACACAAATTAATAAAGTATTACCATTATCTTTTAGTAGGAGTTGAATTATTCCTAAATGTTGGTATTTTGGTAGTTACTACTAATATTATGTTTGGTCACAGTCATGCAAATATTTGAATATGATAATTAATAACTTTGTGAGAATTAATGGCTTATACCAAATTCACAGAGCCTTAAAGCCATTTTGTTCCCAAATTTTGCCCAGAAGCCAAGTGATTCAAACTAGGCAAATTTACATATTTGTATTTAATTGGCAAACATTTTTGGCCTGCAAAATATTAAGCTTTTGTAATTAGAAGGGAACAGAGAAAGGAAGAAAAAGGACTACTTTACAGGGTGACTTGGAGCTGCCAACATTTTCTTCTGGGAAAGCTCTTCTGCCTTTTAGGTATATCACAAGAAGAAACTTAGCAGCTGACTGTTTTCTCAGCATGGAGAAAAGCTGTGTGGTGAAAAAGGTTTACCTGCAGGAGTTCTGCATATTATGGAGGAACTCCATGTGCAGGAGCTCTGGTGGGAAAAACAGCTGGCACCCTAAAAGCATTACATGTGTATATGTATGAAAAGGCAGAGGAATAAGGGCAGTAGGGCTTGAGAGGGAACAAGGAACTGAGGACAGAGGGGGTGTCTTGCCTCCAGATGGGTGGATGTCTCACAATGATCCAGTCTGATTTCCAAATAATTATCAAAAATTCTCCATACATTTCCAAGCTTCACTGATACGAGGACAAACAGAAACATATGTTGAAAATTAGTACTGAGATTAATATAGTGATAAACCCACCAGAGAGCTGGATCTGCAACTCAATGGAAGCTGTATGCATTTGTAAGGCCTCTGGCCATAATTAAACCCCCAAATTTTCTAGGAAGTTAGCACAAAAAGGGATTGCACAGTGAATGCTTAGAATTTCAAGGCTCTTGAACATGAATTTTAAAAGGCTTCCAAGCAGCCAACATGTTAAATCATGCAGCTCTTTGATAATTAAGTGGGGGTTCTTCCTGTATAATGTGTATTTCCCTTTCAACACAGTTACCCTTAAGTGCTGCATTTTTCTGCATCTGGCAAGTGTTGTTAAAGTTTCTGCATGACGACTGTCAACATATATTTATGGAAAACAGTCTTTGCTGTACTCCAGCCAGAGAGTAATCTCCTTTCCTTTAATGTGTTCATTCTTCTTGATACACTGATAATCATGAAGTGATCACGATACGTGAATTTTTAAGCAGTTACAGTTTCACAGGCTGAAATTGTGTCATAGATGCTATGACTTTCACAGACGTACTACACTAGCATATGGTTTTTAGCTAGGACTTGTGGATTTTGCTGCATTCTCAAGGCACAGTCCAGCTCCAAATTAAGCACATCTAATTCCCACTAGATTCAGTGGGAGACAGGAAAACAATTATCCCAGTGAAATAAGAGGACTTCAGTTGCTTACTTTTACCTTAATGGTTCCCGTACATGTTGCATTTTTTTCATGATTTTCATAACTCTTTTCTCAATGGTTCCCCAAACATATTCTTAGTATATGTTTTCTCAATGTCTCACAGTAATTATGAATCAGAAATATTTGCTCAATGCTTAATTTATTTGCATAGTCTGCTCGCTCCAAGTAAAGGTCCAAATCTAACCTATACTCTTGTGCACTCTTATATACAAGTAAACCTGACTGAAGTAACTGGGAACTGAATTCTGCGTAGATATGCATAGAATCAAGCTGCAGTTTATGGTCCAAAAAGCCTTTTGCGGTAAGATAATCTAATGCAAATTTACTCAGAAATAAGTCCTACCAAATTAAATGGGGTTACTCCTAAGTAAGTCTCCATAGGATTGCTGTCTTAGAAAGCAACAATAAAAAGAAAACAGTAAAGATACAAATATGAAAGAGTAACATTTGAGAGTTGCAGTGATTGATAAAGAGGCAAGCCAAATATTGTACTTTTAAAAATTCCATTATTGTCTAATGGACTGGAACCTTCAAAGAATAATTGGTATAAAGTAATCTGAAAATACAAGCAGCATTGACAATAACTTTCTGTATACAAGAAATACAGATTTATTTCTGTTCTGGAGTGGTTGAAAAAGGGAAATTAGCATTTACAAGTTTTACAGTGGTCTTATATTGCTGATGAATCCTGACTTGAGTTGGGAGGGGATTGCTTTAAAATTAATTAAGAATGTTTGCCAAAAATTATTAATGACATAGCTTTGCCTATATAATTAAGTTCGATGCTGCTATGCGGGAGCCAATAATATTGTAGCAAATCTCTTTTCCTGACATTGTTGGGAAGCTTCTAGGGCCTATTCCAGCTGGTGAGGGGCGTGCTTCAAATGCAAATTACTGCCAAATGTGATTCTTTCCACATTCCAGCCAATTAAAATACACTTAAAGGACAGCTGCTTCAAAACAAACGCAACAAAAGTGTGTAAAACCTTTGAAGGCACCGGGGCAAAAGTCACTGAGTTTGTAAAACAAGATCATGAAAGTAACACAAAGCTGTTATTAATATTTTTGTTTGTTTATTGTCAGAGTGGTGGAATCGCCGAACGGCGCCTATCTGCAGTCAGAAGCTAAGATGACACGTTCAGCACCACCTTAAAACAGACAAAGCAGGGAGTGTTTGCTCGGGTGTCAGTTTTCTGCTCTTGGCTCTTTACACCATGTGCGTTTGGCTGCTCGCCCTCTGTGGAGCTGCATACAAATATTGACAGAACACAGTGGTATTTGTTAAGCTGGATCTGGGGAAGTGAATGATTAAAACGCTGAAGGAAGATCTGAGAACTTCAGACCTTCCCTCGTCTCCCCGGTTCCGACCTCCCCTATAAACTTACAGCGTTAGAGTGAAAGTGAAAATGCTGAGTTTGGCCAAATGAGAGCACTGACCTTCTTTTCCTCAGCTCTGCTTTGCATTGTAGGTAAGAACGGGCTTCTTAAAAATACGTTTGTTGCACGCTTTAAATCTCACTAGAAAAAAGGGGTGTGAGTTTTCGTTTTTTAATGTGTGGCGGCGCTGAAAGGAACTAGTAAGGCTTGTGGTTGAATCCTGAGATCGGGACAGAAGTTATGAGACAATCTTTGTAAATAGACAGATGATGTTAGCTAGTAACTATGCACCATCAGATCTTAATGCTACCTTTCTCACAGTTCCATTACAGTGACTGACAGACATATGAATCTTCCCAGACATTTTAAAGACACTCCTAAATCAGAATATCTGGGACATATGAAATTCACCTCTGAATTCCCACCTAGTGGTACTCAGCTGAGAGTTTAAAGTTTGCTGTACAGGTTGTACTTGTGAAATGTTATTGTCTCTGCCCAGTAGTTAATCACTGTCATACGGCTTTCTGAAAAACCTGGCTTCTGAAAAACCTGTTTGACCCCAGGTTTTATTTTAACTTGAATTACTCTTGAGCATGGAGACACTTTCTTCACTGTGTATGGTCCTTTAAAGAAATCACTGTATGAATGAAAACCTGTACACCCAAACAATTTCCTGAAACTGCCTGTCTGTAGAGAGCACAATTTTTTTTAATGTATAATATACTACAAATGTACTTCCAATTACTCCATACTAGCACTTCAAATTGCAGAAGCATGATGATCGTTTTCCATCTTAGTTGCTCATCGTAAGTCTTTGGAGCTTCATCTTTGTTAAACGTAAGCAAAGAATCTTTCATGCTATGGGATCATGTTGCAATAGGGGGGATTTGGTTAAATGTGCCTTGTTAATCTTTAATGTATAAGTAGCACTGAGTATATGCCAAATGGAAACATTTAAGAAACACCCCATGTATCCATTGCCAAAAGAAATGCTGGCAGAATACAAAATAGTATTTTTTTTTTTTAAATTGCAACAAACTTCAATATGTGAGTTCAAATATTCCACAGTCCTTTGATGCATCTTGGAAAATGTGCAAATGCAGAGTTACCTATTAAAATCCTATGGTTGGGGATTGGAATTTTGCAGGCTTTCCTCTGATTGAATGGCACTTATTCATGAAGTTGGTCCAGTTCAGCTCAATGGAACAGCTTGTTTGAATCAGTACTACGCATCATTAGAGTGAAATAGAATTAGGCTCATAGTGAATGTTTATCGGCATATAATGTTATGTATGATTAATATTGAGAGCTACACAGAGCAACATGTTAACATAAAAGCATTTTGTGTAGTGTCCTTTAAGAAAAGCAATATGGGGCCAGAGACACACAGGGAGAAGTGAGATTAGAAGCTGAAACTTTTGGATTGTTCCTTCTTGCTTAAATGTTGGCCTCATTCCCAGGGCCATTAGGCAGAGTGAGGCAGCTGCCTCAGGTGCCAGATGCTGAGGGATATGGAGCAGTGGCAAAGCACTGGAGGACAGAGCTGTGTGTGCCATGCAGCCTGCCCTCTGCTTCCTAAGCTAGCCTGCTGCCCTCAGATGTGGTAGAGGACAGTGTTCTGTCTCCAGTGATGGAAAAAAAAAAACCCTCTCAGCTGCTGCTCTCTGGTCAGCTTCAATACATGGAATGGGGACAGGTTCCATCTTTTCCTTTGCCTCAGGCAAGCAAATGTCCTCCTCATTCCCAATCTTACCCTACTGTGGTATTTTATTTGTATTCCAGCCACCCAGATGTTCAGATGGTATTCACAGGTTCCCCCATTTTATCCCTGCAATGATAGAGTTGTGGCAGTACTATCAGCCCTAAGGTCACCCAGTGAGTTTCATGGCTGACTGGGAAGCTCATTCATCCAAATGGAACACTCTATCTGTTATATGATGATGGTTCTCAAAAGAAAGAAAAGGGGAGGGCCGCTGTTCCACTTTGGCATGAGGGAGGTTGTAGAGTCCCTCCTAAATAATGGGTCTCCCAGTCTACTGCCAGTGTAGTGTAATGGTTAGAGTGTTGTACTGGGACCCATGAGACTTGGTTTCCAGTCCCCACTTAGCCATGAAGCTCCCTAGGTACTTTAGACCAGACTCTCACCCTAACTTACCTCACAAGAGTGTTATGAGGATAAAATGGAGGTAAGGAAGGTCTTGTATGCTGCCTTGAGCTCCTTGGAGGAAAGGCGGGATACAAATGTAACAAACAAATAAATACATAACACAGCAATGCGATTTACCGTGGCCATCTGAAGCAGGAACACTAGAAGGACCTCCAAATAGACTGATAAGGCTTTCTCATGAAATTCCTGACAATAACATTCCTTCCACACAGCATAAAGATGCCAGAGTAGTGTTGGTACCTTCCAGTCAATTCTTTATAAACCCAAAGACCATGTAATGATGGGTGGACAAACTGAGGGGGTCATCACCTCATTAAATGAAAATCCGTTAACTTTCCAACTTAGTTAAGCAATAATGCCACATCAAAGGACAAATCAAAAGAGCTACTGTTCCGGAGGGATTTGTGAGGTATGTTAAGGAAAACCATAAGGAAACTGAATGCCTTAAACATGGCTCATTTGTTCCAATACGTTTGCTAGCAATAGTTTTTATTGGGAGGCTGCTGAAAGACAAACATAAAACTAAGTACTTTTCTACTGGACTAGATTCTAAATCTATCACTGACAGTTAGGAAAGAAACTTAGTAGATAGATACTATAAATATTTCCCTGAAAGCACCACAGTTCATTGCAGAGGTCAACAAAACAAAAACCTGAATGGTGTGAAAATGTGTAAGACACTGGGTGAAATATTACATGTAGCAGTATCTACATTTCCTATTACGTTTTAGATTTAATATATTTAGGGTAATATCCAATGTTAATCCTATGTAGAGTAGACCCATTGAAATGAATAGGCCAAGTTAGTAACAACTTCAGTCCCATCTTTTCAATGGGTCTACTCTATGTAGGACTAACACTGGATTCCTCCCATACATAGTAATTGTGAGGCATTAGCAGAATAGTGGCTAAACCTTTTCTTTGTCTTTCTGCATGTGTGCTACAAGTCAATCCAAAGTATGACACAGTGCCATCCTAATTCACTCAGCAGTCTATTAGCAAGGGTCTGTAGTGCACCTTTTTTAGCTGGGTTAGTCTTCTGGGTTGGGAAGCAGGCAGCACAAAAGAGTAAGGTAAGTGCACGAGTCCCACTCTTGGCTAGAACCAGGGCTGTACATCCCTCATCTCTGGTGGGCTGCACCTTTCTGTTTCCTATGCCCCTTATCAGTCACGTGCTGCAGATTGGCCCCCTATCATTTCATTTCTATATGGCCCAATAGTAAAAGCTCTCTGTGAGGGTCACAACAGTTCATAAAAGCACGAACCACTGATACAAGATGATAAAATACAGCCTAAAATTTCAATACACAAAATTCAAAACAATTTAAACAGCTGAAAACAATTACAATAACAAACTCGACCTGTTAAAGACAGCTGGCATAGATGTCCCATCAGATGCCATTAAATGCCATCTGGGAGTAGAGGACAGTCTTAACCTGGTGCTGAAAAGATGACAGCGTTGGTGCCAGGTCGGCCTCAGTGGAGAGATTATTCCATAATGGGGGGGGGGGCTCCACTGAGAAGCCCTTTGCACTCTTGCCGTTAACTAGCATGTATGTTACTTGCATTCATGCTGTTAACATTACGTCTAGCTTGGCTCCACTATCATCATGGCAATCTGTGTGGGAAGGCGCTTCAATATGATGGCCATGATTGGCACTGTTTGTCAGAGAGCAGCCTCTATGTTGCCTGAGGGTGTTGAGAGTCTGGAGTCCCAACACATCTGGAAGGGACCATAGAGGAAGTTTTGGCATCATCCCTGTGATTAGTGTAATGTGTGGACTGTAATGTCCAAAGTAGAAGTTTTCCCATGGTTATATATGGTAAATTATTACTGTTCAGGCAGATGCAGCTGTGTGTAGAAAGGGCATGCAGTATACATCATCATCAATTACATTTCTTGATATAATAATTTTTATTTTTAAAAAAGAAAAAACACAACAATAACATAAACACACAATACACATGCACTGAAATATCTCTTAAGATTGTAAGATATCTACCTTTGGCTCCCCTTACACAACAAATGCTTATTATTCTCTACTTCTTATCTTAGTTGTATATCATACATTGAGTTCACAGACATTATCTCACTTAATTACATTTCTCTACTGCCCCACAGCCGAAGCTCTCTGGGCGGTTTACAGAAGTTAAAACATTAAAATACAATATACAAAGTTTAAAGCCATTTACATAAAAGCACACAGACAATATATACAAGCAACATATAACTGAAACAACTTTGAACTGTCAGTCATAATTAAAGACACATCCAGGTTCAATTAAAACTCATGTATATGGAACACGCTAGACTTGAGAGATGGTATCTAGTATACTGTCTATTGGCAGAGCAGGGCATTTTAATTTTGCATGGTTTGATTATCTTTGTGTGCAGTTGCCTCTTGGATAAAGGGTGTTCCACTCTGTGTCTTTATGCCTTTTACATCCTCTCTGCTGTTTTAAAATATGTTTTACAGATTTGTTTTTGTTTTAATGTTATATTTTTTGAATAGTTATGCAGGTTGGAAAAGTAACAAATTTGTAAATAAAATCATAATACCTGAACGTAGCTCGCTCAGAATCTCAGCTATCATAACAATGAAGCAATATTCTAGTCCTCATGTTTTAGAATGTAAGATTGACAGCATGTAGGAAATGTCCATGGATTTGGGAACAGGGCTTCTGTACCCTGGTGAACTTTCTCCTTACATGTATTGTTTGCTATTCAAGTTCCCTTCTCCCTTTCTTGTGTATTGTACTGAGTATTTTGGCAAGTGTGCAGTTCGAAGGACATAAATAAACATATGCAAATTTGAATAGTATCTGCAATTCTTTCTGAGGAAAGAACGTGATCCATCTTGGGACAGAACTTGGACACTGTGGTGCAGCCAGGATACACTGAAACACATCTGGTAATTTGATGGCAAACTGCAGTCATTATGCACTCAAAGTTCAGGCTGTAATCGTACACCATAATTTCCTCAGAGAAAGATTCATTGAATGCAATGGGACATAAATCTGGGTAAATGTGGATAGGATTGCACTGCCAGTCTTGTACTTCTAAGGTGGCAACTATAGATGCTTCCTAGAAAATACTGCTACAGTAGACTGCTTAGGTTAAAACTGCAGCACAGCCTTCCTTAACTGGATTTTAGCTACTGAACAAGATTGACAGTTATACACAGAAGCAAACAGTTGTCTTAGTTAACTTCACAAGAGTATTTGGCACTGACCCTGGTCTCAAAATCCAGGCTTTAATGGGAATTTTGCATGAGCTGGGACTACAGGATTCACTATTTGTAACACTTAACATATGTTCCATTACACTTTTTTGTGTGTGGAGTTTATTCTCTGCTTTTTTCTCTTTTCTTGCTCCCAGTGCACCAAATCATTTCTCTGAGCTACTCAGTATAGTCACTACTACTTCATGTTTTTGGCAGACCAAAAGCATAACAGTAAAGTTGCCTTTTGAAGCTTTTGTAAGACAATGTTTTACACACATTTTACACACTCTAGCACACTGGCAGCAGGAATGGGTCACACTGCAGTTACAGTCGCTTATGGAAAAGTACAACAGAATCATCAGGAGTGTCATGTTTTCTCCTCTCCCAAAAAATGTTGCACAACAGGTACAGTTGAGCTGAACTATGAAGCCAGGTTTCTCAGAAACATTCATGCTCCTTGACACCCCCCCCACACACACATTTTAAGCAACTTGGGAGGACACCCAAAGGGCACAAAAGTGTCAGGCAGGAGGGGAGGGAAGATGGACTATGTTCTAATTGTCTTGGCAACTAAGGCAACACTCCCTGTTTACCATGCTGTTGCCCAGGGCCAGTGTCAAGGGTGGGCATTGTTGGGCGCCTGCCAAAGGCCCACACCTCAGCAGGGGCCCACTGGCAAGTCCCCTGGAGTTGCCCTTCCTCTTCACCATTGCAACCTGCTTGTTCACCTCCTCTCGCTCTCACCCAAACAACAGTTGTAGTGAGAAAGGGAAGCAGTAGATGCCACTGCCAATTTGCTCACTAGCTCTCTGCCTGTCAAGCATGCAAGTAATGAGAAGGAGAATGAGGGGCAATAGCAGCTATTGACAGTGGCGGCGAGGGAGGGGCCCATTAAGGGTGTCTTGCTCAAGGCCCCTCAAACAGGCCCCTGTAAACTGCCCAGAGAGCTTCAGCTATGGGGCAGTATAGAAATGCAATAAATAAATAAATACATACCTGCAGCCAGCACTTCTCTTACAGTGCAGTGCAGGAAAACTGGGAGAACTGACCCAGACAGGCATTGGGATGTGCATCTGAAGTGTGGATGTTATTTATACCCACTATATAGTCTTGCTGTGTTGTGTGCTTGAATGTGCATTCCGATGCACATTTAAATAAGCATTCTGGTATGACTAGAACTGTTTGGGGCCTTCAAATTGAGGGCAGTCTTCCTTCATCTGTGCTCACTCACATCACCAAGTTTAATTAGCTCAGTGCCAGCATCACATTTGCTACACAGTACCTTAAGGGCCACCTCTCTCTGTATGAGCTACTTGTCAAATGAGGTTGAACCAACAGGATTTGTCCTCACAGCAGGTTAGGACAGTAATGGCTAGAAGCCAGGCTTTTTCAGTCATGGGTCCCAAACTTTCTCTGTGAAGAAGTTTATAAGGCAAAACTTGCTTCTTTTGTCAGGTCTTTGGCTGAATTGGGTTCGTCTGTGGTCGTTTTTCTAGCTTTGTTTGTATTGTGTGGAAGAGCAATATAAAGGTGTCCAGCCCCAGCACAAGCTCTTCTGCTGCCCGAGTCACAAGAGCACATGTGGCACTGTGTTGCTGCCACCCAATCCCCATGCCCTTCCCACCACCGTGTCATGACCCCACCCCTTCCTTTTACTGCATTACATGTTGCCCCCACCTTCTCCTTCACACCACCGTGTTGTGCTCTTCCCCCCCTTCTCCACATCATGCCCTCCTTTCCCCTTACCTTTACCAGTGAATCATGCAGCTGGCGTGGCTCTCCAGATTGCTGGCCAGGCCGAAATGCCTTGCTCTGAGTGGGTCCCTCTGATCTCCTAGGGCATTCCTCCTATGTCTGGCTTTGAGGAAGGAGCCTCTCAGAGGCAGGCATTTTGGCCTGGCCAGCTCTCTGAAGAACCACACCACCTTCTTGTTTGGCTAACATGGCTCTCCAGAGGGTGGCTGCTCTGAAGAGCCCTGCCAGCTGCTGTCTCGCTGTGGCAAATGCTATGGTGGGAGAGCAGCTGGCAGGGCTCTCCAGAGCACTTGTTGGAGGTGACAGGACCTCCTGGCGGGGGCAGGTGGGAGTGATGCAATTGTTACTCATCCCATTTTGCTACCTGAAGTGGGGGCTTCAACCTGCTTCATGGGAGGGCTAGCCTTGAAGGTATCATTTTAAAAAGTCTGATTGGTTTTGTTTTCTTCCTTTATTCCTACCCTATGTGTTGCATATATTGTTTGCATGCCTATTCAGTTGTGGTTTCTTAAATTTGGAATCAACTTCCAAATTCAGTGTGACAGATCCAGAAGTTTTCCCCATTTTAAGCAGACAGTTGACCTTCCTTTTCAGGCAGGCTTTTTATCATTAGCATTCTTTTTCTTTTATCTTCTCTCTCTTTTAATTGCCTTTTTATTTTACATTTTATTGGATTCTAATTGCATCCAAGGTTCTGAAACCAAAATGGGTTCAGAACCTTGGAAAACTCCTTTAGAGTTCTCACTGTTTCTGACTGAGACTCAGAGCAGATTAACAGCCCCACTGACATGGGAGCCAACAGCGTCCACTGGTTACAAGATGAATTTGGCTTAGCTCCCACAGTGGGCTTACACCCACGGCGAGGCTGCAGCATATGTAGCTGCCATGTTGCATATCCAACCGCTACTAGAGGGTTCTTGTATCATGTAAACCCAGTGAGTGTGGGTTATACAAGTGTGGGTTATACAACCCTCACATAGCCATGGTCTGTTTTAACAGCATGGTCTGTTGTTTAACCCTCACATGACTCATGCTCCCCAGGTTTGCATGACATGTCAACCCCTGAGTAGGGGTTGGATATGCAACATGGCTCCTGTGGCTTATCATAGGTTAAATAACCCACAATGAGCCATGGCATGTAATCTGAACCAAGTCAATATCTAGAACTGAAGTCACTAACAAATTTGGCCCCGCTGCATTGGCTGCCTCAGATGCCCCAGACCTACTTAACTAAAGCCAACACATCCCTGAATAGCTTGGTTCAAGACACCCTTCCTCTGGACTTGGACCCTCTTGGCTTTACCCCTCAGTATAAAGCTATCTGAAATTTAGCTGCTGTTGTATTTAAAATAATCAGCTCTCTTCAGATTAAGGAAGATTTCTTATATCCTTAATTAAAGATGTTCTCTTTAATAAAAAAATATGCTAAGCAAAGTTATTCCTGTTGTTAATAAAGGTGAACCAAAAGTATTTGTGAGGCTGCAAGTTAAATTTTTACTTTTCTGAAATATGTCTCCCATTTTGGTCCTTTTTCCAGCAACACTATCCATTTTTGGTCAATTTTAAAGAAAATATTGTAGTTAGGTATGCTTGTATCCAATATCATCTATCACAATAAAACATAATTCCATTTTCTACATAGTGTATCATCGGCTATGTTGATCCAGATGATTTATTTACTTATGTCTTCATGGTGCCTTATGTCATTTATGTACTATCCCCCTATTTGCTACATGGAACCAGATGTTTATAAATCTGTCTCACCTCTCTGGGATGATAAACTGATATTGTGAGAAATGGCACATAATGGGAATCGCTATGGAAAAAATAATGCCAAATGGCTTCAAACCAAACACTATTTTGTTTGAACGTAGCTGCTGAGGCAATGAAAGCTTCTAACTAGAAAGTACCAATTTAATATGAAAATTGAATCTGCTCCCCACAAACTGTGTTGCAGCCCCAGATATAAATAAGGTCATATGATGTAAGGGTACCAAAATCAAACTTTCCAGAATACTCAATTAAAGCCTCGGGTAACTTTAACAGTTCTGCTAGGTTCATTACAGCTCCTCAGAAAAGGCTTGCTGAATTTAGTTGGAGATGAACATCTCTGATGAAAAGCTGTACAAGGGGGTATAGTCAGTGGTGCCATCCCAGCAGAACTTTGGGATGCAAGTCCAAAGTCCCACTCAGCAGCATGAGCAGGGCCCCCCTCAAATGCAGGGCTGGCTTGACACATTTTGAGGTAAGTGAAGTAATACATATTCCCATCTAAAAAGGGCCACCCCTGTAAGACCATTAAGTCCAGAATCTAAACTACCAAAGTGCACAGTGGGGCATAGTAGTAGCTGAACATTATATGTATCCCCCCCAAAGTTGCAATATGTGGTCTAGGAGAGGCCTTTACAAATTTATGTATAAGCTTATTGGATGCATGGTTTACCGGTCCTGTAATGTTTCTAAACCTGTGGGAGGTGCCATTTAAATAGTGTTCCTCAAGAATGAATGCATTGTTGGAACAGCCTGGAGAAACATGATACAGGATATATCCACATAGTGATTTCTCTGCCTCTCAGGTGCAGTCTTTCACTATATACCCAATCCTTACAAACCACTAGCAGATGCAGGGAATTACTCAGGTTGCTCCCGTGCTGTGCACACAGGGGTAAAAATGGAATTATGTGGGCATATAACCCTAAGCCACATATTTTCTTTTAATAAATACAGTTTTCCATGTTGTGAGCAGGCTGTTTTGAGAATATGATATGACCTTTGTATGGTCTTTCTTGGAATCAGTGGAAAAGTTTACAAGAATGCTGTGTTTATGACCAAGCAGTTCAGAGACCATGTAAATAATTCAGAGGGCCAAAGGTTGACAGTGAGCCATGCATTTGTCAAAGAAGGGCAATCTCTATTTCTCTTCCAAAGAATCAGTGTTCCAGAGCTTAGTGGATAGAATATTACATCTGGATGTGGGAGATCCACCTTCAAACACCCTTCTTAGCCTTGCATTTTATTAGATGACCTTGAGCAAATCACACTCTCTTGCTCTAACCTACCTTATCAGGTTTCCAGTGGATTATAAGAATCATAAAGCACTTTAGACACTGAAAGTACAATACATGATTAATCATGTTGCTGGGTTGTGTGCATCTTGAGGAATATAAAAAAAAGTGCAATGAAAACTTTTTAAAAAGTTATTTGTAAAATGAAGCAGCAGCAGCTCCTTGTGATATAGTGAATGATGACTTACAACATAAATCAAAAGCTCCTCTTTTGTGGGCTCTGAAGAGCTGTGAGGGATGATGAGCAGAAGAATAAAGGTTTAGTAGGATCTGTTGAAGGGGAGATTGCTCAACAAATAACAGGAGAAGAATTCTAAAGAAGGTGACTCAAATGAACCTTGTCAGTTCAGCCAAATGTTTCCTCATTCCATTAAGTCAAATTGGACCCACTAGGGCATGTTGTTCTCTACATTTCCTTCTGTATTTCCACTTTGTAATGTTTATTTTACTTGAATAATCCATTATAGATCTAAGAATAGACTGCACCATCGTATTACCATAGATTAAAGCCAGATTCTCTTACAAATGGTTGACACCATAATGTCGACAGAATGGTGAACAACGTTGCTTCTTAATGTCCCTTTCCCTCACATGCAAGGCCCTGCCCATGTACCAATGGGATTCACTGCCAGCACAACAGCCTAAAGCAAGTAGAAATGAGCAGAAATGCTCATTCCTGGAACAGAACAGGTCAGCAGAGTTTGCAGGAAGGACCTCTGCTGACCTCTCCATTCTGGAAACAAAAGTTTCAGCTCATTTCTGGAGTTGCTCTAGTAAGCCTTCGCTTCCGGTTGCACCAGCAGTGGGAACCACTGGTTCAACATAATCAGCGGAGGCACAAGGGCAGCATTGGATACTGCAACACACATTGCACGCATGCACACGCACACGCGCGCACTAAGTGGGAAGTCTTTGAAATGTAAAGTTCATCATAGAAAAATGCCAAGGTGGAAGTCACTTGAAATAGAATGTGGGAATCTGACTACATATATAAAAGGGGAACTGAGCCCAGAATAGCTGGATGCATAAAGTACCATTAACCCCCTATCTACACACAGATGACTGTATTCTTGGCCATTTTTTCTAAAAGGGAGTGTTTACTGAGTCCAGCAGTAAAGCTGATTTACTAGAATGTTCAGAGCTGGTTGTAGCAACTGGGATATATCTAGGTGTTAAAAACACAAACTTGCCTTTACATATAATATTCCTATTAGCATGTATTCAGTGCCAGTATTGTATATCCCATGTGCATGGCAGGGTTGAAGGCAATTTAGAAAAGGGAGACCTGTTGAGAACCAGATTGCAATGATGAATGAATGAAGTGATTAATGAATAATTGAGGATCATAGTGATATGAATCATAGAATCATAGGGTTGGAAGGGGCCTACAAGACCATCGAGTCCAACCCCCTGCTTAGTGCAGGAAGCCTGATTCCCAGGCGGTCTCCCATCCAAGTGCTAACCAGAGCTGACCCTGCTTAGCTTCTGAGATTGGATATGTGCACATATCATTTGCATCTTGCTTCTCCATGAGCCATGATACTACAACAGCCTAGGAGAGAAATTAAAATAATAGTAGCAGTACAGATTTTAAAGACTTCCAATCACCATCCATAATCAAGCTCAATAGCCTTGCAACTTAGCCTAGAATGCCTTAAAAAGTACTGCTAAACAGGCTGGCTTTCTCTTGTTTTCTGATGTGTAAGGACAGATGTATATAAATTGACACTTTCTTTGATGCTCCATAAAATTGGAGCTACATCTATAAAGACACTATTTTTGAGTTCCTATGGTTGTACAGTTGGCCTTACTTCCTAAAAAGAAGAATGCTGAGCAGCACCTCACTAGATTTTAATTAATTCGGGGATTCATATGGGGATAGGAGTTCAACAAGGTATGTTGGTCCCAGAACATTGACCTGGACCTTAAAGCAAACCAGCAGCCAGGACAGCTCCTGTAAACTTGTTGGACATGATCCTGCCTTCCCATATCAGCCAGGAGTATATTGGGCAAATGGAGCGAACCTTAATCTGGTGCTCTCCAGATGTTTTGGACAACTCCCATCAGCCCCCAGCCAGCATGGCCAATGGTCAGGTATGCTGGGAGTGGTAGTCCAAAACCTCTGGATGGCATCAGGGTGGGGAAGGCTGGCTGAAACTCTAGCTGGCTTGCTTAGAAGTATAATTATTTTCTGACCATATTTTAGTCATTCCAAAGCTCTTTCTCCTAAGAAGGGGAAATAATTTTTCCTTAAAATCAAGCACTCAGGTCTGATAAACCAGAATTTAACTCTTCTCACATAGCAGTAATTAACTGCTATGATAAATGAGAGGGCATAGCTGTGAAAGGCCTTGGCAAGCAAAGCACATAGCTGTGGTTTGCTAAATGCTACTCATTCTGCCTTAATGGAATTACTGCTTTCTAAAACATGAGTGCCTTCCCTTGTCCAAGGGACCACAATTATATTCCAAAGCCAAAGAGCTTTTCCTCACTCTTCTGTGTGGTGTGAACAGCTAAATATAGACAGAGGATCGTTTTCAGCAGTACTAGTACTGCGGTAAGCCACATGAAGCTTGTGTTTTGTCACGCTACCACATTGGATACTCAGTTCATCCCACATTAGTTGAGCTTTTCTCAAGGACTGGAGATTGGGCTTTAAGAGTGGCTTGTTACACAGGGGAGTCATCAGCAGGAGTGAGTGGTGGTGACATGATCCATGTGAAGAGCAGGAGAGGATTAGAGGGAGAGTTGAGACTATTCAAGCTGGAATGAGTTCCAAGGCCTGCTCATTATCTTTCTTTCTCCCTAGGTGTATGGGATAAGAGAATAACATCTGAGCCCCAGTGTTTCACATCCTGTTCAGCCGTGAAGCTCACATTGGCCTAGATGAAGCACTACCTCCCAACCTATGGCACAAGTCTAACCTAACCAGCCCAACCTACTTCACAGAGTTAATATAAGTATAAATGTCCTAAGAAATAGATTGTAAGCATTATGTACACTGAAAAGTGCTCTGTGTGATAACAAAAATACTTGTGAATGGTACAGGTTACTTGCATCTAAACCTACATCTGATGAGGATATATTGAAGAAATGGTAATTGCTGGGCTCATAGAAGCAAATTGCGTGCAACTTTAGGTATTTTATGTGCAGAAAGCTGGTGTAAAATTCTTCCCTGTGTCCTGTCCCTTCTGCACCAAATGCTATACCTTCAAGGCCTAACAGTACTTTCTCACCAGAGTCTGTAGATCCTGAGCCTTTGCACACACATACACACACACACACACCCCTGTTTAAAAGGGGCCACCGCCTATCATGGTTTCTAGTTCTGTGCCTTTTGTAAGCTGTGATCCCAGGCTCTGACAGGCTGACATTGCTCACCTGCTGTATGTTGTTCAGCCATGGTATTGTTTGGTTAGGATTTTCACATAAATTTCTTCTTACCTTTAACTATCGTGCTACATTGGGAGGAACTGCCACATCTAGTCTCCCTGCTGGTGTATTGTTACATACCTTTCTTTACCCTCCTTCCCAGCTACTGTGGACACATCATGAGCTGCTGGGGCTAGAACCAGGTAACTGTGAGCCTTTCTACATGAGGCATTTATTGTGTGCTCATCATTCCTTACTCACAGCTGTTTACAGGTTCTTTAGACAACATCATGGCAAGGTTTCACTTCTCCTTTTCACCTGCACATAAAAAGAGTGGTTGCTATGGGGACTGTCATGATGGATGTCTGCACTTCCAAATGTCTTACGACATCACTGTTTGAGGCTGCGTTGTTGTTGTTGTTGAGTCATTCAGTTGTGTCTGACTCTTCGTGACCCCATGGACCATAGCACGCCAGGCCTTCCTGTCCTGCGCTCTCTCCCGGAGCATGCTCAAGTCCATATTCATTGCATCAGTGATGTTATCTAGCCATCTCATCCTCTGCTGTCCCCTTCTCCTTTTGCCTTCAGTCTTTCCCAGCATCAGGGTCTTTTCCAGAGAGTTTTCTCTTCGCATTAGGTGGCCAAAATATTTGAGCATCAGCTTCAGTATCTGTCCTTCCAATGAGCACTCAGGGTTGATTTCCTTTAGGATTGACTGATTTGACCTCCTTGCAGTCCAGGGCACTCGTAACTAAGAGTCTTCTCCAGCACCACAGTTCGAAAGCATCAATTCTTCGGCGCTCAGCCTTCCTTATGGTCCAGCTCTCACAGCCATACGTTACTACTGGGAAAACCATAGCTTTGATTAGACGGACCTTTGTCGGCAAGGTGATGTCTCTGCTTCTTACTATGCGGTCTAGGTTTGCCATAGCTTTCCTCCCAAGGAGCAAGCATCTTTTAATTTCATGGCTACAGTCACCATCTGCGGTGATCTTGGAGCCCAAGAAAGTAAAATCTGTCACTGCTTCCATTTCTTCCCCTTCTATATGCCAGGAAGTGATGGGGCCAGATGCCATGATCTTCATTTTGTTAATGTTGGGTTTCAAACCAGCTTTTGCACTCTCCTCTTTCACCCTCAACAAGAGGCTCTTTAGATCCTCTTTGCTTTCTGCCATTAGGGTGGTATCATCTGCGTATCTGAGGTTGTTGATAATTCTCCCGGCAATCTTAATTCCGACCTGTGATTCATCCAACCTGGCGTTTCTCATGATGTACTCTGCATATAAGTTAAATAAGTAGGGCAACAATATGCAGCCTGGTCATACTCCTTTCCCAATTTTGAACCAATTGGTTGTTCCATGTCCGGTTCTTACTGTTGCTTCTTGACCCTCGTACAGGTTTCTCAGGAGACAGGTAAGGTGGTCTGGTACTCCCATCTCTTTCAGAATTTGTCACAGTTTGTTGTGATCCACACAATCAAAGGCTTTAGCGTAGTCAATGAAGCAGAAATAGACGTTTTTCTGGAACTTTCTTGCTTTCTCCATGATCCAGCGAATGTTGCCTTTTCAAAACCCAGCTTGTACTTCCGGTAGTTCTTGGTTCGCATACTGCTGAAGCCTAGCTTGTAGGATTTTGAGCATAACCTTGCTGCCATGTGAAATGAGCGCAGTTGTACGGTAGTTTGAACACTCTTTGGCGTTGCCCTTCTTTGGAATTGGAATGTAAACTGACCTTTTCCAGTCTTGTGGCCACTGTTGAGTGTTCCAAATTTGTTGGCATATTGAGTGCAGCACTTTAACAGCATCATCTTTTAGGATTTTAAATAGCTCAGCTGGAATACTGTCATCTCCGCTAGCTTTGTTGTTACTAATGCTTCCTAAGGCCCACTTGACTTCACTCTCTAGGATGTCCGGCTCAAGTTCAGTGACCGCACTATCATGGCTATCAGGGACATTCAGATCTTTCCTGTATAGTTCTTCTGTGTATACTTTCCACCTCTTCTTAATCTCATCTGCTTCTGTTAGGTCCCTGCCTTCTTTGTCCTTTATCATGCCCGTCTTTGCACAAAACGTTCCCTTGAGATCTCCAATTTTCTTGAAGAGACCTCTAGTCTTTCCCATTCTGTTGTTTTCCTCGATTTCTTTGCATTGTTCATTTTAGAAGGCCTTCTTGTCTCTCCTTGCTATTCTTTGGAACTCTGCATTCAGTTAGATATATCTTCCCCTTTCTCCCTTGCTTTTCGCTTCCCTTCTTTCTTCAGCTACTTGTAAAGCCTCCTCAGACAGCCACTTTGCTTTCTTGCATTTCTTTTTCTTTGAGATAGATTGAGTTGCTGCCTCCTGAACAATGTTATGGACCTCCGTCCATAGTTCCTCAGGCACTCTGTCTATCAGGTCTAATCCCTGAAATCTATTTGTCACCTCCACTGTATATTCATAAGGGATATGATTTAGGTCATACCTGAATGGTTTAGTGGTTTTCCCTACGTTCTTCAATTTAAGCCGAAATTTTGCCAGAAGCAGCTCATGATCTGAGCCACAGTCAGCTCCAGGTCTTGTTTTTACTGACTGTATAGAGCTTCTCCATCTTTGGCTGCAAAGGACATAATCAATCTGATTTTGATATTGACTATCTGGTGATGTCCATGTGTAGAGTCGCCTCTTGTGCTGTTGGAAAAGAGTGTTTGCTATGATCAGTGTGTTCTCTTGGCAAAACTCGATTAGCCTTTGTCCTGCTTCATTTTGTACACCAAGGCCATGCCTGCCTGTTATCCCGGTGATTTCTTGACTTCCTACTTTAGCATTCCAATCCCCTATGATGAAGAGGACATCTTTTTTTGGTGTTAATTCTAGAAGGTGTTGTAGGTCTTCATAGAACCAATCAACCTCAGCTTCTTCAGCCTCAGTGGTTGGGGCATAGACTTGAATTACTGTGATGTTGAATGGTTTGCCTTGGATTCGTACTGAGATCATTCTATCGTTTTTGAGATTGTACCCCAGTACTGCTTTTCCCACCCTTTTGTTGACTATGAGTGCTACTCCATTTCTTCTAAGGGATTCTTGCCCACAGTAGTAGATATGATGGTCACCTGAATTAAATTCGCCCATGCTTGTCCATTTTAGTTCACTGATTCCCAAGATGTCGAAGTTCAATCTTGCCATCTCATGTTTGACCACCTCCAGCTTACCTTGATTCATTGATCTTACATTCCAGGTTCCTAAACAATATTGTTCTTTACAGCATCGGATTTTCTTTTCACCACCAGACACATCCACAGCCGAGTGTCCTTTCGGCTTTGGCCCAGCCGCTTCACTCTTTCTGGCGCTACTTGGAAATTCCCTCTGCTCTTCCCCAGTAGTATATTGGACGCCTTCCGACTTGAGGGGCTCATCTTCCAGCATCATCTCTTTTAGCCTTGTGATACGTTCCATGGGGTTTTCTTGGCAAGAATACTGGAATGGGTTGCCATTTCCTTCTCCAGTGGACCACATTTTGTCAGAACTCTCTGCCATGACCTGTCCGTCTTGGGTGGCCCTGCACGGCATAGCTTATGGCTTCACTGAGTTATGCAAGCCCCTTCGCCACAACAAGGCAGTGATCCATGAAGGGGTAGGCTGCCTTAAGTGTGGACAAATGCAGTATTCATTGGTATTAGTCAGCAAGTTACTTTTCTCCATTCTAGATTGGCTAAACGGTCAGGCTTGGAAATGAGAATGATACTGTGGGTGATATTGAATACTCGAGCACTGTGCCTATAAATAAGGTGCTGGACATACTGCAGGGAAATATTCCTCATTTATACAGCTGGCACCAGCAAAAAATAAATAAATCATGAATTGTCTTGCAAACAAATAGGACATGGTTACCAGAAGATGCATGATAGTCCCCTATCTATATTTGATCTCTTCTGGTCCAGTAAAAAGGAGTCAAAACATGCTTGGTGGCTGTATAGCATGATGAGAAAGCTCCTGTTATCTTAAATCAGGTTGTCTTTGAACAATTAGATTACACAGATGTGAAGCAATGAACATGTAAAGCCTCTCAGCTACTTTTCCTGAGCATCAAACTGGATGGTATAGATCAGTCCCAAGTTGGTCCTTCAAAAATTCAATAACATCAAGCGAGAAAAGAATTCCCTTTCTACAGGTTCCATTTGTTGGAATTTGGTCCCACAAATTCCTTCCTGTTGAAACACAAGGTCTCTCTACAAATAAGCATGTAGGAGGAGACGACTTATTTATTATGTTTGTTATGTTATTTCCTACATAATGTCAATGAAGGTAAGAATATTGGTGGTATTGATATCATTAATATGTGGTGTAGTGGATGGAGTGTTGGACTAGGACTCGAGAGATCCATGTTCAAGTCCCCACTCAGTCATGAAGCTCACTGGGTGACTTTGGGCTGGTCACTGGCTCTCAGCCTAACCTACCTCACGGGGTTGTTGTGATGATAAAAATAGATAGGGGGAGGACTATGTAAGCTGTCCTGGGTTCCTTGGAAGAGGAAAATAAAGTGCTACATAAATGTAATAATAAATAAATATTACTGGACAGTATCCAATGGTGACTGCCTGCGAGTGGCCAGCCCCGCTGATTCCGTTGCGCAAGCTGCACCCACTGCTTGTGCAATGGAGATTTAGGGCTTCTGAGGGGATGACCTCGCATAAGGGAGCTCTGCCAACCTGTCCCATTCCAGAAACTAGCATTTCCGCTCATTTCATTTGTCCCTGGAAGCACTAAGTCTCCATTGTGCAAATGGTGGGTGCCACTTGTGCAGTGGAATTGGTAGGGCTGGCCGCTTCCAAAATGGAAGCAATGGTGGGTTTCACTGGCTGTCGGGCAGTGTTGGATACTGCCCAAGATCTTTAATATTTACATACACAGACAAATATTCTATATTTTCATGATAATGAAAATGATGAATAGTAAAACTGGCCACTATTTTTTGCCACGTTTACCACCCACCTCAAGACCACTTTTAAAAAATAACTTTCAACTATTTGTGTCTTTGGTTTAAATCCCTATTGCAAGACAGTTTTGCTACCAGTTTCCTGGCTGCTCTTCACTCCCACTTTCTCATGGAATAATTTAGTATGGATTCATATGATCATAATTTTGTCACTGCAATGTGACCTCTCCCCGCATCATCCCAGATGAAATTAATTCTGGTGAAAGGTCTGGGATGTTTTATTTCCTTTGTTGCTATATGTTTGTTGCTATATATTCGGTGACCCTTAAAAACATCATGTTATACCACACTGCACCGGAGTAGGAAGTTATCTATGTATTGGACCCTGCTAAGCCTCAATTCTTCATGAAGTTTGCCATGTAGCAGAAAAACAAAAACTATGGTTATGTGAATCTGCCATGATCTGCTGTTGACCAGGAAACCACAAGCAGGACATGAGTGCAACAGGACCCCCTGCCTATGTTCCCCAGCAACTGGTGTAAACAGGCATACTGCCTCTGATACCGGATTGGGTCACCAGATACCATAAATTATTCCAGCTCTAATTTATTCCATACACTTCCTCAAGCTGGTCCTAAACTTTGGAACTAGATTTTTGATTTAAAAAATCCTGCTTGATAGGCAAATTACCTTAAATTAGATTCCCCCCCCCCCCCGGTAGTATAGGAAATTTTAAAATTACCATAATAGAGCCTTCTACATGGTTACTGTTACTTTCCTCAAGCTTAGAAAAGTTTTCACAGCTTTTGGCTTTCAAAACATGCCAACTGTTAATGGCAGATACAATTACATTTTCTAGGCCCAGTGAATTTGTATTTGTGGAACTTCCAGATTGGAAAAGGTTCTACATTATGGCTTTCTTCACACAGTGCTTTTATCCTGCGACTGAGATTGCGCCTTCACGGAAGTTTGCAGGCTCTTTACATGACACCGTGACCCTCCAAGGTGTCTCCTGTACTAAATGCCCTTTGATCACAGATAATGAGCTATCAAATGACCCCATTGTGTTCTACTTGAGTGGAAAAGCAGCAAGAAGAATGAGATCAATGAAAGATAACGGAAGACTCAGATCCAGGGAGAAGGAGGGGGAAAGGGGAGGGGGGAAAGGGGGGGAAGGAAGCGGGTAAAAAAGGGAGTCATTGTGATCCTGCATTTAAAATGGAAGCAGAAAGGCCCATTTTAAATGCAGGATTTTAGGCAGGTGTAGAGATGCCCTATGACTACGTTCACATGTTGCCAAACAATGGGTTGTTGGAAATGTAGTGGGAGTGCACATGCAGGCTGGTTCCCACCCACCCACTTCCACTGCAATAAAGAATGCAATGTTTATGGGATGTTCAAACCTGGAACTTTGAGTTGTTGTGGGACTAACAATCCAGACTTTGAACCCACCATAGGTTCAAGCTCCGGGTTAAGAACATAAGAAGAGCCATCCTGGATCAGACCAAGCGTCCATCTAGCCCAGCATTCTGTTCATACAGTGGCCAATCAGCTGTCGACTAGGAAACCACAAGCAGAACACAATTGCAACAGCACCCTCCTGCCCATGTTCCCCAGCAAGTGGTGTACACAGGCATACTGCCTCTGGTACTGGAGGTAGCACATAGCCATCAGGACTAGCAACCTTGTCCTCCAGGAATTTGTCCAACCCCCTTTTAAAGCCATCCAAATGGGTGGCCATTACTATATGTTGTGGTAGTGAATTCCATAGTTTAACTATGTGCTGTGTGAAGAAGTCCTTCCTTTTATCTGTCCTCAGTCTCCCACCAATTGGCTTCATGGGATACCTCAGGTTCCAGTATTCTGAGAGAGGGAAAAAAATGTCTCCCTATCTACATTCGCCATAACTTGCGTTCAGATGTCACATAAACAACCCAGGGACACGATGTCCCTGGGTTATCACTGCAGCAGTGGACAGGCATGTGGGAACCAGTACACACACTCGCGCCCACTGGATTTCCATTGGAAAATGAATTCTGAATCGTTTTCCAATGCTTCACAAAGCCTATAGCAACAATATTCTGGTGTTTTGCTGTGATTCTCTTTACACATGAGCTAGGGGTTGGCAGGGTCAGCACCTCAACAGGAGATTCCCTAGATTATTTCCTATAGCCCCTAGGTAGTGGTCTGACTCAGGATGATGGGATTTTTCTCCAGTTGGCTTGGTACCTCAGAAGGCAATAAGCTGTACATTAATAATCTGTACATTAGGAAAATGTGTTCTGATTCTTTGGCAAGACATATGCAATCCATGAGGGATTGCTACTAACAATAAAAAGGAACTTTACTGAAATGTCTCCAAGCTATAATGGGGTGGGTGGATGACCCAAATAAATTAGTTAGTCCCCTTGGTCAAAATTTGGCTATCCCAGTAAGGTAGTCAAAGAAGCCAAATATGAGTAATTTTGCAACAAAGGAATCTATGTATGGATTCTGGATTCCAAAGGGAGAAACTAAGAAAGTTACAATTGGCAACAGACACACGTTTGTGCAGCCAATGAATTATTTCTTGTTTCTGGTCTTTAGTTCCTAAAGCTTCTAAGAGGCAGCAGGGAAATGTTTTCAGCAGGCAGTCTTAGTGTTCCCCTTTCTTAGTATTAGGCTTAGTAGCAGTTTAAAAACAAAACAAAACCCTGAACTTATTTAGGGCATATATTGATTTTTAGGACTTTCCTTGCAGCCTTGGAGCACGGGTTCCCAAATACTATCATAGTGAGCTTAGAGGAGGAAAAAACACACACATTAAGATATTCCCCAAAGGTAATTGAACACCCTTCGCATCTGATACCATGCATGTGATTAGCATTGGAAGAAAGAGATGTGCACTCTACTTTAGGGTTCTGATGGTCAGAGTCTGCCCTAGGAATGGGTGAGAATTTCATTCCAGTTCCTTTTTTATAAGAATTTACCAAAATTCACTAAGTTCTTCATCTTTGGGTTGGAAAGAACTTGAGATTCTAAAATACTGACTATGGGAGAAAGCAAAACTGACAGATTCACCCATCCCTTAAAGGCACTCCTCTTTTTTTAACTTTGGATTTTTGTTCACCAAGGTGAATGGGTGAAGCTCATTCTCGGAACGCATTTTCTCAAGTTTCCAGGGCTGCTTTCTTCCTACTTAATCAGATGCTTCAGCAGCTGAGAGAATCAAGCCTGGAGACCAGCAAACTAGCTGGACCCTCTAACGCCCCGACTGTATGGATTAAAAAGGTATTTAAAATAATCCTGAAATGGGTGAAGTGGTCATAAGCAACTCACCCCAAATCACATAGCAGGCCTGTACTGGGAACTGGGCTCTTGTGACTGTAAATGCACAATAAACTTATTCTTTTTCCAGTTGCAAAACCGACCCTGTTGTCTTGTTCTGCATCTTTTGAAAATGGATTATAGCAGCTGGGATTTTTGTTTTTTCATTTTAAAGCAGTATAAACTTCTACCCCTTATTTAGATAGGAATCTTTAAAGAGCATTTGATCTGATGGCCTTTGGTTTACAAAACAGGGACTTTACCAAAGGAATGCTGTTTGCACACTGGTTGCTGCTCTATGGATCAGGCGTAGGCTGTCAAGATAAAAATACTGAGACACAAAATCTCTGCTGCAATGTGAGGAGTAGGCTGGTTAATTCTTAATTTTTTTTAAAAAAGGAATGAAACATGGGGAAAAAAACCTCTTCTGAAATATTCACCCTATGGTAAACATCTCACTGCACATCAAGCATTTCCATGTTTTTACATTGATTTACATCATAGGTTACTTTGGGAACTCACTGTTTCTATTTATTTATTCTTGATTTGTGGTCTAATGAAAACATCTGAAATTATACAGTGAACTTTATCATAACTGAGCACCTTTATAGTGATGGCAATTTTTAAAAAAAGCAGAAGAGCAGAACATCTATAAACTTCCCCATTCAAAATGGGGATGAAAGCAAAGAAGTATGGGTCTTTATTCCAGCAAGACTGGAATCAGGGAATGCTTTGACTCTTGTTGAGGAAGACTTCTGTTACTAGGCAGTAAGCAAGGCAGTCATATCCCTGCTCCCGTGTGCTGTGGGACTGACGGTTGCAGCTAATCTATAACAAATCCAGACAACTCCATTTGAGATCATATTCTCACTCTCTTTTTTTTTAAGTGGAAATGTTCTAATGCCTAGTGATGCAAATTGTTTCAAAGGCCAGTGCAAGTAAATGAATACAGCAGACAGAAAAGTGCCTTCAGTAACAGTGAACAGGAGGGGGCTTAAGCAGTGATCCTTGGTGTAGGAGCGGTGAGTTATCTGACCCAGTGGGGTGGGGGTCCTATTTTCCTCTGTGAAATGATGATGAGTATGGGACTCTTTGAAGCAACAGAATATGCTGGCATCTATTGGAAGAAGTCCTGGCCCTGTGAAAGCTGGCATGTAACTCCGATTCTAATTTCATTCAATATATCAGAAATTCTTTATGTTTTGCAGTTTACATATAGCTGGAAGAAAAACTAAAAAAAAAAAAAAATCCACAGAGAAGTTTGTTTTCCCTTTTCAAAGGAGATGGTGATTCCATATTTATTCCAGACATATTTCTTGAAGTATAAAAAGTTTAAGAGTTAAAAGCATGGATTTACCAAAAAATAAATAAATGGGCTACCAAACACATGATTCATGAAACAATAATCAAAGAAAAGTTTGTTTCAGTAACAAAAACTTGCTAGAAAGAGAGAAACTGAAATTCTTTCAACAAAATAAATCTCTGTTCTTCGCAGATAATGCGAAAAATGATGTCACTTCTAATTATCTTGAGGGAAAAATGGCTACAGTTAGAAGTACATCAATGCAGCCATTTATTGCCCAAACCAGTCTATAAAAAGACATTGTGTACAAGTTTTTGCTTTCTGTGCCAGAAATGCATTCCTGAAACATAACAGCAGCCTTTTTTTGTTTAGTAATTTAGATAATAGTTTCTCCATGAACTTCCATAACATTTATTTACTACTCTAAATGATTTGACCGAGTGCTTTTGGGATCCTTCAGCAGCAAGCTTTTTATTGTAGTATTTAAGTGTGTGAACCTTATGGAAAATAATCTTAGTAGGCAGATTTACAAGCTTCATAGAGAGAAGGCAAGCTAGGGATCCTAACACAGGGAAATCTGCTGGCTGGCACAATTGTGGGAATGCAGAGAAGGGGAGGAGATGGATGCCAACAATTAATCAGTTATGAGTTATTGAGGTCAGGCAGGAATCTAGCATTGAGTTTCTTGCGTATTTTAAATAATCTGAGTGATTTATTTTGCATTTCATAGAAAAACTTTTATACGGACCCATGAAAGACAATTAAAATGTTGTTTCTGATCTCTGCTAATCACTCATGTCTATGATGGCAAGTCACTTTAAGCACCCAGAAATTCTTCTCATTCTGGGCTGATGGAAGTTCAGACTATTAGGACTCCTGGCCAAATTCAGTAATCAGTTTTTCAGACTGTGTTTTTGTTTTGTTTTTTTACATGGTGAGTGTAGAAAATTCCATAAGTTTTTATCTTCAGCTCTCCAGATTCCACTACTTTGCTGATAAACCACCGTCCCCTACTTCTTTGAAATCTTAATTTTAGCCATAGTTTACTTGTCACAAATTCCCTACCCTCCTCTTTATATTTTATAATATTCCTGTCAAATAATTAATCCATAGATAATTATCCATCATTTCTTTAAGAATTTAACATACCTCTTCTCCAAAATTATGTTGTTTTCAGACACAGTACCACGCATCGAAGTTGTCAGTACTTCCACACCTGCATCTTCTAGATTCATTATAAAATTCTGACACACTAATTTCACTGGCATCTTGTAAAGTGCTTTAAAATTATTTTCTTTGAGATCAGTAATGATTAAGAAACTGGCCTCTCATATAGGCCATATGTATTTTCAAAACCTGTAGTACTGATATCAATAAGCGTATCAAAAGTGAATCTCATTATGGGTTGGATACGCACGATTGTGCTAGTGTTGGTTTATACTGGTGCAATGTCATTAGTGCTTGCACTGTGACAATATTAGAAACTGCCCATACAGTTGGATCCAGACATAGTCATACTTAGAGTAGACCCATCAACACCATTAGGAATTTGGGACTTAAGTTAGTCATGACTAACAAGTACCATTGATTTCAATAGGTCTACTCTAAGTATGACTAAGGTCACAATCCTATGCAGCTAGGCGGCCACCGCCGCTCTCAAGGGCGACTGCCTATCCAATACAGGGCAGGAGAAACATGGAGGGTATTGTTCCCTCTGTGCTCCTCCTGCCCTGCATTTTCAGCTAGACAGCTGCTTTCAGCTGTCTAGTGGCAGGAGGGCAGAGCGGGGGAGGAGTTTGCCATATGACACATAGGATGTGTCACACAGGCATTTCTGCCCTCCCTGCCCCAGAATGCCTCCTGGAACTCCCCTTTTCAGCCACTCCGCACTCCTCTTGTGAGTGTGGAGGATGGGGATGTTCCGCACTGCCTCCGAGGCAGCGCGGAAGGGGGGGGAAGTCGGTTCCTGGAAAGCAAGATATCCTATGGCTGTGTAGCCGCTGACTAGCAGCCATAGGATTGCTCCCTCTGTCTGGACCCATTTCTATGGGTAGTACCCAGTGCTGTCACAGTGCTAGTGCTAATAACATTGCACTAGTGTAAACCAACACTAGCGCATCATTGGTGCTTGTTAGGCTAAGGGAAACAGCCGTTATTTGCTGCTGAAGTGGTTCGCTGTCCAAATGGTTGCCTTCTCCCTTTGCCTAGCAAGCGTTAATGACATCATGCTAGCATCAGTTTACATTAATGCAATTCAGTAGTGCTAGCACTGTGATAGCATCGGATACTAGTGTTGTGTCAAAAATTTCAGTTCTTCAATTTTCGGCATTTTGGTGAACTCTGGTGAAAGAGGCTGGGGAGGTGAAAATCTTGAAAACTTTTTTTTTTGGGGGGGAAGCACAGGATTCCCCCTTACTTTTTAAAGAGTAGGTGGTGGCTGGAGATCTTTGTTCTTTTCTCTTTTTTAACTTTAAAAATGTGCGCGCACACACACACACACTTGGCCCAGGTCTCTTTAGAAAGAAGCTTCTTCAGCCCAGCAGCTCTTTCTGAACTCCCAGGAGACCATGTGACCTCACCCTCTCCTATAGGCATTCATTAGGGGCTCCGGGGCTCTAGATGATCTGCAAAGCAAGAACAAACAGAGCTTTTAAAGCTTTAGAAAAATTCTCTTCTTCCTTGCAGCAACATAGAGCAAGCAAGATAAGAGTTTTTTTCTAAAGCTCCAAAAGTCCCATTTGTTATTGTTTGCAACAGCCCGGGACTCTTTGCAAAGCTTCTGCAGCCCGGGGGTTATTCCTGAATGCCTATAGAAGAGGGTGAGGTCACGTGGCCTCATGGGAGTTCAGGAAGTGCTGCTAGGCTGGAGAAGCCTGTCTGTAAAGAGTCTCATACTGGGGGCGTTTTTGAAGTAAAAACAATAAAAAATAGAAGATTCTCCAGCCACCTTCCAAATCCAAACTTAAAAATGTATGAGGAAACTCTCCCCCGCCCCTAATGGAGAAAACTATTCAAAAGCCTCCTGCTCCCTGTGAAAGAGGTAGAAAAAACAATGCCTTTTTCACAGGGAGAGAAAAAATACCCTCCCCCCAAGGGGCAGGATTTGGCATAGCACTATTGGATACTACCCAATGTAATTTTTCTGTCAGTTGTTTCTCTTGTAATGCTCTTCATGCATCAATCTATGGCGCAATTGCTGCTGTTTCCCAACTCAACCTATAAAGAAGAGTGATGTGCATAAAGGTGGAACTTTTAATGGTAAATATCGCTATATGAAGTGTCTACATGGGTAAGTCCTTAAGTATTTTGAGAAAAACTGTGTTCTAATTTGGTTTATTCGAAATTATACCATGCTGACTCTTTGGCCTCTTCTAATTAAGACCATGTACTGAGGCTGCAAGTGGGAGTAAGCTCCACTGGATATAATGGGATTTACTTCTGTGTAAACATGCACAGGATTGTACATATTATGGTCCTGTTCTCCCCAAAAAGGAACTTGCTTCTGTTTTTCTTCTAATAATGTCATTCACTAAAAGGAGATATGGACAACCATGAAGCAGACGGCATAAAGGAATTTCTGTTCTTGCCTCTCTGAACCCCTTCTTATCAATAGTATGCAGGCTTCTCCAGGACCAGTAATTTCCGCCTCCCCCACCTAGAACATGTCAGTGTGGGATATAGCTAGCTACATGCCGAAACCCCACCTACCCTTTCACAACCTCCTTTGTTTCCCTGTGAAAGAGGCAGCTGTTTTTCTGCTTCTTTTACAGGGATGGAAGTCAAGCAGGCTTCCCTGTGTCGTTTTGGGCTCCTCCTGAAAAAAGCTGTGTTCCAGGAGGCATTCTTTAATTGACCAGCGACGGGTTTTATTGGCATTCTGTTTTTTGAAAAAGCATAATTTTAATATGGCATTCTAATACTTTTATTCTTTTACTGATTTATCTTTTGTGTTCACCACTCCGAAACTTGTTTTAGATATGGAGCGATATACAAATATTGTAAATAAGTAAATAAATATTGAGAATTGGCTTCAGTGTTACCTTACTGTAAGGAGGTGGCTGAGAGGTTTGTGGGTGCTCTTTATTTTACTATTTTTATGCCGTTGTGTCCTTGCAGCCTCTCCAGCTGCTTGAACTTTCTGAAAAGCATCTTAGAGGATTTAAACACGATTTCCTTCCTTGGGCTTTCCAGTGCTGCTTTCTGCTGAGTGCCTGAAAGCTGAGTGAGTTGGTTTTCTTTGATTTGGTTTTTTTGTTAAAAGTCTGAAGAAGACGACGACGATGACTTTCAGGCTCTGAGCAGGCAGCAGCACTGAAAACGAGTGCACCCCACCATTCTAAGTCACTTCACAGGAACATACTTCCAGGAGGGGTGGTGGGGTTGGAGTGAATGTCATCAGACTGGAGGGCCACTCAACCAATTAGAGAGGCTCCCCCCTCCAGGCTCTATCGCCCTGTCTCCTTCCCCTGAAGTTCCCATATTGTGAAACTTCCAAGCTTCCAAGCTTCACACTGATTACTTCCTTACAGCAGCAAAGCAAACAGTAAAGAAACGCAGCATCGATATTTAGGGAACAAGTGTCATTGATCACAATGGGAGTTACTTCTGAGGAGACGCCTGCTTCCCCAACCTATGCCCAATTCCACCAATTTTGTTTTTACTTCTTCCCCTCCCCTCTCTCACTATCATGAATTTGCCAGCAAGCCCTATAGCCCCTATGTCACTATTTCACTATCACATGATAGGGAGATTGGGGCTATAGGACCTGCTGGCACATGTGCGATAGTGAGGTAGTGAAATAGGGGGTGTTGGTATTGCCTGACAAAGTGCTCTTTTGGTTTAATGTGTTACTTAAAAAACAACACCTTAGAGGGTGCCTGGAGTACACCTATACTTTGCCGGAACGGCGACCAGCGTTTAGCGGTAGGCAAGGTGAAGTAAATGCCATGAAGTAGTTCAGAACTCTGACAGCCAGCCCTGAAATGGTGGAAACATTGGGGAAACACGGGTGGGGAAAACACTGGGGAAACACAGGTGGGGAAAACACTGGGGAAACACCCCTTGACTGAGGTCAGTGAGGTCACGGCCAGGTGAAAGACACAGCCCTGGGCAGGGAAATCATGCCAGATTAAATGTGGAGGGTGATGCACACCACAACAGAAGCACAGACAAACTGAATTAAGGAAAACAATCAGACTAAAAAGTAGTCTCAGAAGAACCACTTTTTCGGCGTGAAACTCTGGGGTGGCTGCGAGATGGCCATGACGTTATGTGCCCTGAATGACCTCCGAATGCAGCAACTGTGCAGTAAATTCCATGCGGAGACACCTCCCTGGTTAAGTCCTCGAGGAGACTGTTCAGAAAGCTCAAGCAACCAGAGAGGCTACAAAGACAAAATGGGATAAAATAATAAAATAAGAAGCACACACAAACCCCTCAGCTACATCCTTACAGTAAGGGAAGCACTGAACATGTGCACGCTGAAAAATTTGTCCAAAATGTTCACCCCTTCCTATAGTTTTTGGGTACAATTTCTTTTCACCCCTCCCCACAAGGAATGGTAAAAAATAAATAGATAAAAAATTTTGGCACAGTGCTAGGTATGGCAGCAATGTCTGGAAGATGATGCCAAGCTACAGGGTACATGATAGACGTAGCATGCAACTCTGTTTTTGTTTTACTCTAAGCCCCTAATCCTGACAGACCACCTCACAGGGAGAGGGGACGCTTGCATCCTTTCCTCCCCAGCTGCTACCCCTGAAACCTGCCCCCCATGCAACAGTTAAAGATAGGGAAAAAGGCCTCCCATTGGTGCCATGTGGGAGTGGGGGATGAGAGTTTTAGGGCAGCAGCTGGACAGGAAACTATTAAAACCTCCCCTCTCCATGTGTGGTGGTCCCAATCTGGATTAAGACCCCACATGCTAACTTTACAATAATGCAAAAACAAACATAGGGCTGCACACTACATATTTAACATAACGTGTAATTTGACCTTCATCAGTCAGATCTTTAGGCACGTCTACCACCTATCTCATCAGCCTTTTCTTCCATGACCTTCAGCACCCTGTATCTCTACTCCAGGGGTGGGCAACTTGTGGCCCTCCAGATGTTTTAGCCTACAACTCCCATCAGCCCTACCCAGCATAGCCAATGGTGAGGGCTCATGGGAGTTGTAGGAGAAAATATGTAGAGGTCCCCAAGTTGCCCACCCCTGATCTACCCATTCTTCTCTTGGCTTCCTTCTTATACTCCTGCCTCTAATCTGCTCCTGTTTTCTCCAGACATCGGTCCTGTATTTCTCAGGTTCTGCTCTAGCCATCAAACCCTTTCATTCCTCATAGCTATGGCATTCAGACCTGACTCTTGCCCCTTTGTGTTCCATTTCCCTCCCCTCCACCTTATAATTCTGCCTTCAGAGTTTTCTGCCATCAATGCAGCATTACCAATGCCTCGGATTGGGGTAAAACTTGTAAATGTGACAGCATTTACCAATGTTAACCTTTTCTTTAAATATCTGATATATTGTTTCTGATTTCATCATTTTTTTTTAAAGTACTTTAAATAAAATTTTATTTGAAACTAGTAATCTTCAGGAAATTGGACTGCTTTGGGAAACTGGCAAAACCACTAATTGCCCACATATTTTTATGGACTGTGCTTGAATTTGACACCTTGTTAATATTTCCATGTGCGTTTCTAGAACCTTAAAAGCACAGAAATTAAGCGACAGCATAGAGTTTCATGATATTCATGTACAGGGATAGCTTGGCCACAGTGGTACAGGCATTCATAACCTCAAGCCTGGATTACTGCAATGCGCTCTATGTGGGGCTGCCCTTGAGGTTGGTCCAGAAGCTGGAGTTAGTGCAGAATGAAGAAGCTTGGCTGTTGTCAGGAGCTGCCCCTTTTCAGCATGCAACTCCTTTGCTGAGGCAACTGCCTATTCACTACCTGACCAGGTTTAAGGTTTTGTTGCTAGCTTATAAAGCCCTAAACAACTTTGGACCAGGGTACCTGAGAGAGTGCCTTCTCCCTTACCAACCTGCCTGGACACTGAGGTCATCAGAGGGTTTGCTACTGGTGGTTCCACAGGGACCTATGGCCCGATTGGAGTCCACTCGGAAAAGAGCCTTCAGTGCTGTGGCCCCCTTTCTTTGAAACTCCCTGTCCCTGGAGGTCAGGCAGGTGCCAACATTGTGTTGTTTTTGGTGCCTCTTGAAAACAGCTCTTTTCCAGAAAGCGTTCCTTAACTGACCAGCTACTGTTTTTATTGGCATCATGCTTTCAAAAGAATAATTTTAACATGGTGTTTTAATCCTTTTATCTTTTTATTGTTTTACCTTTTATGTTCACTGCTCTGGAATCTGCTTTGGATATGGAGCGGTACACAAAAGTTGTAAATAAAGAAATAATATATTAATTGCATGGTGAGTTTAAAATTGATCTTTTGGTAGCAGCGATCAGATGTTGGAAAGCACAAGTGGGACCTGCAACAAAATCTTGCAGTGTAGAGTGCTGCTGTTGAGAAGTCCACCCACTTTATTCCATTTTCCCCTCCTCACAATTTCTATTGCCCCCCTCTCCAAGTTTGTCAGCATTCTGTGGCCACTGAGCACACACAGTCCTCAGTGAGCAGTTTTTGGCCTTCTCACCCCCTTAGGTATTTTTTTTGCCATTTTTAAAACTACTTCTGCAAATTTCAGGATCCCCTGAACCTACTGATACCTCCCTCTTGTGCTTGGGTGGTGCTATTTTGGCTACATAAGTGTCATGAGCCCACTGGAGGAATTCTCAGAGGAACAGCTGGAGCTCCCAGAAAACGAGGGTACCCCAGATCAGTCACTGTCAACAGACCAGGGGAAGCCTGGGCCCTCAGGGGAGATGGCTGCAGGTCCATCCCCATCAGGGGCAGGGCGCTCTGCCTCTGAAGCAGAGGCTGAACAACCCCCTGGCACCCAGGAGCACCCTCACCTCAAGTGACAGGCCAGTAGGGCCCCCATGAGAGAGAGTGCTCACTTGCGAGGAAGGACTCCTCATGAGAAAGTGACTCCTCATGAGTAGGGCTCTGAATAGGGAGCTCTAATGTACTGCAGCTGGGCTCTATGTGGGGCTGAGCAGGCTCTGGTGTTAAAAGCCTTCAGTGGCTGCCTAGCTAGTGCTGGAATAACATCATTCTATGAGTTCCAGTGCCTTGCACCTTGCTTTCTGGACCTTGCCTTGTGATTGACCCTCTGTGCTACTGACACTTGGACTCCTTCTTGACTCTGCTTCTGGACTGTGTAATGCATCTTGCTGCAAGAGGAGCAATCCTATGGGGACAGGCAGCCACCTCTGAACTGGCTCATCTCCTCCACTCTCCAGCCACCTGCATTTGCGGCTAGGCAGCCAATTTCGGCTGTCTAGCTGTGGGACATCAGAGCATGGGGTGGGGAGGCCAGATGACACATAGGAAGTGTCATACCAGCATTTCAGCACTCCCCACCCCGCCCCTGGGAATGTCCCCTTTTGCCCCACTCTGCATTGCTCTTATGAGCACGGAGCGTGGAGATGATCCACGCAGCTATGAGGAGGCACGGGAGGGGGTAGGGAGGCGGTTCTCTGGGAACTGACCAATCCTGTGGCCACCTAGCCACTGTCGAGTAGCCATAGGATTGCGCCCTAAGTGTGTTTGGCTTCTGCCTGCTATCTTGACCACTCCTGCCTTAACTTGAACCCATTGGACTGAAACCTGTGGACTAGAGCCTTTGCTTGCTTCATTACTTTGTTCCTTGGTCAGCCCCTTCACTCAGAGTCTGCTGTAGCCCATGCAGGACATAACCAACAGCACTTACAATCTGAACATCAGAAATAAAGGGAATCGTTTTGGGTGTTTTTTTCTCTCTCCTCTTTTTGTATTTTGGATGTTCCCTACTTCCTTGGAGACAATAGTTGTGGCTATGGCTGAAAACAGGATATATTATTTGTAAAGGTTGGATGGGTGCTAAAGATGTCAGAACTCATTTTTCCGCTTGGAGATCTGTAGGCCTGCCTCATTTATTTGCCTTGAGTAAACTGATTGCTCCTTGGGGAAGGTAAGTCAGGAAAAAAAGTTTTCTTCCAGGTCAGGTTGTCTAAGGACATTATGGGATTTTCATCTTCATGCCTTACACCAGGGATGGGAAATCTTGGGTTCCCTATCTTGCCCATGGAACCTCCTTTAAGACTCTAGGAAATATGGAATCCCCATAGTTCCCTCTGATCTGTGATTAGGGATGGGCGGATTCCTTACCTGTCATTCCGGCCGGGAATCTGCCCTCGGCGGGAGGTGATCTGTCCCTCCCCCCAGAATCCTCTTTGGCTGGCTCCACTCCACAGCAATTCTGCGGAGCCGAGGGCTTACTCCAAACTCAAATGGCGTAGCGGATTCCATTTGCGGCCGTAAAGCTCTTAGATTAAGCTAAATGCAGCCATAAATGGCCAAAGAGGATTCCGAAGGGAGGCAGTGGTAAGTGTTCCGTTCCGCCACGCACTCCAGAGGCTGGATTCGTTTGAATCTGGCCTCATTGGGGTCCATGACGGAATTCTCTGACATCCCTATCTGTGATCAGAAACAGCAGCATGGATGTGGCTGGTGGGAAACTTGGCTGGCATTGGGAGGAGCAAAATACTAGTGACTGAGTACAGAGCCTCAAACATGCAAAGTATGCACTGAGCTATGGCACCTCCCCTGTCTTCCTTGGTTACAGGCTTTTCTGGCAATATATTGCACTCTTAGGCGCTTTGTGTTATCAGCTTCATCTAGCACATTAAGTGAATAGTAAGGCCTAATCTTTTGGGACTCTTGTAATTGGAGAATTATATTTCAGTTCCAATTCTAGAAATGTTTGGGGGGAGGAATTGTCCCCCAGTAGCTGATCCTAAGCAATCTGAGGAAATTGGACTGTTCACGAAGTTCCAAATTCTGAGCTACTTCAGTACAAAGTATCTATAATGCAAGTAGTTTGAGTACTCAAAGTACCTTGGCTTCCCCATCCATGTACACACTCCCCTGTTACCTGTGTTCTCTCACGTTTGTTCCTTGTTACCCTTATGGCTTTCTATGTTTTCCCTTTGCTTTGTTTCTCCTACTGCCAAAATTGAGATTGTAAGATTCTCAGGGCAAAGACCTATCTTTTGGTTCTGTTACTTCCTGAACTACAATATATAGCAGTAGTGATATATATATATATATATATATATATATATATATATATAATACTTTTATCTGAAAGTTTTCCATTTGTGCTATTTCACCTACACCTATTTGTTTTCTTGTTGCTTTGTATATTACTGGATATAAGGGAAACATTTATTTTGCCAAAACTTGGAATGCAGAGTTTCATAGGGTGGTATCCAATTAATTCCTTCCACCAATGGAACAGGGAGGGGACAATTCTACAGCCCCCTGCACTCCCTCAAAATCTGCTCTGGAACAGATTTTTGAAATGTGGGGTGGGGTGGGGGTAAGGCTGCAGGGGGGAGCAAAGGAGGGCAAAGTCTTGTTGGACAAGTGTAAGTCTGCTCACACAGTGTTGGATTTCACCCATCATTATTCCTACAATATCTGTCAAAATAAGGCAAGCAACCCTTTTGCTGAGATTGTCATTAGAAAATGGGGTTGTTTGTGTACTGAATTAAAAGTATATGCATTGAGAATCTGACTATCTTAGTAAAAATTCTATCCAACTGACATCTTGTGTTATCTCAGTGTTGCCATAAATAATAAACAATCATCATGGTCACCATCAACTGATACCCCCCAAAAAAACATGAATCAAGGATATAAGTACATGTTTTTATATATGTATTATGCTACCTTTTGAGATAAAGCCTCCTCAAGGCGATTTACAAGGTAACATTTTAATACAAAATATATAATCTTTTTCATACTGCAGTTAACATTCGATGCAATCTGATAGTTGGAAAGAAGCATGTTCAAATCAGAGAAAGTTCTGATCCTCGCCTCAAATTAATGTTCGCTAGCTATGAATAGCATTATCAATAATTCATCACCCGAGTTCTTCTCAGATGATCTGTTGATGCACACCACCAGAGCACAGGCAGTAATATGAGCATTTAGGTGATTTACAGATGTACAAAACAGCAAATAATCAGGAATTTCTTCAAGTGACAGTCTGCAAGGGCTTTGGGGCATCTGAAATAAGGGTGTGCAAGGGAATCAGTATGGTATAAATCATGTTTCTCTTTTTTAGTACTCTCTAGTGGTTTCAAGGTAGGAGCGCATGCACTTAGACCAGCTACTCCCAATATTATTTCCAATACCTAAGTGACAGACTGGGTTTTATATAATGGTGCACTTTCTATAGTCTTATTAACTCTTTAGTCCCTCAAGGCACTTTGCATTCACTGGTTGGAAGTGGGTACTTCTATGATTCTGTAAATATTATTTATTCCTTTCAGTGTCTGTTAAGCTTCATTATTTTGTTCCTGAATATCAATCATTTAATAAAGCAAAACCTGCATGTTCTGTAGCTCTCTAAGGGGGATTGTTCCTCTTTTTACGGGATATACTTCCTACAGATGGTTGCTTCTCTGCCTCTGTCCTGTCTACATCTAGTTTTTTTGTCTTGCTCATTGTAAGGAAGAGACCTTTTCACATGGTCAGAAACCATATTGGCCTAACACAGGAGGGGAGGAAAGGGGATCTCACCTGCTCTGTGGTGACTCTAATTGCCTGGAGAGGGCCTACATGCATGCAAGTTGTGTACGCATATTGTTGGATCTAGACTTAAGTCCCATTGATTACAGTGAATCTACTTTAAATATGACTAAGTCTGGATCTAACCCATAGGCTATACACCCAGAGCCCATGAATGTGTGGAAAAGGAGCAGTGAACATTATTCCCCTTCCACATGTTCAGCCTACATAGCTTCCGATGGTGTGAAAAGGACTAAGGAGAATAACTCATCTGTATTTTCTTAATACTTCATATATTTGAAGGGTTTTTTTTTACTAGAAATAAAATAATGTAAATGGTGATTATTGCATCCTATAGAGGTTTCAAAACAGATTTCAAAGCACAATTTTAAAACAGTGTCATGTAGAGCAATTCTATTGAACACAGCGAGACTTACTTCTGAGTGAATGCGCAATGGGCTTTATGTGTGTTAAGATTGCAACCTTACAGTTAATAGAGTGCTGGCCATTCCATACAGAGGCACCCCGTGTAAATTTGGCATCATTACGTAGCCATCTCTTGATAGTGTTAGAGTCTCATTCTCATCATTACGTAGCCATCTCTTGATAGTGTTAGAGTCTCATTCTAACTTTGTACTAAGTCACAAATGAGTTTGTTTATACTTTTGCTTTGGATGGAAAAAACAGGATTCTTTGTGTGTTCTGCAGTGTGTCATGACTAAAATGTTCATCTACTTTTTCCTGGAGGCGGAGAGTTTTTGTCTGAGACACAGCTGCATGATATGGATTAGCCCTAAACAGGACCCAACTTGTGTTTGTGGTCTCTGGTCTTGTTTTGGATCACTTGATGTTTAGGTCGTCTTCTACAAATATTTAACACAGTAGGACTTCACTTTATTATGGTATGGATTCCTTGGCCAAATCGTGTATCCTAATAATTATATTAGTTACACAAATAAACAAGGACTAACGTAGACTCTTAAAACCTGATTTGAATTTAAGCCAAGAATATTGTGTCGCCATATGTGTGCATTCCAGAAGAATAATCTCAGAGAGTCATAATGAATTATATATGCAATGGTAAGCACATTATTACATTTGATAGAAAATTTTATGCAGCATCTGTACGTTTTGTTCTTAACATGTGTTGACAATGTGCTTTGTATTTTCATATACTTGTCCTCAAATAGTCTAAGCTTTTATCAGTTGGCTAGACAAGCTTTAGGCCTTTTGAACAAGGTGTGGGAAATAACTAGGGCACTTGAGGACATGTAGTAGTTTGATTGAATTAGTAACCTACAGAAAAGGTAAAAAAAAATAGATCACATAGAAGTACACACTGTATTCTCATGAACCAGTCTTTGTGTGGGCTAAGCATCACAGTACTTGATCCATTCAAGTTTAACAGACTTTTTAATAAGTAAAAGATAAGATAAAGTCTGTTTTAGTACTAGAAGATGTTGGGAGATTTCAGTATAGGTATGCCACAGAGCAGGCATGAAGTTTGACATTCAAATGTCTGACTTGTGAAAGTATCCAAGGGACAGAACTAGTTCAGTGTTTCATCCTTCTCCTCTCCATAGTAATATACAGCAAAATGAAATCAACAATGTAATTGTGCTCTGAATTTCTTCACCTCTTTGAGCATCACAGTCAGTCAGTGGAATGGACTGAGGATAGTGTGCAATGACATCATGCCATATGCTTTGTTTTAGTATTTGTTACTGGGGAGAGAAGAGGAGGAGAAAATGGCTGCTTTGGGTAGTTGCCATACATCCCCAATAAACTCTTGGTTATGCTTATCTCCTTATTTTTAGCTAAAATTTGCTCAGGTTCTGGTCATTGGGCTGAATCCAGGATCTGCCTTCTGCGAGAGGAAGGAACCTTCCATGAGCGGAAGGACTCTTTGTGGAAGGTCACCCCACCTGATTTTTAGGTCTCTCTCTCTCTCTCTCTCTCACACACACACACACACACGCACACGCACCACTGTTCACTTGGGTCTCCTGACTCTTGGTTAGGGATGTACGAAAGGCACTTAAATGGTCCCACAGCTTGCTTCGCGGTAGGGGGGAGGCGCTTTGGTTCTCCCCCTGAAGTTCAGGCCGGGGGGGGGGAGGCGCCCCGCCTCGCCCGGCTGAAATTCAGGCCAGGCAGGGAGGTGCCCCGCCTCACCCGGCCAAAATTCAGGCTGGGAAGAAGCGCCCCGTCTCCCCGGCCGTGAAATACAAAAGTGAAAAAAAAAAAACACACCCGTGATAGGCTACGTAACGATTTACGTAGCCTATCACGGCTGACTTTGGAAATCTAGCCGTGATAGGCTACGTAAATCATTACGTAGCCTATCACGTGTTTGTTTTGTTTTTTTACTTTATTTTGTAATGGCGGCGGCGGCAGCCGGTCGGAAGACCGGCTGCGGCCTCCGCCCCCACCGAACCGCCGCCAGGACCCGCCGCCAAGAGGGACATTCAAGGGAGGTAAGTCCCATCCCGGGGGGGGGGCGGGGGGGCCGAGAATTTCACCACCAATTTCGGGGGGGCCGAATGCGTTGGCATTCGGCCTCCCCGACATTCGTGGAGAAATTCTCCGCCATCCCTACTCTTGGTGTAGCATTTTCAGGGGTTTGGGGAGGTGCCATAGGAAAGAGGGGCTAAAGAAGTCTGCTTGCAAGCAGAGATGGGTCAAAGAAGAGTCAAACAACAAGGCTTGGGTTGAAAATTGGGCCACATTTATTGAAAATATCTGCAAAGGGGTACCTAGGACGGGCAGCTGACTGTGCCAGCGACTAGCTGGCACTTCTTGGGCAAAAACACACCCAGCCTGAGGGGTGGTGTTGATCTCGCCGCCCCTCCGGACTGCCCCTTCTGGGGGAGGTAGACCTTCCCCTGTCACCCCCAACCCGGTGCCACACACCGCCTGGGTGAGTGAGGAGGGTTGGTCTCCCAGGCAACCCTTATCCCTCCGCTGAGCTGCACAACCCGTTCGGGGGGCCTCAGGCGTCACTGTCACCATAAGGTGCCTCTGCATGCACACCATCCCTAATCTCTTTCTGCTTTTGCCCATCCTAGCCACCACAGGAGTCATAAGCCTAGTGCTTGTGAAACTACCCCCACCTGCTCAGAAGAACTTCCCGCAGGCCCCTTTGCAGATCGGCCAGAAATAAATCATTGCCTATGTCTGACAGGTGGACACCGTCCTGCCTGTAACGCTCCCTCCTTGTCCAAAGAATTTCCTGTAGGTGGTGCATCCATCACCCCATTCACATAGGCCATAAGCCATTTCTCCGTTCACTTTCCGACGTACCCTGCCAATAGCGACATCATTCCGAGCCTTCCAATTGATCCATGGGAGCAGTGAGGACCGCAATGGCTACTTCCAGCCAGATATGTTGGACCACCTGCACATTAACCAAGGCCTGTTTGATCGGGTCCTTGCCTGGCTTGCAGCCCAAGTCATTCCCTCCATTGTGCAGCACCTGGACCTGCAGAGGAAGACTGACCAAACCTTGGGGGGACTTCCACCGCATGTCCCGTCTGCCAAGCCACTGGATTGTAGCATATTGGGGCAATGGAAGCTGAGATCCGAAGTCCGACGTAGATGCCCTTTGTGCAGCCCAAAACACCATACTGTGCCCGGCGAACATCGAGTCTGTGGAATAAAACATTAGGGCAAGTGAAGGGAAGATTGCATCAGGAGGAAGCAGTCAAATTGCCAAGGCCAGGCTAGAATGTGCCGAAGCGCCATCCTCCCACTGCCATAACTAGGGATGGGGGAGAATTTCTCCCCGAAACTTCGGGGGGCCGAGTGCCAATGCATTCGGCCCCCCGAAATCGGCGGTGAAATTCTCTGCCCCCCCGCCCCCCCCCGGGATGGGACTTACCTTTGATGAATGTCCCTCCCGGCAGCGGGTCCCAGCGGCGGTTCGGCGGGTCTTCGTCAGGGGCGGGGGCTGCCGCCGCCGCCATTACAAGGAAAGTAAAAACAAAAACAAAAACCCATGATAGGCTACGTAACGATTTACGTAGCCTATCACGGCTAGATCTCCAAAGTCAGCAGTGATAGGCTACGTTAATCGTGACGTAGCCTATCACGGGTGACTTTGGAAAAAAAAAAAAAGCGCGTACGCAAATAGCGTTGCCCTTATTTTCGCCGTAGTCTACATAAATCTTTACATAGACTACAGGGACCAAATAAGGAACGCAAATGGCGGCGCCCTATGGGGGCCGCCATTTGCGTACGCGCTTTTTTTTTTTTCAAAAGTCACCCGTGATAGGCTACGTGACGATTAACGTAACCTATCACGGCTGACTTTGGAAATCTAGCCGTGATAGGCTATGTAAATCGTTACGTAGCCTATCACGGGGGTGTTTTTGTTTTGTTTTTTACTTTTTTTTTCGAGGCTGGGTAGACGGGGCACTTCTACCCGGCCTGAATTTTGCCAGCGAGGGATGGGGCGCCTCCTCCCTGCCTGAATTTCGGCCGGGCGAGGCGGGGCGCCTTCCCCCCTCGCATGAACTTCGGGGGGAGAAGCAAAGCGCCTCCCCCCCACCACGAAGCAAGCTTCGAGGACAGGTAAGGGACTTTCGTCCATCCCTAGCCATAACATGCCTGTGAGAAAAACCTAAAGCAGCTGCCATGGGAACTACTCAATGCAAAAGAGTGTTCCAAATCAAAAATTACCTGGCCTAGCATGCTAGAGCTGATGTGGTGACTCCCCAAATTGAAATTTTTGTCAATGGTAAACCATTGTAGTGACAAGACAGGGGTCCCTCCCAGACCTGGTATTCCAGTAAAAAATACCCGTGATGACCCTGACGGGGCATTAACCTCTGAATGGGTAGGTGGAGTACAGTGGGACAGACCTGTACATTGTAGTATCTCAAGGCACTCCCGGACAAGTCAGATATGGGAACCTGAAACAACCCAAAATCCCAAGGGCCCTGAAGAAGGCCAATAAGGCTGCAGCGTGGAACAAGGGAGCTTCATACTGAGAAGGGCAAATGGAGGGCCATCATCTCGGAATCCCAGAAGGGTATCTGGAGAGAGAGGGCGCCTAGAATCTATTAAAGCAGGCGGCATCCATGCCACAACCCTATACCGCATGCCTGGCCCTGAAACCTAACTTGGGGTCAGTAATTCACCTTTGTTGTGGCCAAGAAGACTAAAGATGGCCAGCTTGCCCCTTATGGCTCTGGCAGATATCCCTTGTTCCTTAAAGAGACACTGAATTTCAGCAAAGGATCTATAGGGAAGGACCATGAGTCCTGTGACTGAAGTTCGCTCCTAAGGCGCGGAACTCCCTACCCACCCTGTTGTGGGCGGCTCCAGTACTGGGAGCTATAGAATTCAGGATGACGTGCTCGGCTTCAGTACGCTGGTCCCACATAGTACTGAAAGGGTGGGATCTGATAACAGATGCCCACGGGTCTAAGGCCCAGAACCTGTTGACCTGATTCCATGACAAAGCATCGGCAAATGGGTTCACCAAACTCGGCACATGGCAGGCCTGGAACCAGCTGTTATGACGCAGACACTGGAGTGGGAATGCGCTGACCAATGACACGATCCCCAATTCCTGGGGGACAGGGAATCAATAACACACACAGTGGCCATGTCGTCATATACAAGAGGGCCACCGACTTGGTTATGAGGTCAGCCCAAATGTGCATGGCTAGGTAAACAGGGAAGATCTCCAGAAAGGCAAGGTCCTGACCAATTCCGGTGGTGGCCCAACTCTCAGGCCACTGCCCGGGGCACCACTGAACCTGCCGTATGTGTCCAAGACTCAGTGTACCAGCGGCTCTTGAGTGAATCTGCAGGTTGGCTTTGAAGAGCAGCTCACGCCACCAGTAAAATCCCGCAAAATTGAAGCCATACCCCCAGATCCATGCGCACAGCAGAAGTGACCCTGGTCCTATGGTGCAGCAGCTGCAGTCCCTGCATTGCCCAACAGAGCTGGCGCAGGAAGGCACAGCCAGGGGGCCACTACCCTGCATGGAAAATTGAAAAATGCCCTACAACTTCTTGCAAGGGCCCCCAAGGGAGACCTTAGGGAGATGTAAAACCTGCCTGGAGCTGTGCCCGAAGGACCAGAAATATGTCCTGAGGGAGGCGAGAACATTGCTTAAGGGTATCTAATTTGATTCCCTGGAATGTTAATGCAGCAGACGGGCCCAGTGTCTTGTGAGCGAAAGTGACACTGAGGTCAAAAGGAAAGGGAACAAATGCTTCCATTAAGTCAGAACAGTGCCTCGGACCTTAGGCCTCTATGTAGCACATGCCCATCGGGGGCCGGGAGCCAGGTTCCCGAACCAAGACAACTGTCTCATCAGAAGAGGTGTTTCGTACTGAGCACAGATGCCCAGGGACCTCATCAAGAACGGACTGGCCTTTGGGGAAGAGAGGTTATGGATTAGCCTGAACTCCCCAAGGGGTTCATAGGCACTGTTCCGAGAGGGGAAATACTTAGATTAGATATCAGGGGTGTGGAAAGAGGGAGGGCTATAACCCGTCCTGCCAGTACTTCCTTGTATTTTTTCCCAAACCCGTCGATGCATGGTAAGGACAGAGTTTGATTGCAAGCTAAATATGGTCTATGTCGACCCAAGAAAGGGGTCCTGAAACCTAGCATGAAGCGATGTTCCAAGTAGAACACGTTTTCACTGTCGGGGTAGCGTTTCAAAAGCCAGAGGAGCGGCTCCATCCTAACCAGGCTGGGGCCCATTCTGAGGGGGCTGTAGCCCGCTACCAGGCTTCCTACTGCCTTGGCCTGCCCTAAGGGGGACCCTTCCACCCCCAGGCTCTTAGACAAGAGGTAAAGGGAGCACTCGTGACGGAACAGCAAGGGTTCCAGGAGCATGCGCTCTTGGGGCTGTACTCCCAGCACAGCAAGTGGTGCTGAACCACTGGAGCTGCAATAGGCGGAGGCCAGTGTCGGGTCTGTCACTGAAACCTGGCAGGGAAGGAGTCATAACTTGGAGCACAAAGGTCCGGTCTCTCAGGTCCCAGTGCACAGAAGGGTAATAGTGGCCCTTCTGCAGAAAGCCTTGTCATAAGCCAGCCACGCTGCTCCTAAGGTGAAAGCCAATAGAGGAAGAAGTAGCCTGGATGGGCACTGCCCCTCTCCCCGGATAGCGAAAGGAAATAATATTGCCACCTACGTGGGTGTCTGAGTGCGGGGGGTGGGAGCAAGGGATCCAGAGCTAATCCGGCAGGACCCTGCCAGACACTAGTGAAAGGGGAGCTGAGTGGCTGGGGCTACTGTGGAGATGTGACTGACAGAGCTGCAGGTGGCCCGGGCATCATATAGGGGTGTGGTCGTCTCACCCATATCTGGGGCAACTGCGCCTGGGTCCCTTGTGAGCAAGGGGGATGATGTCGCTTGCGGTGCTGCTGACAGAGATGCCCCGGGGGGTGGACTGCCTCCAGCGGTGGTGTGCCGCCCGGGAGAGCCTGCAAAGACGAGGTGTAGGCCTCAATGGTGTCCAAGTGTACTGGATCTGGGCAGCAGCGCCTAAGTCCCCTATGGACAAGGTGAACGATGTTACTTGCGTCACTGCTGGCGGAGCTGCTTCAGGAGGGTGGCCTGCCTCTGATGGTGGTGCTCTGCCAAGGTGAGCCTGCGAAGATGAGGTGGTGGCCACAGTGGTGCCCAAATGCGCTGCAATGGAAGGAAACAGTGAATGATGCGTCGGCTGACACGTCCGTTTGGGTTGGACTGCTGCGGTGTTGCTAGGCTCAGCCGAGGAAGGGTGGGGCAAAGCCAGAAATACGTTCTGCTGCTTCCAGGCATGCAAGAATTGAAGCAAAAGCTGGACACGCATCATCTACTGATTCAGTGATGAGCCCATGGTGTGGCCATTAAGGCCTCAGATGCCAAAGGCTTGCAAGGGGAATCGTCCTCCCCACCCCTAGCTCCAAACCTTTGGGTGGGTGGGTAGGGGTTCCTGGAAACAAACTTTGGCTGAGAAAACAGAGGAAGATATGAATCCATCTTAAACAGAGTCAGACCATTGGTGATTGAGGCCCATATTGTTAACACTGACTGGCAGTGGCTTTACAGGGGTTCAGGCAGGAGTTTCCCTGCCTTACCGGGAGATGCTGGGGATTGAACCTGGGACCTACTGCACACAGGGCAGGAGCGCTACCCCAAGAGCTATGGCCCCTCGACTGAGGCCGCACACATGGCCTCCTCCCAGTTGAGGCATGGCCAACCCGGCAGCTGCGTCCACCGCAGCTTAAGGGCAAGCAGTGGCTGCAAGAGAATGTGCAACCTTTGCGCACAGCCTGGCGGGATTGCAGCCACCCAAGAGGCGCAGAAAGCACTAGCTGCCACCGCCAAGGGCTACCAGGGGCTGGCCGCAGCAGAGGAGAGCATCAGCGCAAATAAGGAGGGGCGCAGGATGTAAGCCCTGGAGCAAACACCAGCACTCCCGAAGAGGGGCGAGCACCGGCGGAGGCAGGGCCAGCTGGTGCCGCCTTCTGAGGCTTGAGGACGAGCGGCAGGCACAGTACCAGGCGGGGGGCTATGAGCGCTACCCGGCGGGGTCGCCGCCACCACCCTAAGAGGCACGGCAACACCAACCACCGCTGAGCAAGAGCATGGGGCCGGACGGGGCGAACTGCCACACACGCTGTGGCCTGAGGGCAGGCAGCGGACGCTGGAGAAGGAGGGGACCATGTGCACCGCGCAGGATGGATCGCAGCTTCCCAGAGAGCTATGGCAAGGACCAGCTGCTGCTGAGGAAGTGCCCGTGCCCCCAAAGGGGAGCGAGCGCTGGCGCCGGAGGAGACAGGGCCATCCTCCGCGGCCTGAGGGCATGTGGCAGGCGCAGGGCCAGGCAGGGGCCGCGTGCCCCACTCGGTGGGGTCACCACTGCCCCAAGAGGTGCGACAACGCCAGCTGCCATCAAGCAAGAAGACGGGGCTGGCCGGGGCAACCGCTGCACACTCCGTGGCCCAAGGGCAGGCGGTGGGTGCTGGAGAAGGCGGGGGCCATGCGTGCTGCACAGGGAGGATCGCCGCCTCCCTGAGAGGCAAGGGCCGGCTGCCGCCGAGCAAGCACCCATACCCCCAGAGGGGAGAGAGCACAGGCGGAGACGGGGCTGTCAGCCGTAGCCGCCGCAGCCCGAGGGCACGCAGTGGGTGCAGGAGAAGGTGGGAGCTGCCCAGGATGCCCAGTGTGCCCGCCACTGCCCAACAGGTGCGGCAAGTGCCAGCCGCAGCCGCCACTGCCGGAGGAGACCGGCAGGGCTGCCGACCGCATCCGCCGGGCAGGAGGGAGGCGAGGGGCATGTGTGCCGCTGCAGCAAGCGCCGGCACCCCTGGAGGCATGGCAAGCACCAGCGGCAGCAAGGACGGAGCGAGGCAGGCTGAGTGCCGTGTACGATGCGTTCTGCAGTGGTGAAGGAGGTTTGGAGAGTTGTCTTTGATGAGGCAGTCGATCTCTCTCTGCTCAGGAGCTGCGAGAGAGTTGCTTTGGGAGGGGGCGCAGAGCTTAAGAGGGCTCTGCCAACCCCTGCCCTGCCTGGTGGTGCCATGGGGGGGCACCCAATAGGCAGCAGCCACCTCTTCTCACCCCACCTGCAACCCCCTCCTTTGCCAGACAAACTGGCACCAGGTTAGGGCATTTCTGTTAGCATAATTGATCCAGCATAAATCTGGATCCAACCTCCTGGGTACAAAAGGATATTTAATTTCCTCAACCTATCAAATGAATGGAATACAAAATGTATTTCAGGTGAGAAATAGTCTTTATTCCCTGATCCATAAATGGCTTCCCAAGGGATACTTTTCATGTTCCACAAATCTGGATTGTGTTTGAGCTAGGGATGGCAGAGAATTTCTCCCCAAAACTTCGGGGGGCCGAGCGCCAACGTGTTCGGCCCCCCGAACAAGTTTCGGGGAGAAATCCTCCGAACCCCCCCCCGCACCCCCCCCCGGGACGGGACTTACCTTTGCCGAATGTCCCTCCCGGCGGCGGGTCCGGCCGGCGGTTCAGCGGGTGTTCGAGCGGGGCGGGAGCCATTTTGCCATTTTATTGCAATGCCGCCGCCGCCATTGCAATAAAAGAAAAGAAAAAACGCCCCCTGATAGGCTACGTGACGATTAACGTAGCCTATCACGGCTAGATTTGCAAAGTCAGCCGTGATAGGCTACGTCAATCGTCACGTAGCCTATCACGGGTGACTTAAAAAAAAAAAAAAAAAGCGCATACGCATAATGGCGGCCCCCATAGGGAGCCGCCATTCCCGTTCCTTACTTGGTCGCTGTAGTCTACGTAAAGATTTACGTAGACTACGGCGAAAATAAGGGCAACGCTGTTTTCTGACTTTGCAGATCTAGCCATGATAGGCTACGTTAATCATCACGTAGCCTATCAGGGGGCGTTGTTTTTTTTTCTTCAAACTTTCGCGTTCGCGGCCGGGCAAGGCAGGAAGCCTCCTCCCCGGCCTGAATTTCGGCCGGGGCAAAGCGGGAAGCCTCCCCCCCCGGCCTGAACTTCGCGGGGGGAGCAGCGAAGCGCCTCCCCCCCACCGCGAACGTCCTTCGACGACAGGTAAGGGACTTTCGTCCACCCCTAGTTTGAGCCCACATTTCGTGCAAACTGGGTAAATTCTGGTCAAAAGCGAACTTAAATGAATTTCCCATACATTTCTACTGTGAGTTAAACATTCTCCAGATGCAGTTAAAGTAGTGCAATCACAACCAATCCCAAATCATCTCAACACAGTAGAAATCTCAGTGCACCAAGTCATTGACTCAAAAGTTATAATTTCTAGCTTTGTTTTACAGTTATTTGCTGCTTTGTGGAACCAATAGAAATAAAACTGGCCAGAGAATGCTCTCTTTCACACTTGTAGTACACCAATTCTGGATTTAGATTTGTTCCTTGCTGGAAATTTTAAACTGCATAAAATGAATTTTAAGTCTATAGTTGTTATGTTTACACCACAGTGTAAATATTTGCAAAAATGGGGAAAACTGCCCAAACATCGCATGTTTCTGGCTGATGGGCAGCTAGCAGCAATATAAAGCTATTGGTGAGAATAGAATTGCCTGAAGTACCACAGCCAAACTGAGAAGGGGGCAAGAGATATAAGGACCCAAGGCAGAGTAGAGATGTAGGAGCGAGTCCTGAGGATCAGATGCTCGCCTGTTTCCTTCTCTCCCACTGACTCATCAGAGATGTTTGGAACAGGGAAAGAAGAAAGACTTCAATTGTGTAAATTCCTTTATGGGCAGTGTGCTCAAATGCCAGTTGTGGAATAGGTAAAATCAAATGTTCTGGATATTATGCAAAGTAACATAGATTCTGTCTCTCAGGTTCTGCATTAAGAGTTAGTATGGTTAGTCACCCAAATGCATTGTAACAGGAGTGGGGGAAATTATAGGGTTGGATCCAGGGAGGTCCTTCTGTGAGCAGAAAGGCTTTTCCTGATTTACCACAAGTTCCTTGCATGAGAAAAGAAAATGGAAAGCCAGCAATGTGCTTATGATAGCATAAGGCATTGTGGAATTTATTGCATAATGTCTTGCACCGCATTGCAAGTTATGCACTAGCAGAAGGCATTGTGTGATTTCTTGCACAACATCTCAAGAATAATGCATGCATGTGCAAAGGATTCCAATACCTCTTCACAGTACAGTGACATCACCGATGTCTTTAGATCCTACCCATATTTTTAACCATTATGATTGGCCTGGCTTATGATGTTGAATATGCATCCTTTAGCATGTGTTCCAATATAAGTGTCTGCATGCACACACACACACACACACACCTTGAAAACTAGAGTTCCTTTCATCATTCTCTCAAACCTTCCCTTATTGCATCAAATCACTTGTCAGCTGCTAACACCTCTTGACAGTTGGGTAGGTTAAAGAACGTTTGTCATTGCATCATATATTCAAGGGTTGGTTCATCAGATAACAGTTCATATTACTAGATCTGTCAGGTTGTATTGCATACTCCTAGCTATTTATTTGTTCAGTTGTTCAGTTGTGTCCGACTCTTCATGACCCCATGGACCATAGCATGCGAGGCCTTCCTGTCCTGCGCTCTCTCCCGGGGTGTGCTCAAGTCCATATTCATTGCATCGCTGATGCTATCTAGCCATCTCATCCTCTGTCGTCCCCTTCTCCTTTTGCCTTCAATCTTTCCTAGCATCAGGGTCTTTATTTGTCAGTATCTGTCCTTCCAATGAGCATTCAGGGTTGATTTCCTTTAGGATTGACTGATTTGACCTGCTTGCAGTCCAGGGGACTCGTAAGAGTCTTCTCCAGCACCACTGTTCGAAAGCATCGATTCTTCGGCGCTCAGCCTTCCTTATAGTCCAGCTCTCACAGCCATATGTTGCTACTGGGAAAACCATAGCTTTGATTATACGAACCTTTGTCGGCGAGGTGATGTCTCTGCTTCTTACTATGCTGTCTAGGTTTGCCATAGCTTTCCTCCCAAGGAGCAAGCGTCTTTTAATTTCATGGCTACAGTCACCATCTGCTATTTATTAGGCCTATGTAAAATGTATTTTTCCCTGCCCAAGTAAGTGGTGTTGTCTTTTTAAGTTTATCCTTCTTGACAGATAAAAGCTGAACAAGGATGTCTGTACCTAAAATAAGGTTGTTATAGCCATGGGGGAACTATTGACATGTGAGAACGTTTTTGCTAATTGTGGAATAGAGAGGCCCTTTCTTTTGGCAGGAAAAGCTGCAGACAGCTTATGCACATGCATGTACTTGCCATGTGATTACATTTGGGTTTGATCTAGCATTGCTAGTCTATGGTGTCTATATTCCCCTTATTATATTCCTTCAGTATTCTGTGTAATACGTGCTGAGATGGAAGGAATCAGCTTGATACAAACAGTTCTTAGTAACCAAATACATTTTTGGAGTCATCCATCATTTGAAGGGAAAACCCCCAAGCTGCCTTTCATTTAATTAACATGTCAGGAACTATTAAATAATTTTACCTTTCTAAATATCATAAATGTAACCCTATTTCTGGCATCACAGAGAGGCTAGCACTTAAAAAACACTTCAAATTATATTTATTGTTTATCTTGCAATGTACTCTAACTACATGTAGAATGATTCTCAGATTGTTCAGTGCAACCACTCAGTAAAACTTATTTAAAATTCTTTGACTATACCAGTGTTTTAAATGTACTAATGCAATGGCAGCTATGAGATATGGTGCTATTTTATATGGTTTTGCCCTATTTTAACTTTTTGTGTCTTTATTCCACATTTCAAGATTACATTTCCCTTCTTTCTCTATAAAGTTCAGAACGTAAGATGTACGATACCACATTGTAGAGGGGAGGAAGATACTTTCCGATTGAAAGATTCAGTGGATGGATGATTGTATTTCAGGGCTGGTTCCAAGTATGAAGGGTCCCCCAATATAATATCTTCTAGTACCCTCTTTTCTCAATGGGTCCCTAGCTGCAGACTTGCTTGGCAGCAATGTTGGGCAATTGAGAGCTGCTATTTCAAATTCTCCATAATGCTCTCAACATAACATTGTAATACATTTAAAATGGCTGCTTACAGACTCAGGACAGACTTTTGCACTGGAGGGCCATGTGCTGGGACCCAGCTACTGCCTGAGAACATAAGAAGGGCCCTGCTGGATCAGACCAAAGGCCTATCCAGTCCAGTATCCGATTTTCCACAGGGTCAGAATCAGATGAAAACAAAATCTTTCTCCTGAGTCTGTTCCCATCAACTAGTATTTAAAGACATATGCTGCCTCTGATATTGGAGATAGTGTTTAGCCATCATGACTATTAGCTGTTGATAGCCTTCTCCTCCAGGACTTTGTCTAATCCCCTTTTAAAGCCATTTAAGTTGGTGGCCATCACCACATCTTGTGGTAGCGAATTCCATAGTTTATCTATCCACTGTGTGAAGATGTACTTCCTTTTGCCTGCCCTGAATTGCCCACCATTCAGTTTCATTGGTTTAGTCTAGGCTCTGGTATTATGAGAGAGAGAGAGAGAGAGAGAGAAACTTCTCTCTAGCCACTTTCTCTACATAATGCGTAACTTTACTCCATTGTGTGCCTCCAGCCCCCAGTCATTTGAGTTGCCATTTTGTGCACGTTTCCAACTCTACAATATCCATTTTGAGTTGCACCAATGAAAGCTATATGCAGTATTCCAAGTGTGGTCACACCATCTTTTTTTATAAGGCATTATGATATTGAAAGTTTTGTTTTCAGACTCTTTCCCAATGATCCCTAGCATGGAATGTACCTTTCTCTCAGCTGCCACACATTAGACTGAAATTCTCATTGAGCCATCCACCACCACCCCAACTTCTGTTTTGTGGTTAGTCACTGCCAGCTCCCCACCCCCACCCCCATCAGTGCACATTTGAAATTTGGATCTTTTGCCCCAATGTCTATCACTTTACACTTGCACTGAATCACATACACCATTTTGAGATATCCTTTTTGGAGCTCTTTGCAGTCTTTTCATTTTCCCCACCCTGTCAGTGCTGCCTGATGATGCTGGGTCCATGTATTTGGAATTGGATGGAAATTGCTTTTCATCCTGCTGCTAAGGCTGGCAAACTGAGGAACAGAGAGCAGATCAGAAAATGGCATTCAAGGTTTACATGAACAACCTTTGCAAAATGAAACATGGTAGGTATTGTACATGGTAAGTGCACACTATGGCTTTTCAAATGACCTTGATGATGTGAATTAGTTTTTGAACCTTTCAGTAAAAATAGGCTGATTGCGAGCGGAGATGGGTCAAAGAAGACGCAGACAACAAGCTTGGATTGAAAATTGGGCCACATTTTATTGAAATATTTGCAAAGGGGTAACTAGGACGGGCATCTAACTGTGTCAGCGGCTAGCTGACACTTCATGGGCGAAAACACACCCAGCCTGAGGGGTGGCGGTGATCTCGCCATCCCTCCGGACTGCCCCTTGTGGGGGAGGTAGACCTTCTGGTGTCACCCCCAACCCAGTGCCGCACAACACCTGGGTGAGTGAATGGGGTTGGTCTCCCAGGCAACCCTTATCCCCCCGCCGAGCCGCACAACCCGTTCGGGGGCCCCTCAGGCGTCACCTGTCACCATAAGGTGCCTCTGTGTGCACACCATCCCTACTCCCTTTCCAGTTTTGCCCGTCCTAGCCGCCACAGGAGTCATAGGCCTATTGCCTGTGAAACTCCCCCCACCTGCGCAGAAGAACTTCCCGCAGGCCCCTTTGCAGATCGGCCAAAAATAAATCATTGCCTATGTCTGACAGGTGGACACCGTCCTGCCTGTAAAGCTCCCTCCTAGTCCAATGAATTCCTTGGTGGTTGATGCAACCGTCACCATGCTCTGGCAACCCACATGCCAGTTCTCTATTCACCTTGCACCGGGCCCTTTCCGTGGCCGCATTGCTCTGCGCCCTCCACATGATTCTCGGGAGCATTGAAGACCATAATATGGTCACCCCCGGCCAGCAATGTCGGATCGTCCGCAGATCGGCCAACGCCTGCTCAATCAAGTCCTTTCCAGGCTTGTAGCCCAGGTCGTTCCCTCCAAGGTGTAACACCAGGACCTGTGGAGGGAAACTGACCAAACCTCATTGAAAGAGTATGGGGAGCAGACCATCCCATTGCATACCCCGTCGGCCGAGCCATTGTATCGCTACCTGTTGGGGAAACTGCAGCCGTGATCCGAAGACCGATGTAGAAGCTCTGCGGGCAGCCCAAAAAACCATACCGTGCCCACAAATGAGCACCTGTACCGGCGTTGGTCGAATCCCATCTAAATAAAACATTGGGGAAGGCAGGAAAATCATCAAGAAGCATCAAGAAGCATCAGGCAACTTGCGAATGTAAGGGTGGAAGGCCCTGGAGCGCCATCTCCCTACCACTTTCACTTGCTTGGATGAAAAACCTATGGCAGCTGCCGTAGAGGCCGCCCCAATACGAAATGAGTGAGTCCTGAAACAGTAATGCCCCAGACCCAGTGTGGTCAAGGCTAACTTAGTGACTGCCCAAAATCGGAACTTTGTCAGTGGTGAACCATCTGCATGGCAAAATAGGGGACCCTCACTTGCCCCGCGGTGCTCAATGAAAGCCCGCAAGTCCCTGACCGGGCATAACCCGTCGGCCTGGGCCTGGTTAAGGGTAACCAATGCTCCCTTGCCTGCCTGATTGGTTTTTGAACGTCGAATATGGAGGTGAATCAGGCTAAGCTGGATCTGGATATCTGAATACCTCAAGGCCCTCTCGGTGGTGTCGGATTTGGAGGCCCAGACCAGTTCTGAAATCCTGAGGGCCCCAAAAAAGGCTGTTAAAGCTGCAGCGTGAAAGAGGGAGGCTTCGTATGGAGAAGAGCAAAGGGAGGGCCACAATGCCTGAAGCCCTGTGAGAATAACTGGCGACAAAGGGTGCCTGGAGTCTGGCGGGGCAGGAAACATCCGTGCCCAGCCTTGCACAGCTCTCCTAATTCGGAAATCTGAGGTGGAGTCCTCTACCCCTTGCACCTTGGCCCAGAAGGCCAATGAGGCGAGCTTCCCCGAAATGGTCCTAGCAGATAGTCCCTTGTTATGCAGATGTACGCAAAATTGTAACAAGTGGTCCACACATCCTGGCTACACATCCTGCAACTGAAGCCCACACCTGAAGGCGCCAAACTCCCTACCTGCTCTCTCGTAGGCAGCTCTAGTGCTGGGGGCTATAGAATTCAGGATCACATGTTCGACTTGAGAGCGCCAATCTCCCACAGTTTGTCTGGTATGGGGTCTGGCAGTGGACGGGCCCACGGAGCCAACGCACGGAACCTGTCGATCTGGTTTCATGACAAAGCATCGCCTACAGGGTTCCCCAGACCCGGCACATGGCGGGCGCGGAACCATATGTTGTGGCGTAGGCATTGGAGGGTAAATGCCCTAACTAACTCCATGACCCTTTGGTTTCTAGAGGATAATGTATTAATGACGTGCACTACAGCCAAGTTGTCACACCAAAAAAGGGGTGACAGAGTTGGCCATCAAGTCTGCCCAAATATGTACAGCCACGTAAATGGGGAAGAATTCCAGAAAGGTGAGGTCCCGACAGATACCGCTGGCAGCCCAGGTCTCCGGCCACTGGCCAGGCACCACCGGTCTCGCCAAATTAGCCCAAAACCAAAGGTGCCAGCCGCGTCCGAATGGATCTGCATGTCGGCTCGCAGAAGTAATTCACGTCTCCAAAAGGAGATGCCATTAAAATCCCTCAGGAATTTAAGTCATACCCGCAGGTCCATGCGCATAGTGGAGGTGACTCTGGTGCGATGATGCGGGAGTTGAATACCCCGCATTGCCCAACAGAGCCGTCGCAGGAATGTGTGGCCGGGGGCAACCACCCTACAAGCGAAGTTCAGATGGCCAACGACTTCCTGTAGTTCTCTAAGGGAGACTTTACGAAGGTGCAAGATGGACTGGAGCTTATTTTTAAGTATCATCAGTTTATCGTGAGGGAGACGAGAACACTGTGCGCGGGTATCAAGCTCGATCCCCAAGAACAGCAGGGCCCTCTGTCTTCTCGTGTGCCAAAGGGACACCCAAGTCTGAGGAAAGGGATATGAATGCCCTAATCAGGTCAGAGCATTGACTGCCATCACCGGGTCCAACAAACAGGAAGTCATCCAAATAATGGACCACATCGCCGCGGCCCGTCTTGTCCCGTATGGCCCATTCCAGAAAGGTACTAAATGTTTCAAACATGGCGCAAGAGATGGAGCATCCCATAGGGAGGGCGCGGTCGATGTAAATTTTGTTCTGGAAGGAAAATCCCAGCAAATCAAAATCCAGAGGATTGATAGGCAAAATGCGAAAAGCGGATTTGATATCACACTTGCCCATCAATGCCCCGCGGCCCAGAGCTCTTATCATGGCTACCGCAGCGTCAAAGGATGTATAACGCACGGAACATAGGTAATCTGGAATTTCATCATTAACCGACTGGCCCTTGGGGAAAGAGAGGTCATGAATTAATCTGAACTCACCGGACGATTTCTTAGGTATAATTCCCAAAGGGGAAATCCTCAGGTTGGGTAGCAGGGTCAAGGAAAAGGGGCCGATGACCCAACCTGACTGAACTTCTTTGTTCATCTTATCTTGCACCAGGCGCCGCATGCTAAGAACAGACCGGTGGTTACCGGACAAATACGGCCTGCACAGGCCCATAAAGGGGATCCTGAAACCCAATGTAAAGCCGCGTTCCAAGTAGATCGCTGGCCGCCGATTTGGGTAACGACCTAGAAGTTGAAGGAGTGGAACAATCTTAATTGGGCTGGGGCCCTTTGGGAGGGGGAGGATGCCCATGCCCTGTTTTCTGCCACCCCGGCCATCCTTTGGGGGACCTCTCCAACCTCTGGCTCTCGGGCAAGAGGGGCAGGAGTGTTGACCGCCACAAAGGGAGCACTCGTGCCGGAAGCGGCATGGGTTATGGGAGCAGGAACCTTTGGAGTTGAACTCCCAGCACAGCCAGCAGTGTTGAACCCCTGGACCCGCAATAGTCTTGGTGGCTATTGCGGGCGACAGCTTGGCCAGGATATGGCCGCTGTCGGACCTGTCGCTGAAGCCTGGCCTAGAAGGGGTCATGAATTGGAGCCAAAGGTCCTGGTCCTTCAGATCCCAGCGCATGGAGGGGTCGATGGTGGCCCTCCTTCGGAAGGCCCCATCATAAGCCAGCCATGCGCTCCCCTCATAATCGGAGTAAGCCCTGAATATTATGTCGAGGTACTTGGTGAGAACCCAAGCCCTCTCAGGGAACCTCTGCTGGAGGATGCCAGCGTAAATTAAAAAGCCTGGCAACCAGTTCGCCCAGGTGCGAGGCTCCGCTCAGGATCTCGGTCACGGGTCCTATCTTTGTCGCTGGGTTTGGGCTCACGAAAGAGTAGGGCAAAGACATCGATAAATTCACCCCGCAATATCTTTTTTCTAGTAGCAATGGTTAAGCGAAAACCAATAGGTGAGGACGTAGCACCAGTGGGCATAGATCCACGACTCAGGTTGGCGCATAGGTCAATCGAGGACAACTGTGGGGCTAGCAGGGAAGGAGGTAGGGAAGCTAGTGGGTCACTAACCAAACCGGCGGGCCCCTGCCAAACACTGGCGGAGGCGATGTTAAGCGGATGAGGCTGGACTAATGGCGGGGCAGGCGCAGTGGCGTCTCTTGCCGGTAGTAGTAAGGGGAATGAAGCGCCAGGCCCCAAAGAACTGGGAGGGCTGGCTGAAGAAGCAGCTGAACTAGGAGTTGAGGCCGAGGCAACGGGCTGAGGAGTACTAGCTGCGGGGCCTGAAATAACTGAAGGAAGTGGACGATGGGGGACTGGGCCGCCTTGAAAGGTAACCCACGGCACCCAACCCAAGGGGTTGATTTGCCCCATACCCGGCCAGGCGAATTGAGGTGCCAAAGCGGTCTCACCTGTACCACTCGTGGGCACGCTCTGATCCTAGGGTTGGTAGAGAATTTCTCCCCGAAACTTCGGGGGGCCGAGTGCCAACGTGTTCGGCCCCCCGAACACGTTTCGGGGAGAAATTCTCCGCACCCCCCGCACCCCCCCCCCGGGACGGGACTTACCTTTGGCGAATGTCCCTCCTGGCGGCGGGTCCGACCGGCGGTGCGGCGGGTCTTCGTCCGGGGTGGGAGCGGCAGCCGGTCTTTTGACCAGCTGCCGCCGCCACCATTCCAATAAAAAAAAAAAAAACGCCCCCCGTGATAGGCTACATGACGATTAATGTAGCCTATCACGGCTAGATTTGCAAAGTCAGCCGTGATAGGCTACGTAAATCGTCACGTAGCCTATCACGGGTGACTTAAAAAAAAAAAAAAGCGCGTACGGATAATGGCGGCCCCCATAGGGAGCTGCCATTCCCGTTCCTTATTTGGTCGCTGTAGTCTACATAAAGATTACGTAGACTACGGTGAAAATAAGGGCAACGCTATTTGCGTTGCCCTTATTTTCGCCGTAGTCTACGTAAAGATTTACGTAGACTACAGGGACCAAATAAGGAACGCGAATGGCGGCTCCCTATGGGGGCCGCCATTTGCGTACGCGCTTTTTTTTTTTAAGTCACCCGTGATAGGCTACGTGACGATTTACGTAGCCTATCACGGCTGACTTTGCAGATCTAGCCGTGATAGGCTATGTTAATCATCACGTAGCCTATCACGGGGGCGTGTTTTTTTTTTTTAACTTTTTAGTTCGTGGCCGGGCGAGGCGGGAAGCCTCCCCCCCCGGCCTGAACTTCGCGGGGGGAGCAGCGAAGCACCTCCCCCCCACCGCGAAAAGCTTCGAGGACAGGTAAGTGACTTTCGTGCACCCCTATCTGATCCTCAGCTGGAAAAAACGAGGTTGTTGCTTGTGCGCCCAGGGAAGATGAGGCAGCAGAAGGGAGGAGCTCCGCTGAAGGCGGTGAGCCTTGTGGAAGAGCTGACGAAGAGGAGGTGGATGCCTCAATAGCGTCCAGGCGATCTGAAATAGAAAGGAGCAACGAGCGTTGGGTCTGCTGTCGCATTTGCTTGTGCTGGACCACTGAGGATTTTTTGTGCTTGGCCCGGGGAGGAGGAGGGATCCCCGAGGAACGCTCAGCAGCTTCCAAACGAGAAAGAATTGATGCCAGTACCGGGTCTGCATCCTCATCAGAGTCAGAATCGGGCCTAGGCAGTGGTCTTTTGGGGAGGGGGGGCGGGGCCCCTTCCCTTTCTTACCACCCTGGCCCTTCTTAGGAAGCATGATGCAGGAGGTGAATTAAGCTAGCTATCAAAGAGTTAAGAAAGCCGCTGGGCACCCCAGACAATAGGCAGCCACCCCACAGTCTTAAGATCTGCGGGTACGAGTTCCAGACACGACAGAGAGGCCTGGGGATGAAGATGGGAGCGCTGCACTACCGTTTAGATAGAAAATCAGATTTTCAAGAGGCGCAGCCAGGGGCCAAAGGTGATGGAACTGCGTTTGAGCGTGGGCGCCCTCAGCCGAGGGCACCCTGTCTCGGGAGGCACCAAACAGGCAGCCACCGCTGTTATGCAATTTTATTAATTAAATATTTAATAATCGTGATTTAATTTTTTTTTTGGTGGCGGGGGAGACGTCCCAAGCCCCTGGGAGGCGACCGATCGGGGCTGTGATATACACGCCCCGACTCGACACTGCAGCCAGGCGCCCCTCCCAACAGGCAGACTCGGCTGACGAGTGGGGGGGGCAATCAGACCGCCACTTGGAGCGCTGCCGCCGGCAAACAACAGCGCCATGCTCACTCACCCGCCGACGCCCCACGCCAGGAGCAACACCTAAGGGAGGCCAGCAAGGCGAGGAGGAAGAGGCTGGCAAGGCCGACGGCCAGGCAGGCGGGCTGTGAGCCGGCCTGGCAGCCGGTGGGCCGGTCAGGCAAGAGGGCAAGCGGGCGGGCAAGGCGAGCGAGCGGGGCGGGCGGGCGAGCAAGCGGGCGGGCGGGTTGAGCGAGCGGGCGGGCAAGCGAGCGGGCAGGAGAGCGAGTACACTAGGGGACCGAATGGACGGGCGGGCGGGTGGGAGGGAAAAGGAGCTGGCGAAGGGGGGAGGGAGGCAAACGATATCACCAATAACTCCGGAGCCCCGGAGGCAGCAAAGTTGGCTCTCCCGACGGCCAGCTGTAAAGCGAAGATTTTGGCGCGCAGAAGCACGCTAGATCCAGGCGGCTGGAATGAGGACGAAGCCGTTCTCCAGCAGGCCAAAGTTCCTCGTCGTGTCTTAGGTGCGTCGCGCCAAAGAGCTGAGATAAGGAGGGGATCGAGTTTAAGACAACTCGGTCTGCTCCTCCCCAAATGGTGGTGTGACTGGGGTGCACCAATCAGAGGCCCATACGTCTTAACACCCCACCCGCCCGCAATGGCCCCCCCCTTTCAGCCAGACAAGCTGGCGCTGGGTAGGGCATTTATGCTATATGTCTTATGACATGGTTGGTACATTCTAAGGGTAAGTGCTAAACAGACTGGGGCTGTAACTCGAACCCACTTTTGTGGGTGTAAGCTCAACTGAACTCAGAGCAACCTACTTCTGAGTAGACATGTATGGGATTGCACTGTAACTGGAGAAAGCTCCAAAAATATGAAGTTTAAATGCCACAGAAGAAAGTATTACTCCACTTTGAGAATGCATAGGTATGTAGGTGTCAGTCACACAATGGGGGAAATCAAATTTAAGCGAATGCACAAAATTTTAGAGACACCTGCTTAATTCATGAGTGACTCACATGTTCTATATATTGCTTAGTTGGAGTTACATTTTTAAGATTCAGTTATATTCAGATTAGATCATTAAATGAACTAATTACCATCACATTTTCTGGCTGCAGTCCTGTTCTTTTGAAATGGTTTGAGTGGCAGTCTAGTTTTATCTCTTTAAAGCAGAGATAAATATTCATGAATTTATATATCCTGAGGTTGCAGAACGGACATAACAGAGTATTTGTCTGTATAGCTATATACTGTTGATATATCAAACCATATCTCTTGGCAAGTGGATTCATGAGACATACCCGCAGGACACAAACACAAGCCTTAGGTTTCTTGTTCCCAGAAAGAGCTAATTCACAAGGTACAGAAACATACTGGGAATTAAATCTTCATATCATAGGTATCCTGAAATTATACCAAAAGCAAATTCTCTCCACTGGCTATTCCTGCCGTTGTTGCTGCATGTATCATGGTCCAAGGGATAATGAAAAGACTGCATAATGTTGAAGCTTCATGACATTAACTTTCGAGACAGTGCTCAAATTAATAGCACTAGCCAAGCCACTGGCTGCATTCACATGTGATGCTAAACTATAGTATAGAGCTACATGCATGAACGCAAACTGCAGGGCTTGTGCACTTCCCCTCCCCTCTCCGCCCCCTCTCCCTACGCAGCTGGGAGGAGGAATAAACCAGCATTCAGTTTCACTTTGTAAATTCATGGCTTGTCAATACATGTGAACAAGGAATTGTCATTTAAAATAACTCTTTGGCTAGGATTTGTAGTTAGCTTGTTTAGCAATTGACTAGAATTTATTTTAAGTTGTGATTCCTGGTTCACAAGTAACAACAAGCCAGGAATTGGGGGAAATGAAGCTGAATGCTGGTTTATTCCCCCTCTCCTGTCTGTGAGGGAAAGTGGGAACCATGCGAACCTGAGGCTTTGCTCAGGCTCCTGTCTGCTTGTGCAGGTAGCACTAAACTATAGTGTTATATGCAAAGCCTTCCCAGGGATTAATGCCTCTTACACTCTTTTCTTATATGTCCTTTGTCCTTTCGCTGTGTCATCAAGAGATTGCCATGTAGGTGGCATCTAGTCTTCCAACTCAATAGTCAAGGTGGAGAGTGCATTCCAGTTACCAAAATCCATAATCCCTTTTATGGGAGGACATTAATATCGGGTCTCAGGTCTCAGTCCATATCCTTTCAGATCTTTTGGGAGGAAATCTATGCAGGAGGAGTACCACCTTTAAAATTGCAATGTTTCATACCTTCACTGTAATGAGAACCCAACTCCAAAATCAGAAACCATGCAAAGAACTCTGTTTGTTTTCTAATTGGATCCCTCACTGAAGCCATATAGCAAACCATATTTAAAACTCAGGAGAGTTTCAAAGCCAGTCTTTGAACTGGCATTGAAGGGGTGGGGTTGCTTCTTAGAGGAAAAAAGAAATCAAAAGCCTGCATGGTATATTTAAGGGTTATAACTGGATTGTTGCTCAAGATTTTTAGGAACTTTCCTTGTGTGTGCAGAGTAGCTTGGATGCAATATTTCCCAAACCATACTTGGGAGTTTGAATGGAATTGCCTTGTGCTACAGAAGGTCAAATACATTTTTCCTCTGAACTATTGTTCTGAAAATAGAACAATTTTCAATTAGAAGATAACTTTTGCTTCTTGCCCGTGGCCTGATCACTGTATTTAGGAAGGACAAGAGCATTTCCCCCTACCCTCCCAGATGAGGATGGCTGATGACCCAGATTTTGTTTTTCTTTTGGTGTTTGTTGTTTTGATCCTTCCTTCCTCTGTAATGCATGGCTTTGGGAACTTGCTCAAGAGATGTCTGGATTGTTTGTTTATCCTATTTCTTGAATCATTAAAAGAATTTTAACATGAGGAGACTTGTCATTCTTGTTTGGTATTAATAAATGATCTGCTCATATACTAACGCCATTACTCTGTGTAGGTGAGGGGCTGGAGTTTCACAATGTTCATATATGCAAGATACAACTATGGGTGAGAAGGCTGATCTACAAGTACATTGCCACAAGTACCTAAAATTGGGCTAGGCACTGATCTAATAGATGACCTTCTACATGAGGGGATAACATTATCTCTAGATACAATGGATCTGCCACCACAGAAGATGAAAGACAAGGATATCAGCATACTCATAGGCTCAAATTATGTTTTCTGGGAGTCTGATGTCAATTTGTTGAAATTGACTTGTGGCCTACAGAGTAAATATAGCACCGCAAAATTGAACTTAGACTGTGGGAGTATACAGAGGAGTGAGGAAACGGGAGCAGGCTTCCTTAACTCTTGCAGAAAGCTTTTAGAGGAGACTACAAACAAAACATATGTTGGAATACTGTATCAAAGAACAGATATTGGCGATAAATACAATATATTACATTGGAGTTATCATAAGCAGATGAAGAATCCATCTATTTTGGCATCCTTTTCAAGTAGCGTACAGCCAGATGCAAAAACCTGGCATAAAGGCTACAGTCCACCTCCATTTTTATTTGTCCCTAGCTTCTAGTGTCTATATAGTATATTGCCTCTGGACGTGGATAGGAGCATAGGAAGATGCCTTATTATACTGAGTCAGATCATCTAGCTCAGCGTTGTTTACAGGTTAGATGCTATACTGACTGGCAGTGGCTCACTGCTGAACTACGCCTAAATGGTCCATTTAGCTGTCTTGGCTACTAGTGAATCATCATATTAATGTCCTACAAATAGTTAGCTATGTTCTCTGAATATATTAATGGATTTAAATTATGGATATAAAGGCCCTTAACATTCTTGTAGCAGAATTGCCCATCAGGGTAACCGTTTAGGGAAGGCAAGGTTGATATCACCCTTTTCTCCTCTTTGCTCCCTCCCCCTTTTTGGATCATATGGGATTAGTTCTCCAGATCTTCTATTCGTTTTATTTTTTTTTAAGGAATGGTTTGTTAAAAATGTTATAAATTACAGTATTCCAAGATATAAAAAGGAGCACAGCAAATGTTCTTAAAATACACTGCTTTGTGCAAGTTAACTTGCACAGATTTAAGAGTGGGCCTTTCAACATTGCGGAGAAATTTATACCTACAGCTCAGTTAACTTTTGTGTACCTCTTTCCAAAATCTTAAATGGTGTCCCTGTTGTTGATCATATCTTTCCTCCCTTCGCATGTTCAATATATGTCTTATGTAAACCGGGTGGTAATCTGTCCTCTCCAGCTGAAATGTCTAAGCTCACTTTACCTGTAAGGTGGAAAGAACAGCTTGAACAGCGGAGAGAGTGCTGCCAATTCAGAAAATTTATCGTGACAAATATAATAAAGACTGTGTTGCTTGTTTTGAATTGAAGCTTTCTTCTGAAGCTTCTAATCTCACTGAAAACTTTATCACATGATATGAAACTGTACCTCTGAGCTCAGATTTTCAAGTGAAGTTGCAAAGGCATTTGATAGATAAGTAGTATGCTATGCAGTTTATTTATATCAGACTACAAACAGTTTTTCCTTTTTAAAGTTCAGGGGGAAATGTTCAAGGCAGCAGCACAGAAAACAATCTGGACAAAAGAAGAGAAAAGCCTGCACCTTCTTTTCAGCCCCCATGGGAAAAAAAAGAAAGATACCTTGTGCCTTTGAAAAAAGATAATGGAAAATGATGTCGCTTATTCTCTACTACCTTTATCCCAACTAAAGTACCCATTATCTATTTAACATAGACCAAGGTATGTTTTCCCTGTTTCATAAAGGCTTCTGAAGTAGAAGTTGTAGAACAATGATTCTTAAACTCTGTCACCAGCTATCTATGACAGGGGTGGGCAGACTTCCGGCTTTCAGGCTTTACTTTTAAAAAATCATTATTTATTAGAACTCCAGGATCCACCAACCAGAGACTGGTGCAAAGGGTGTATGCTTAGATTTAAAGAATTCTAAACTCAGGAATTAAATTTCAGTACCAGAACTGAACAGCACTCACAGTCCTTCCACACAAAAACCCACCCCTGGTTACCCCAAGTTTTCTTCATTTTAGCAGTATTCAATTGTGGAAGGGAGTTTTAATTTTCCAGATTTACATTTATATCACAAGGCCTGACTCATCTCTCAGACATAGGAATGGCCATATCTTGGGCGCTTTTAAATTAATTTTATTTGGCACCATTTTGTAAATGGATGGCCTTTTATTTCATTCCGTTTATACAGTTCTATATCACCCAGTAGCCAAAACTCTCTGGGTAGTTTACAAAAACAACAACAATATAATGACATAATATAAAACCATTTACATACATATATATCAAACAAATCTGAACAATCAAATAATAAAAATCCCAGGACCCAACTGGGTCTAGACGTATCTGCAAAGGAAAAACAATTCCACCTACCATAACAGAGGCCAGGAATGTGTGGCATATACTAGCTTGCCAATTCCAGTTTGATCCCTATGCACATTCCAAATTGACTCTTTGGTGTAATCCAGACTTAAACATAGATGGGCATAAAGTTCTTTGGGGGAAAGTTAGTTGGCGGAGTATGGAATCAATACCCTTGATCAACTCATAGGAAGGTCTGGAATTTTTTTGCTGAATTTGCAGAACTACAAAGTTGGTATAACCTACCAACTTCTTCTAGCTGGCATCATTTATAATTAAGGGTGCAATCCTATGCGTGTTTAGACAGAGCTGGCTGGAGAATGCTGGGAGTTGTAGGGCTTTTTTCTGTCTAAACACGCATAGGATTGCACCCTAAAACATCTTTAGTGTCTGTTTTTTGATCTTCAGTTCTCAGTGCATCTGCATCCACTTCTCTCTTGGAAGATTTGATTGGTGTCTTCCAAACCTCTAAACCCACAATACACCTATATAAAATATAACTTGTTGTCATAACTAAAATTGACACAAAGTATTAGAAAGGAATGGAACAGAGATCTGGAACATCCCATACAGATTAATCAGTGGAAGGCTGCCCTTGCCTTGTGTGTATGAGTTTTTTTTGACATGAAATTAAAACTAAAACAGTAGAAGCTGTTACTTTGCGGAATCTATATGGAAATGGAATGAGAAGCACTTTCTGGTTATATCTGGATTATCTTGAAATTGCTTTAGTCCATCAGGGACACCCAAAGCAGGAAAAGCAGAGTATACAGCAACTAAAAACCAGCTTTCACAGGTCACATGAAAGCGTTTCTCATTCCAGGTGGAGGGAGTAGAACTGAACATCATCAACCCCATCAACCCTGCTCAGCAAATGTGTGTGTGTGTGTGTGTGTGTGTGTGAGACAGAGAGAGAGAGAGAGAGAGAGAGAAGAGGAGGAGGCTTTCCTGCAGAAACAAGAGTTTGGGGTTGGGGAAGCAGAGGCTAGCAGAACGAGGCAACTCCAGCCCTTTCCCTCCATGTAGGATATCTGCCCCTGGGCTAGCTATTCACAATCTGTCATGCACAATAAAGAATACACAGATGGGAAGGAGGGGGGCAGCCAGTAGCGGGAGCCTTCCATAGCGACATTTCGCAGCTCTGCAATCTGCTGCAAAGTAAATAATACAAGGAGCAGAAGGAGAATGGGTGGCCCCTGCCAGGAGACCCCCTTTAGCTCCATGAGGTTCAGTCCTATTCATGTGTCTTCTCAGAAGTAAACCTCACACCATTCAAGGGAGGCAGTGTGCCTGAGTTTTGCAGCCCTGAAGTGTCATCCTGTGCCTTTTTACTTGGGAGCAAGTCCCATTGGATTCAGTGGGACTTACTCCCTGGGAAGAGCACAGAAGATTGTAGCCTTGCTCTGTCTGCATTCCCTTTCCATGGCTGGAACTTTATTTACCACAAACCTTCCCCCCTCCCCTTTTCTGTACAGCCTGGGATTGCCAGGTGTGAATCTCATACCAGGATCATATTCGAACTTAACTGGCTGGAGGCTGGGAGAAGACAGGAAGTGCACTTTTATGAATGGGAAATAGGGGCTAGTTACTGTGAATGGCGAAAGCTACTACTGTGCAATTGTGAAGGCTAGGAACAGTGCTGTAGTGCTTTTATGAATTGGAAAGGCAGGGTAGTTACTCTGACTGGCGAAACCAACAACTGAGCAATTCCGAAACCTTGCTGCAGCACTGTCATGAATGGGAAAGGCAGGCTAGTTACTTTGACTGGTGAAAGAAATTACTTTGCTGTCCTGACTCCTTGAAAATGAGCAACTGCAGTATTGTGAATGGGAAACACAGTCTGCAGACTGTGCTTCTACTGCCAACAGGGAAAAAGAGTGAATGGGAGGGGGGAAGGGGAAAGGGGCCGCCCCACCCCTTGACCACATCACTGCCAGGTCACAGCCACATCACAGAGGCTGCCCAGGATTTAATGTGGGGGGACAGGGCACACTGTAGTGGAACTGCTGGGAGGCTTTCCAAAAATGCGGCTTTTCAAGAGGGAAGCTGCTAGTTGGCTGCAGATTGGTGACAGCATCATCAGTCACAAACGACTCTGATGTGCTCTCCCTCATTGAATCGGCCATGTGGATTGGCTTTTAATGTTTATTGGACAGTTCAGCATCTTTTCAAAAAGAACTTATCCACATGAGCTACATGTTCACATCGTGGTGATGATTTTGTATTGCTAGTTCATATGATATGGGTATGCCCAGTGGCTGCTCTCTTTCAGGTTGAAATTATTGTGCTTCTTAATTTAGTTTTGGAGACCTTGTTGAAATGTATGGATGTACAGGTATTCTTGAATTATATTCCCAATCTTTGGGAACTGGTAGATGGGCAATGCAAATAGATTCTGAGAGCACTCATGGCTGCTAAAAGACTGGTTCTCCAGCATTGGAAATATAAGTTTCCTCCACTAATTATATAGTGGACTGAGGATCTCACCAGCCTCTCTATATTTGAGTGAGCGGCTTACTATAAAAAACAACTCCACACACCCAGCAGACATTTGAATTGCATGGAAGGACTTGTATGTTTTACCTGTTCCTTTTTTTAAAGTCATGATTAATGCAAATAGAAATGATCTATTAACTAGTCCTGTGCTGAAAAATTAATCCACATTTTTAACCCCTTTCATTCAATTTGATAGAAAAGAAATTGCTTTCAAAAGGAAATGCAAAGGTGAAGAACATTTTGGAGAAATTCTTATAGAACAGGTTCAGAGTTCTTGTACCAACCTTGCATGAGGTGGGAGTATCCTGACTTTCATTGTACAATCATCTCTCTGGCAGCCAGTAGCCTCTCCGGCTCCCACAAGTCAATTAAACCCCAGAGGAAGACATTATGAGGTAACTCCTCCTGCATGGTTTTTTTTTTTTTTTTTTCAGATCAGGAAGTGTGGGAAGCCAAGGAGGTTGCACAGTGATGGAAAAACATGTAATAGAAGGAAAAACACATATATAGAACCTTCAGCCAAGCCACCTCACAGAGATAAGGTAACTCAAAAGCACCACCAAAATGAATTCTACATACATTCTAAAGCACCCTGAGAATGAGGCAAAACCCCGAAAGCCTCTTTCATAGGGTTGGCAGAGAATTTCTCCCCGAAACTTCGGGGGGCTGAGCGCCAACGTGTTCGGCCCCCCAAACAAGTTTCGGGGAGAAATTCTCCACACACCCCCCGCACCCCGCACCCCCCCGGGACGGGACTTACCTTTGGCAAATGTCCCTCCCGGCGGCGGGTCCGGCCGGCGGTTCAGCGGGTCTTTGTCTGGGGCGGGAGCGGCAGCCAGTCTTTTGACCGGCTGCCGCCGCCGCCATTCCAATAAAAGAAAAAAAAAACACGCCCCTGTGATAGACTACGTGACGATTAACGTAGCCTATCACGGCTAGATTTGCAAAGTCAGCTGTGATAGGCTACGTAAATCGTCACGAAGCCTATCACGGGTGACTTTAAAAAAAAAAAAAAAAGCGCGTACGGATAATGGCAGCCCCCATAGGGAGCCGCCATTCCCGTTCCTTATTTGGTCGCTGTAGTCTACGTAAAGATTACGTAGACTACGGCGACCAAATAAGGAATGCGAGTGGCGGCTCCCTATGGGGGCCGCCATTGCGTACGCGCTTTTTTTTTTTTAAGTCACCCGTGATAGGCTACGTGACGATTTACGTAGCCTATCATGGCTGACTTTGCAGATCTAGCCGTGATAGGCTACGTAAATCGTCACGTAGCCTATCACGGGGGCGTTTTTTTTTTTAACTTTTTAGTTCGCGGGCGAGGCGAGGCACCTCCTCCCCAGCCTGAATTTCGGCCGAGCGAGGCGGGAAGCCTCCCCCCCGGCCTGAATTTCAGCCGGGCGAGGCGGGAAGCCTCCCCCCCCGGCCTGAACTTCGCGGGGGGAGCAGCGAAGCGCCTCCCCCCCACCACAAAAAGCTTCGAGGACAGGTAAGGGACTTTCGTGCACCCCTACTCTTTCATGGCAAAATAAAACTTTTGTGAAATTGGAGGATAGGTTTTGCACAGAACTAAATCTACTTCTTCCCCAGAACTGGATAAGACATTACACTGCCCACACCTACTACACAGCTTTCAGGAAAGGAACGTATATAAGCATATGCATTAGAGACATTTTTCTGCAAACATTTCTGAGCCTATTCTCTGTTTTAACTCCCCTCTAGAAATAGAAGGGCATTTTTCAGAATGTTTTTCAAATATTTGTGTGTGTGTGTGTGTGTGTGTGTGTGTGTGTGGGGTGGCTTCCCCCACATGCCTCAGAATGTCAGTAGGTCTGGGGAATTGTGGAGGATGCAAAATGGGGCCAGACTGCCAGCACATTTACTGCAGTTGTTACTTGTAATGGCAGTGCAAAAAACAAAAACCTTTGGGGAAAAGAGAATGTAGCTCTGCTACAACCACTGCTAATGGTGAGCCACACCTCTGAGAAATGGTTGGAGAATCTCCTCCATCTGGAGAAATTTGGTGAAATGGTCTCCTTATTTTCTCTGTCCACAAACAGGGTGGACAATTCTGAGAGGCCATTTGCACAGCTTTACTGTTGACTCAATAAATCTTCCCCTTCCTTTCCCTTTCCTTTTCCCTTTCATTTCCCCCCAATTTGCATGTTCAGTTCACATTGTTTAACAAAACTCAATAAAAATAGAAATAATATTTTTTTAAAGTTTCATATCACTTGTCTAAATTCACCAGCAGTGAAACAGAGCGGAAACAGAGTTCCTTCAAGCTTTAGTGTCAGAAAAGGTGCAAAAAAGGGTATCCAAAATGATCAAGGCACCGGAGCAACTCCCCTCTGAGGAAAGGTTCAGGCTCTCTAGCTTAGAAAAATGGAGTGTAATGGGGGACCTGATAGAGGATTATAAAATAATGCATTGTGGCGAGAGAATGGATAGAAAGAAGTTTTTCTCCCTCTCCCACAATACTAAAACTTGGGGCCATCTAAAGAAGCTGAATGGTGTGAGATTCAGGTCAGATAAAAGGAAGTACTTCTTCACACAGAGCATAGTCAAATTATGGAATTTGCTACCACAAGATGTAGTGATGACCACTGTCACGGAGAGCCTTAAAAGATTAAAAGGATGCTGCCCTGAGAGGGTTTTACCCTTAACGGTGGCCTAAAAATAATTTAAATAACTAAAAATTTAAAAATTAGACAAATTCATAGAGGCTAAGATTATCAGTGGCTACAAGCCATAATGGCTATGCTTCTCAATATCAGTTGCTGGGGAACATGAGCAGGAGGGTGCTATTACACTCATGACCTGCGTGGGGGCTTCCTATGAGCATCTGGTTGGCCACCGTGGGAACAGAATGCTAGATTATTTAGGCCTTTGGTCAGATCCAGCACAGAACATCTTAGATTCATAAATGGAGGTGATTGGTTATATATTTGTTTAATTTTTTAAAAAGAGAAGCAAAAAATACATTTCTTGTAATTTGGAAAAGGAGAGAAATCTTCCTTCCTCCAAGAGGAAAAGGGCAGAGGATAACTTTGTGAGCTTTATTTTCTTGAAAGAACTCTTTTGTTAACTCTAAGCAAAATAGTTAACTCCCTCCTATTGTTTGTTGCTGTAAAACTATGTCTCTGATGCATGTTGTCAGATAGTTCCTAGCTTGCTACACATCACCCCATCTGTTGTATATATTCAAAAGGGTACCAGACATAAAACTGTCAGGATAAAATAAATTATTCATTATCTTTAAGCTGTTCCGATTTTTGATAGCAGAAGCACGATTAAATTTGTGATAGACAAAGATGATACTAAGAGATTTTTTTCTTTGGGAAAACACATTTTTCTTCATGTTTCATAAGTGATATCTTTGGTGGGTCTCATGTGCACAAATGAGTGCAGCAACCTCACACATATGTGCTAGATGCACATATGGGGCGGTATCCAAAGGTGTCATTCCACAAACTCAAATAGCACTAGTGGAGCTCTGCTGAATATTTCCATTGCACAAGCAGTTGCCCATTAGTCTTACACAACCAGTTATGCAAGCAGTTGCGCAGTCGGTTGCACAATGGGTTGTGCAAGAGTTATGCACAACTGGTGGCGCAATGGCTCATGCAAGCATATTGCACAACTGCTTGTGCAACTGTGCTTGCGTAAACTTTAGTTGGATTCTCCTCTTGCGCCTATTTCTGAAGCTATTCTGCACTAACAGAATGACACAGTTTGATACCATCCAAAGTGATCTATTTTGGATCAGGACCATAAGCACATCTCCAAGCAGAATAGCAGAATAGTCAACTTTGTGCCTTTTCACATTCATCGGAGCCATCACACAAGTATCATCAAGAGCGGGGAGCGTGACCAGGCAACACTTACACTGAGGAATTGCTTATGAGAACTGGAGCCTCTACAAAGGGACAATATGTATGGCCAGCGCAATATAGCTCTTTCCTGGTGGCATCATTTCTCACTAACCACTTGCGTATGAATGTAGAGTAGACCCCGATGCAACTCCTAAATAATGTGGGTCTGGGCTATAACTAAGGAGCTGGACAATGTATAAGCAGCGAGTGTTGAAGGGCATTCAAAGGGAGTTTTAGGCAGCACATAAGTAGCAGGGAATGAGGAAGTGTGCCCTATAGTGCCATGAGACCATTCTCTTCTCTGTAAAAGTGGAACAGCCTCTGAGAAGTTTTGTCATTACATGGACCTGATGCACAGGCAGGCATATTCAAAGAATGCTAGGATTGAAATGGGAACACCATTAACCAGTTATATTCCTCTATCACCTGGAAACAATATTTCATTACTTTACTACCATGATCACTGCCTCTGTAAACCTATCCTATGCATGTTTACTCAGACATTAGTCCTGCTGTGTTCAATGGGGCTTACTGTCAGGTAAGCATGCCGAGGACTGCAGCCCAAAAGAATCAGATTCTTTTCAGTTTATGTGGCTGTGTAGAAGGAAGCTGATATGTTCATGGGACTTCAGATTTGGTAGCAATATCTGGTCATTCCCCCAGATACTTTAATGTCCATGAGCTTTTACTTGTTTCTGATTTTTTAAAGTTCTAATCCAAGAGGAGTTTTTTTAATATATATATGCTTTACTTTAGGTAATATCCATGGGATATACTTCACTTTCTGGGTTATCATGATGTGCAAACTGGACCATTATCTCAGTAGAAGTGAACTTCTATGCTAGGTCAGACTAGACCAACAGTTTACTACAACAAACTTTGGTTTGGATAGTTTTGTTTCTCCTTCCAGACTGTCTGTAATCAACTACATACACCTGAAGTGAACCGCCTGTGTTTATAAATGAGTTCTTGTTGGAACAATAAACAAATCTTACATTCCAAGCAAAGGAGCCTAAGACCAGGCAGAGCAATAATGTTTCAGTTCAGTGAAGCTCATAGTTCTGATGACTGGATTGGGAGCTAAAGTGGTGGTATAATTGGAAATCTATTTATACCTGTAAGATTACTTATCACCTTTATGGCACATTTCATCTTGAAAGGGTTCCATGAACATTATTAAGAACCATGGCAGGGCTACTTAGTCACACACCAAGTGAACTTACTTCAGTTATACAAGGACAGATACACAACACTAGCAAGTGGGATATACTGATGATTCTTTGAAATAAGGAACACACTACTTATTCCTTTAAATGTATTCCCACTACTTATTCCTTTAAATATATTCTTAGAATAAAATAATGTATAGCTTTGAAAAATGCTTAAAATTTAAATAGAAGTTAGATGTAAAATATATAAAGTAGTTGAATCCTATGGTATCTCATGCAAAGCAAAAGAAAAGGGAAGAGAAAACCTGAAAGAGCTCTTATTGCAAGCTCGGCAGTACATCAAAGCACTTCACAAAACTGTGACAGTCCTGCTTTGCCAGTGGAGCTGCACAATGGACAGCCATCCATGAGTCAGATGTTAGTGGGGAGCAGCTGTAATGACAGAAGGGCAAGGAAGTGGTAACACTGAACAAAATTCTCATCCACATCACCAGACCTAGGAAATCCTACCTTCCAGCAGCTAGTGCAGCAGCTACGAAACTCAATCTGTTGTAGAGGCCCAAAGAACCTCTACATGTTACAGGAGGAAGCACAAATAGCAGTGCTGTGCTTTGGGATGTCAGAGAATTCCTCCATGGATCTCGGTGAGGCCAAATGCCAGGGCATTCGGCCCCCCGAAATCCGTGGTGGAAGGAAGCGCCCCTGCCCCCCCGCCCTGTGAAATGGGCCCAGAACGGAGCACCTACCTGCTGCCGTCTGTGCTGACTTGCAAATGGCGGCCGTGTCTGTGGCCGCCATTCACTTCTTCCATATAGCCGTGATAGGCTACGTAAATACTTACGTAGCCTATCACGGCTAACGCAGGGACGCCATTTGTGTCCCTGCGGAAGCCACGATAGGCTACTACGTAAGTATTTACATAGCCTATCACAGCTTAACTAAGGGAATGCAAATGGCGGCGGCTATAGCGGCCGCCATTCGCGTTCCCTTTTTTTTGCCGTTTTAGCCTACGAAAATATTTATGTAGGCTATTATGGCAAACAAACAAAAAAATATTTTTAACAACAAAATAAATATTTACGTAGGCTAAAACGGCAAAAAAAAGGGAACGCGAATGGCGGCCGCCATAGCCGCCGCCATTTGCGTTCTCTTTTTTTGTTTTTTGTTTTTTGCCGTGATAGGCTACGTAAATATTTACGTAGGCTATCACAGAAAAATACAGGGACGCAAATGGCGGTGGCTTCGGCAGCTGCCATTTGCATCCCTGCAGGCTGCCCAGCGGCCGGATGTCCAGCTGCAGGCAGCCCCGGCCGGCAGCTCTGCGGAATCTCTGCGGAGCGGAGCCTGCTGGAGAGAATTTCAGGGGGAGGGCTGGAGAGAATTTCAGGGGGAGGGATGGAGCGCCTCCCCCCCACTGTGAATGTCACCCTTCGAAAAGGTAAGTGACTTTTGTACATCCCTAGCTGTGCTAAATATCCATTATGAGATGCACATTAGGCTTGTTCCTCTCAGGTATGGAATTTGTACATTAGAAAATAGCTGGCTCTTCTCCCCCCACCCTCTTTCAGACACGCCAGCATTCTTCAAATCATGCATAGCTTACTCAAGTGTAAGCATGAGCAGACCCAGTTTGGATTGGGACCATGGCAGTCTGGGAGAGGGGAAGCTTTCCCTCTTCCCATTTTCATCCTGAAGTTCCAGGTTGCAATAGTATACACACTTACCTGGTACCGCGTCCCCACTGAAATCAATGGGACTTATTTCTGAGTAGACATGCATAGGATTACACTGGCAGTGTTCTGTAAATGACTGATAGGCAGGCCAGTAAAATATTTATGGCCTTCTGGCTGAAATACATAATATGATCAAAACTAGATGAGGCTGGACAGCCATCTATCAGGGTTGCTCTGACTTGGATTCCTGCATTGAGCAGGGGGTTGGACTTGATGGTCTTATAGGCCCCTTCCAACCCTACTATTCTATGATTCTATTAATATTTTGGACCTAGTGACACAAAAGCCCAGTTCAGATGTAATGGCTGCCTCAGCAAAGCATAGTTTCTTCGACAATGAACAAGTGACAAGATTGAGTTTTCCTTTTCTCCCCTTCATTTCTTGCTGCAAGTTTGCTGCATTTGGCAACAGGTTTTATTCATTTTCCACTTTGTTGTTCTTTTTTACTGAAGCTGTATCTGCTTCATCTGGGGATACACAGGACTTGAAAATCCGCATTATCCCAAAGCTAGCCTGGGGCTCTGGGCAGTTCACACAGCTGTTTACAGTGAATTGTTTGGGTGGCTACTGGGTGGAGTCTCATCCACATCATCACTTAGGGAGCCTGTTCCCTCCTGCTTCCTCCCACTCTCACCTTTTTCCACCCTTTCTGCTTTCTTTGGCCAGTGTGTGTGTTAGAGCCTGCCTCCCCACAATTTTTAAAACTATTTTCCTCTAAAACTGCAGTAGCGACAGGAATAAATGAGCAGAACCTTGTTTTCATTTAACTTGGGGTGGTGGAACCATGGGATAGAGTAGTTCCTTCCTGGGGAGCTTTGCACTGCCTCCGTAGTGGTATTTGCGCCTTTCAAAGTATTTTAGAAGGTGGCCTAAAGTGTGATTTTGCTTAGCCACAACTGTGATCATCACTACTCAGTGTCATGCTGGCAGTGAGGTGTAATTTCGCTGTAGCGCTATAGCAAGTGTATGTATATGTATAGCTGTACTAATGTGCTATTACGCTGTGGCACTATAGCAATTATAGTATTTATATAATTGCTATATATTATATATTATATTATATAATATAATATAGTATTGTTGCACAAATGAGGTATTCCAATAGCTTTTAAATGCGCAGTTGCGGAGTCCTGCAGTAACTACTTTGGGAGCTGTGATCTGGCTGAGTATATCTATTCCTCAAGGCACTTTTACCAGTGTAAACCTAAGCCCCTGAAACCCTGTACTAGCTTGCCCAATAAATACGCTTTGGCATGCTCCTGCAGTAATGAGTTAATGTGAGATCAATACACTTTACTGTCTACAGTCAGCTGTGGTTGGTGAACCTGGAGAGCTTACTTCATGATGTAAGTATGCGCTAATGCGCTATTTCAGTGTTGTGCTTCCCGACCATCTGCTCCCATCGGTAGTACATGCCCTGGTCTCCTCTTGTTTAGACTACTGTAATGTGCTCTACGTGGGGTTACCCTTGAAGACGGTTCGGAAACTGCAGCTGGTACAGAACATGGCGGCTTGCCTAATTAAAGGCAGCCGCCGGCGAGATCACATCACTCCAGTGCTGAAGGAGTTGCACTGGTTACCAGTTGTTCCAGGCCAAATTCAAGGTGTTGGTTTTGACCTTTAAAACTATATATGGTTCTGGCCCAGCCTATCTTAAGGAGCGCCTCCAGCAGCACCAGACAGGCCGCTTAACAAGATCAGCCTCAGATGGCCTTCTCTCTGTCCCATCAGCCAGGACAGCTAGACTGGTGGGGACGAGGGAGAGGGCCTTTTCTGTGGTGGCCCCCGCTCTGTGGAACTCCCTCCCTAGGGAACTCCGTCATGCCCCCTCTTTAATGAGCTTCTGTCATGCATTAAAAACGTGGTTGTTCAGGCAGGCATTTGGGGTGGGTTAGGGTATTTTAGAAAATGTTTTTATTGTAGAATTTTATTGTTTTAAACTGTTTTATTGTATGTTGTGCATCGCCCAGAGTGGCTGGGTGACCAGCCAGATGGGCAATTAATAAATTTAATAATAAATAAAGAAAGAAAAATTATGCCTTACTTTTAAAAAAAGTTAGAATCTGCCTGTCAGAGCACACCTATACTTTGCGGTGAAGGCCACCAGAGTTTAGTGATAGGCATGGTGAAATAAATACCATGAGGTAGCTCCGAACTCCTGAACGGCCAGCTACAAAATGGCGGAAACACCGGGGAAACAGAGGCAGGGAAACATTGGGGAAACACCCCTTGACTGGGGTCAGTGAGGTCACAACCAGATGAAAGACACACCCTTGGGCAGGGCTATCATGCTGAAGTAGATGAAGAGGGTTAGTTCACACCATAACAGAATTGTAGACAAGCCGAATTAAGGAAAACAATCTGACTAAAAGTAGTCTCAGAAAAACCATTTTTTGGGTGAAAAACTCTGGGGTGGCTGTGGGATGGCCACTACATCATGTGCCCCAAACGACCTCCAAGTGCAGCAAACTCACAGCAAAACCCCTATGGGGCTAAGCTCCTGGTCCCCTAAACCACAATTTCCTGTGTCATCTGAACTGCGAAACTGTCGCTTAAGGGCTCTCCACAAACCAGTGCCACAGAAATGTAGACATCTAACACATATACGATTTCTTCCCTTATCCTACTGTTTTGTTGAGTCTGCAGGTTCTCTATTTTGTTTTGTTTTTTAAACCTGTTTGGGATTTCTCAGTGCTGGAGTTTGTCCACGTTTATGTTATCAACAGAGAATAGATATTAGTACACACAGTAGGACTTCCCCTTTATGTTGCCCTTGCAGTGATCTAAGTCATCACTTGATAAGATCAGCTTCTGGGGAAAAAGTCCAGACTTCTTTTGACTCCAGCTCAAGGCGTTTCTTTGAGGAGACTTTTTTGGGTACAAGAAAGTGGGACACACACTTGGGGCATTGCTAATTTGCCTCTCATGAGAACTGTTGCCTCGAAGACTTGAAGCTGTTATACGACTCGTTTCGCACTTAAACAGCCAACTAGTTTCAAGTCCCAGTCTCAGGAGGAGTGAAAAGTCAGTACTTTCTTGTCTTACCAGCTACCACAAGCTGAATGGCTGTCTTTGTCACTTACAGCCTGATCTTCACCCTTTTTACTCAGAAGAAAGTCCCACTGATTTCAGTACAATTTACATGGGAATTTAAGTATGTTTACAGACCCAAATCTCCTTTGCTGTTTTTATATACTCACCTTAAACATATTTTACTACAAAGGATTAAATGCTCAATGAAGTTAGATATGAGACATTAAACCTACAAGTCATTTAAAAATGTTTGTGTGATGATGAACAAATTAAAACCCATCCATTTTTCTCCCACTGCAGCATTTAGCAGACTATCTTAAATTTCAAAGCAATCCTGACATCTGTGCTAGCTTCGTGTATGCATCTATATAATATTTATATACACACAGAGTCATACCAGAAGCATGCAGTGGTAAAAAAGAATTTTAAATGCTGCATTTATTTATTTATTTATTTATTCTCACTAGACCTTGTGTCCTTGTTATTCCTTTTATTTTTCTGACTGGCAAGGATATGATTCTTATGGAAACTTGGCTTCATGGTCCTAAGGAAAGCATAGTTTAGATAATCGCAAGTATTTACATATGTATAAGTGAAATTCCTACTAAGCTCCCAGATTGTGCTTCAGGGCAGACAGTGGTGCCTCCCCACCCCTTGCAGTTCCTCTTTTCTTTTTTGACAGCCAGTTAATAAAGACTCAACAATAAGCAGCTGCTTGTGATGTCATTTGGGACTTTGTCCACAGAGCTTGTATTTACAAGTACAGAGCAGCAGAAAAGCGAACTGGCAGCAAACTTTATGTCTGCAGCTACAGTAGGACTTTCAACTGTGCTCTTGATGAACTTGAGAGCTAACTTGGTACTCCTTACCAGAGATCTTTAAGGCTTGGTAAATAAACACAGCATCCACTCGAGAGATTTCTGGACTGCAGAAAACTTTCATATGGCTTGGATTTCTCTAGAATTGGAGCATGTTTTAATTGAACAACAAGTAAGGGGCTATTATTATTATTTCATTGTTCTAACAATCCATCATTTGCATTGCTTTATTTCTTTTTAATATTACTGTATTTATTATGTTTCAGCCTCTTTACTGGGGTTTGCTTTTAATTATAATAGTAGCAAGTATGCTGCTATTAGGCAGAATTATTGGCAGACATTTCAATATGCTTTATCCATTTTCTCATAAACTAGAAGTGTTGGAGATGAGCAAGTTGATTCTAACTTATCTGTTTGCATGTTTATAGCTATGTTAAGTTGCCTCTTTTCAGGCTAATAGTTCCATCGGTGTACAGTTTTAAGCCTAATATCAGCACGAATATTTTGTCATCAGCTAAGTGGAGAACTTGAAAATTACCACCCACCCCTTGTGGTTTCTGTGTTAAAGCTCTGATTATGTTAGAATTAGCATTTCAAAGTCGTATTGCCTGCTCTGACATAATTAGGCTTATAAAAGATACAGACTATGTGTCTCTATCCTGATCTCCAGTACAAGTTTTGAAAAGTTAAGGCACCACAAAATGTTAAGTGCTTGAAACTGTCCTAGTAAAAGCCATTTTTACAAAGAGCTAAATGCTGAGGTTTGGCTGATTTTATTGATAACTGGATGGGACTGAGTTCAGTGAAGGAACAGTCAATTTCAGAATGCTTGGCTTCATCAAAGAAGATTACAAATGAAGGTGCATGAATATTTCCAGAGGACATGTAGGAAGCTGGGATTTTGCCTTTCCTTTCATCCTTCCCCACAGGGCAAGCCTTACAGGGCAATCCTATGTTTGTTGACATGGAAGTGTACTGGAAGGCTTACTCCCTTGTAAGTCTGGTGCAATCCCATGCACAATCCCATGCACATGTTGGGACTTATTTCTGGCTGAACATGCATAGAATTGCACTGTTAGGCTGCAATCCTATGCACACTTTCTTGAGAGTAAGTTCCATTGAACTCAATGGGGCTTACTTCTAACTAGATATGTATAGGATTGCTGGTTAGTCTGCACAGTCCCTATAAAAGTCTAGCAGAAATGGCATCAGTGGCCAGTATACCTTCTGCAATGCCTCCTCATTCCTTCTCACTGTACAGGACTTGCTGCTTTGAGGAGATGGTCTGGATTCCCTCACATATCTTATATGGTCCCTCACACCCTCTCTCTACTCTCTCCATTAAGAGTTTTAAATAAATATCAAATCCTTACAGTTAACATAGCCTTCCATTTCTATTTGTCTCTGTCCCTTTTATTTTCATAATACTTACAGACCACTAGGGGCAAATTGTTCACACATCTTCCATTACTTGTCATCTCTCACCCCTGAGAATTCTAGCTTACACAGCACAGCATTTAAGGAGAGCTAGGTGAAGACAGGCATGTATGTGTGCCAAAGCCCACACATCTTCAGGCCTCAGTGAAGCCAACTTTCTTCAACCTAGGCCCAGTCTACTCATCAGTAATGTGTTAAGTGAATTTCTCATTGTTTTCCTGTTCTTCTTTTTGTCCCCACTTTGGGTCTCCCCTTTATAATTGCTTGAAGCTTTTTTTATCTCTTCAACCATGGAAATCCCAAGACTCTACTGCCCGTAGATATAATAATTAAGAAGAAATCCTCTGTTTACCTTAGGGCTTTTCCACACAAGGCATTTATTGTTCGTTCATCATCCCCTCCTCACAGTTGTTTATGGGTTCTTTAGATGACTTCATGACCCTCCAGTTTTGCTTCTGTGTCTAACTAGCTCTTTTGGCAATTTTTTTTAGAGCAGGGAAAATGCAGCATTTAATTGTGAAAGCAAAAGAAAGCGCAATTTCCTCTTGTATTTGTTGTTGTTGTTCAGTCGTGTCTGACTCTTTGTGACCCCATGGACCATAGCACGCCAGGCCTTCCTGTCCTGCGCTCTCTCCCGGAGCGTGCTCAAGTTCATATTCATTGCATCCGTGATGCTATCTAGCCATCTCATCCTCTGCCGTCCCCTTCTCCTTTTGCCTTCAGTCTTTCCCAGCATCAGGGTCTTTTCCAGGGAGTTTTCTCTTCGCATTAGGTGGCCAAAATATTGGAGCTTCAGCTTCATTATCTGTCCTTCCAATGAGCACTCAGGGTTGATTTCCTTTAGGATGGACTGATTTGACCTCCTTGCAGTCCAGGGCACTCGTAAGAGTCTTCTCCAGCACCACAGTTCGAAAGCATCAATTCTTCGGCGCTCAGCCTTCCTTATAGTCCAGCTCTCACAGCCATACATTACTACTGGGAAAACCATAGCTTTGATTAGACGGACCTTTGTCGGCAAGGTGATGTCTCTGCTTCTTACTATGCTGTCTAGGTTGGCCATAGCTTTCCTCCCAAGGAGCAAGCGTCTTTTAATTTCATGGCTACAGTCACCGTCTGCGGTGATCTTGGAGCCCAAGAAAGTAAAATCTGTCACTGCTTCCATTTCTTCCCCTTCTATATGCCAGGAAGTGATGGGGCCAGATGCCATGATCTTAGTTTTTTTAATGTTGAGTTTCAAACCAGCTTTTGCACTCTCCTCTTTCACCCTCAACAAGAGGCTCTTGAGATCCTCTTCGCTTTCTGCCATTAGGGTGGTATCGTCTGCATATCGGAGGTTGTTGATAATTCTCCCAGCAAACTTAATTCCGACCTCTGATTCATCCAACCCGGCATTTCTCATGATGTACTCTGCACAGAAGTTAAATAAGCAGGGTGACAATATGCAGCCTTGTCGTACTCCTTTCCCAATTTTGAACCAATCGGTTGTTCCATGTCTGGTTCTTACTGTTGCTTCTTGACCCTCGTACAGGTTTCTCAGGAGACAGGTAAGGTGGTCTGGTACTCCCATCACTTTAAGAATTTGCCACAGTTTGTTGTGATCCACACAATCAAAGGCTTTAGCGTAGTCAATGAAGCAGAAATAGACGTTTTTCTGGAATTCTCTTGCTTTCTCCATGATGCAGCGAATGTTGGCGATTTGATCTCTAGTTCCTCTGCCTCTTCTAAACCCAGCTTGTACTTCCGGTAGTTCTTGGTTCGCATACTGCTGAAGCCTAGCTTGTAGGATTTTGAGCATCACCTTGCTGGCATGTGAAATGAGCGCAATTGTGCGGTAGTTTGAACACTCTTTGGCGTTGCCCTTCTTTGGAATTGGAATGTAAACTGACCTTTTCCAGTCTTGTGGCCACTGTTGAGTGTTCCAGATTTGTTGGCATATTGAATGCAGCACTTTAACAGCATCATCTTGTATTTGTACTATTCCATTATACCACAGTGCCACCTAGAAGTTGTGTAGAAGAAAAGCAGGAAAAGAAATGCACCTTGTATAGTGCTCAGATCTCAATTCTTCAACAAAACTGAAAGTAGATACAGCAGATTAACAACTGATTAACAACCTTGTGTAGAAAAGTTCATAGAAATCATGTAAGAAAGAAAGAAAAAGCAGCCTTGTTGATTGTTTTCGGGCTTCAGGGGTTTGAAACATGTATCTTTAGCTGTTTCCCAAAAGTTACAAGAGACTAATGCAGATTTTGGCTCAAGAACGTAATTCTAGTGGCTAGAATAAAGGAGTAGTTCACTAACTTCTCTACCTGTTGCAGTTTCCTAACAGTCTTCAAGGATATATCTCTGCAGAACACAATATAATCTAGCTTCATGGTTATGAAGTCAGATTTGCAGAGACCAAATCTGAAAGCAATCGCTACGACCCGCACAACAGATGGAGCTGCCCCTAGCCTCCCATCACTGCTCTCTGATGTTCTAGGTTTACATCAATTGTGGAATGACTGAGGATTTTATCCTATGGTTATAATGCACCCTATGGTCATACTGTTTGCTGGCCATAATTACTACAATCTTTTTGGGATTTAGCATCAATAGAGTTATACCAGACCCCAATGCCTTCTCAGATAGTCTTCCCATGCATTCAGTGAATGGGCGAGGGGTCAGTGAATAACCCCTAGTGGCTATGCCCTCTAGAAATCACACAGTTAGCTGTGTGGCCTACATGCATTCAGGTATACATGTACAGAGTTCCACTACACGAGCAGAAACCCTAGCCAGAGTTCTTGTTTGCACAGTGGAGCTCCATATATTTACACATATAGCAGGGGGTGGCAATTTTGGGAGGTCCCCATCCTCCCTCTGCACCATGACACCAGAAATCACTCACACACACACACACACACACACACATCTGTACTGACTATGGAGCACCAAAAAGGTCACAATTAGCTTGTTTGCAAGCTAATTTTGACCCTTCGGGTGCTTTGTAATAGCTAATGAGCACTAAAAGGTCAGCATTACTTGCAAACAAGCTAATTTTGTCCATTTGGGCACCCTGTAACTGCCCCAGATGCCATTTTTCCCCAACTTCTTTTTTCCATTTTGGAGGGTAGCAGGGGCTGCATGCAGCTTGTGGCCCATGTATTGCCCACCCTTGACTTACAGGATTACTGCCAAATGAGCACCTGATGAGTGTGTGGTCAGCAGACACATTGATTTTGGGATGCATGGCTAGTAGACATGATCTTGCTGCCCCTCAACCCCACACATGTTCAGCGAGAGTATATTTGAAAAGAACTCAAGAAGTAACAAAAACTGCAAAACTGGTGTAGTCTTACTCTAGACCAAGGTCAGAAGAGGGAGGGGAAAACAGAAACTGTAGGTCATAGAATTCCCATGTTAGATTCAGACAATTGTAGAAGCTGAATCTATTCACATCAGCAAAAAGAAGAAGAAGAGGGAAGCGAGGTGATTGGATACTTGACTTAGCAATGCAGTGGCATACTAATATATCATGCACTTTTCCACAAAAGCACCAAATTTACAGTTTGTGGACTAATACATAGCAATAATGTTCAGATACTGAGGCATGTGATCTTGCACATGTGTGTATGCACTGCCAATTGAATGTTTGAGCATGGTATAACACAGTGACTCATGTATGATACAAGTTGATTTGAACACAGTTTATATGATTAAAAACACATGAATAACTTTGAACAAATTTTAAAAGAAAGTGTGGACACAATACACGTCTGTACATGCCCAGGCATTTGATATAATATATCTTTGTTAGCCACATACATAGTTCAACTTTTCACCACAATTGAGCACTTTTTCATGAAAGCACCAAATTTACACCAAATTTATTATAGCGGCACAATTATGGCTCTATGCTAATGTTGTGTCAGATGAATCACATTCTGCCATTATAACTAGAAATCAGGGGAGCATAGGTTCTATGGCTTAGACTTAGAAAAGTTTATCTGTGGCTATCCTGCACTGAGCAGCACTTTGGACTAGATGGTCTTCACAGTCCCTTCCAATTCTGTCATTCTAGGTAGATCGTATTTGTTGCCAGTTCGATATGTGTAATGTGGAGTCATAGCTTCAGTTGCGTAGACACCATTTATCTATTCCAGTGAACAGACAAACCTGGGACTTATGCTCACCAGTCTGCCAGTTATAGCCATTCCGCTCCAATGTAGCAGTGAAACTGGAACAAGTCTTAACCTAGATACTATATTGCCTAAGAAACATATCTGTTAAGACTGTGGCCCTTAAGAGCTGTAATTACCCACCATTTTGGAACTTGAATTAACATGGAAGACCCTTAACACAACATGTTAGATGAAAAGTTGTTTTGTTAATTGAATAGAACTATGTATAATGATCCTTTTGAGATATTGAGCCATATGATATTGTTGAAGTGTATGCCTGGGCAGCTGATTGAAATTATGTTTCCATTTGAGCATGGTATAGTGCACAGTGATTCATATATGACACAAGATGATATGAATACAGTTCATAAAGTCATTGACAATATCAGGATAACTTTCAACAATAATGCAATTCTAATTTTAAAAAAACTTTGGACGTAATACACATGTACACATGCATAGGCTGGCAGGGGAATGCTGGGAGTTGTGCAACATTTTTTCTGTCTAAACATGCATAGGATTGCACCCTTAATTGGTGGAGCGTTCCTTTTCACAAGAGCACTGAACAGTACATGAAAAGTTAGCCTTTTTGAACTTGCAGTCCTTTCCTTGGACAAGAGAGTAGCTCACAGCAAGTCTGGGAAGCTTCAGGGAGTATCTTCCAGGGAGTCTGAAGAGAGACTGAAAGAACTGGGTATGTTTAGCCTTGAGAAGAGAAGACTAAGGGGAGATATGATAGCGCTGTTCAAGTACTTGAAAGGCTGTCACTGAGAGGAAGGCCAGGATCTCTTCTCGATCATCCCAGAGTGCAGGACACGGAATAAAGAGCTTAAGTTACAGGAAGCCAGATTCTGGCTGAACATCAGGCAAAACTTCCTGACTGTTAGAGCAATGCAACAATGGAACCAATTACCCAGGGAGGTAGTGGGCTCTCCCACACTGGGGGTATTCAAGATGAGGCTGGACAGCTATCTGTCAGGGATGCTCTGGCTTAGATTCCTGCAATGAGTAGGGGGTTGGACTTGATGGTCTTGTAGGCCCCTTCCAACCTTACTATTCTATGATTTTATGAGTCTCATATAGTCCATCATCCATCTGAATCCAGCCCCAGTGTTTTGGGGAAGAAAAGGCAGGCCTTAGAAACAATGTCTGGCCACAGATGTGGCTACCCTGGTAGACTGCCATCTTTACACACTGCTCGTAAAAAGCTTCCCATTGGTGGGATTCTTTCCACAAAGTTCCTTTTGAAAAAGCTTCGTTTTGGCATTGTCCACATCAGTACAGGTGCTTGTTTGGTCATAGAGCAGTATAAGGAATGTTTCCAGGTGTCAAAATAAAGGAAAGCAGCTGGCCTTAATGAAAAAACAAAAAGATATAGAGTTCTTCTTGCAAATGTATATTAGCTGCTAGACATGGTATGGGAATCTTAGTTTCGTTAAACATGAAAATCAGGTATATCCTCCTTCACTGTCTGATGGAGGAAGAGCTTCCTACAACATGCCATTGCATCCATTTCCTCTCTTTGCTCATACTGTACCTCTCAGAAAGTCTCCTGTAGAAGAATCTCACAACATATGTAGGTGATATGTTTTGTAGTTGCCCAGACTCAGAGAAATAGGTTGCAATATCATATGCCTCACTATCTGAAAAATGTGCTAGGAGAACTGTTCTCAATGCCACCGTGACTTTAGTCTGGAAGCGGAAAGGTTGCTGCCTGTCCAGTGGAGCTGGCCCAAAGTAGCACTTCAAAACCAAAATAAACAGGAGCCAAGTGTTTGCAACAGGATTGTTTAGCCTGGGAAGCCAAGTGCCCTTGTAAGTTACCAAGGTGAAGGCAACAAAGGCAACATCGGACCTTTCCCAGAAAATAACGTTTAGTGAGAAAAATATACCAAAGTAGCAATTGAATTATTAACTATGAGAGGCTTCCCATAAAAAGTGAGAAAGGGAGAAGAGGAGGAAAGGTTTGTGGAGCGAGAGGTGCAGCTAGGACTGTCCCAAGACATTTTGCTGCCTTAGGACAAGATGTTGTCCACCATTTCACATACAGAAGCAGACTGGACTGACTGGCAGTTAAAACCTACTTCAAGTCTGATAACAGAAGTGCATCCACCACTGCACCTTATGGCACCAGGCTTGTTTAAGAGGTGCAGGGCAGGCCGCTCCAACACACTGCCACTGTTCTGCACCTCCCAACATTCTCCACCTGAGGCGGCTGTCTCAGTCTGCCTTATGGTAGGGCTGGCCCTGGGTGCAGCTGCCTAGTATAGCTTGTGGTGTTGGAGAAGGCAGCAGAGGGGGAAACTGCAGTAGGATAGGGAGAAAGCAGAGATGTGGACAGAGAAAATGCGGAGAAAGAAGAGAAATATTACTGGCCTTATTCTCTTTGGAACCTGGAGAAGGGGGCAATGATTCAGGGATGCAAGTGAACACCTGGTTGGAATCGCATGCAATTGAGGGAGGGGAGGAGGGACTGTTTAGGGGAAGGGAGAGAGAGACTCTGGAATACTGCAACTCAGGGGGATCCTGACATGCTATGGCAGTTATAGACTTGAGTGGAAAGAAACTGTACAAAAGGGTGGTCCTGGAAGAGTGATTTCTGGATGTGTTCCCAAAAGAGGCTGTTACTTGCTTCTGTTTAACAAAAAAGCAGAATGTGATAGGTAGTGGGATTTGATGCAGTTTTTGTACCTCCTTACTTCGCAAGGCAATAAGTGGCCAATTCAATAGGTAGACAGTAAGCCTTGGTTAAATTAAAACCAGAGGAGTTTGGGCAATCTAGGGAGCTCCAATGCTAGCTGAATAGGGGATGGGGCCACACTTTGTCCATGTCAACAGATGTTTTTTGGTAGGATGTAGAATAGAATCATAGAATCATAGAATAGAATCATAGAATAGTAGGGTTGGAAGGGGCCTACAAGGCCATCGAGTCCAACCCCCTAATCAATGCAGGAATCCAAGTCAGAGCATCCCTGACAAATGGCTGTCCAGCCTTGTCTTGAAGGCCTCCAGTGTGGGAGAGCCCACCACCTCCCCAGGTAATTGGTTCCATTGTCATATTGCTCTTACAGTCAGGAAGTTTTTCCTGATGTTCAGCCGGAATCTGGCTTCCTGTAACTTGATCCCATTATTCCGTGTCCTGCACTCTGGGATGATCAAGAAGAGATCCTGGCCTTCTTCTCTGTGACAGCCTTTCAAGTACTTGAAGAGTGCTATCATATCTCCCCTCAGTCTTCTCTTCTCAAGGCTAAACATGCCCACTTCTTTCAGTCGCTCTTCATAGGGCTTTGTTTCCAGTCCCCTGATCATCTTTGTTGCCCTCCTCTGAACCCTCTCCAGTTTGTCTGCATCCTTCTTAAAGTGTGGTGCCCAGAACTGGACACAGTACTCCAGATGAGGCCTAACCAGTGCTGAGTAGAGGGGAATTAGTACTTCCCGGGATTTGGAAGCAATGCTTCTATGAATGCAGCCCAAAAGAGCATTTGCCTTTTTTGCAGCCACATCACATTGTTGGCTCATATTCAGCTTGTGATCGACAACAATTCCAAGATCTTTCTCGCTTGTAGTGTTGTTGAGCCACGTATCCCCCATCTTGTAACTGTGCATTTGGTTTCTTTTTCCTAGGTGCAGAACTTGGCATTTGTCCCTATTAAATGTCATTCTGTTGTTTTGTGCCCAGCGCTCCAGTCTATCCAGATCACTTTGAATTTTGTTTCTGTCTTCCAAAGTATTAGCTATCCCTCCCAATTGTGTGTCATCTGCAAATTTAATCAGCATTCTCTGCACCTCCTCCTCCAAGTCATTAAGAAAAATGTTGAAGAGAACTGGGCCTAGGACTGAGCCCTGCGGTACCCCACGCGTTACCTCTCCCCAGTTTGAGAAGGTCCCATTGATAAGCACTCTTTGAGTCCGATTCTGTAGCCAACTGTGGATCCACCGGATCGTTGTTTCATCTAGCCCACTTTGAGCTAGTTTGCTCATCAGGATATCATGGGGCACTCTGTCGAAAGCTTTGCTGAAGTCGAGCTATATGATGTCTACAGCATTCCCACGGTCTACAAGGGAGGTGACTTGATCAAAAAATGAGATCAGATTTGTCTGGCAGGACTTGTTTTTGACAAATCCATGTTGGCTTCGAGTAATCACGGCATTGTTGTCAAGGTGCTTCCAGATGGATTGCTTTATGATCTGCTCCAGAATTTTCCCAGGGATTGATGGTCTGTAGTTCCCAGGTTCCTCCTTTTTACCCTTTTTGAAGATAGGGACAACGTTAGCCCTCCTCCAGTCATCTGGCACTTCCCCCGTCCTCCATGATTTCTCAAAGAGAATAGACAGCGGTTCTGAGAGTTCTTCTGCCAGTTCCTTTATGACTCTAGGATGCAGTTCATCTGGCCCTGGAGATTTGAACTCATTCAAAGTAATGAGGTGTTCCTTGACCATATGCCTATCGATCTCAAGCTGCAATCCTGCCTCTTCAGCCTGTACTTCGCCTTTGCCAGGGGGGTCATAGACCCTCTTTTGGGAGAAGACTGAGCCAAAGTAGGAATTGAGCACCTCTGCCTTTTCTTTGTCATCTGTTATCGTTTTGCCATCCTTATTTAATAGCTGAACCACCATTTCTTTCCTCTGCCTTTTACTATGCACGTAGCTGAAGAAAGCCTTTTTGTTGTTTTTAACATCTCTTGCTAACCTCAGCTCATTCTCAGCTTTAGCCTTCCTGACGCCATCCCTGCAATTCTGTGCTATCTGCCTGTACTCTTCCTTTGTTACTTGGCCTTCTTTCCACTTCCTATATGTGTTCTTTTTTGTTTTCAGGTCATCCCTAAGCTTTTTGTGAAGCCACATTGGCTTCTTCTGTTGTCTTCCACCTTTTCTTCTTGTTGGAATTGCTTGTGATTGTGCCTTGAGAATTTCCTTTTTTAAAAGCTCCCACCCATCTTGGACTCCTTTTCTCACTAGCATCGCTTGCCATGGGACCTTACTGATCATTGTTCTGAGTTTATGAAAATCAGCTTTCCTAAAATCCAGGGTACGCATTTGACTACACTTGGCTTTTGCTTCCCTTAGAACCAAGAACTCAAGTACAACATGGTCGCTTTCCCCCAGAGTTCCTGTAACTGCTACTTTATCCACTAAGTCATCTCTGTTGCTTAGGATCAAGTCAAGGATAGCCGATCCTCTAGTTCCTTCCTCTACTTTCTGTAGGAGGAAGTTATCCGCCACACAAGTCAGGAATTTCCTGGAGGGGCCATGTTTTGCAGAATTTGTCTCCCAACAAATATCGGGGAAATTGAAGTCCCCCATTACTACTACATCATGCTTCCTTAAAACATTGGCTATTTGCTTTTCAAAAGTTTCATCCTTGTCTTCTCCTTGATTGGGTGGCCGGTAGTAGACTCCGACCACCAGGTTCCTTTTATTCTTTGCTCCATTTATTTCAACCCAGATGCTCTCGATGGGGCTACCAATACCTCCTGTATTTCTGTGCAGATATGTATTTTTCACATACAGTGCAACCCCACCACCCTTTCTGTTCCTCCTGTTCTTTTTGAACAAGTGATATCCTTCAATTGCTGTATTCCAGTCATGAGAGTCATCCCACCAAGTCTCAGTTATACCTATCAGGTCATAATTTCCCTCTTGTATTAAGAGTTTAAGTTCGTTCTGTTTGTTTCCCATACTCTGGGCATTAGTATATAGACATCGAAGACCATGTGCTTCATAGTCTGGCTTTCTTCCTACATGTGTTTGAAGACTATTATTGGGCGCTATCAGAGCTGTTCTCTCCATTGCAGTGCATGCGCCTATATCCATTGTTACCCCCAACATTACATCTCCCTTCCCCGTAGGATTCAGTTTAAAGCCCTCCTGATGAAGTTCTTCATGCTGTGGCCAAACACATTCTTCCCATCCTTTGTGAGGTGCAACCCATCCCTAGCCAACAGCCCATCTTCCAGGAAGTATAGCCCGTGGTCCCAGAATCCAAATCTCTCTCGTCGGCACCACCTTCGCAGCCAGTCATTCACCCGGAGTATTTTTCGTTCCCTTTCTATCCCTCTTCTAACTACTGGAAGGATGGATGAGAAAACTATCTGGGCCCCAAAGTTCTTGAGTTTCCTTCCCAAAGCTTCAAAGTCTGACATGATCTGTTCATAGCTCCGCTTGGCAGTATCATTTATTCCCACATGGATGAGAAGAAAGGGATACCTGTCAGTGGGCTTTATGAGTGCAGGCAACCTTTCAGTCACGTCTCTGATCTGTCCTCCCGGGAGACAACATACCTGACGAGTCCATGGGTCTTCGCGACATACTTGGGTCTCGATCCCACGTCTGGATTTGCCCTGTACAGCCAATCCTCTTAGCTTATCTTCCCAGGAAAAATGGAATCTTTTGGAGCCAGGCTGCTAGGAACACAGGAAATGGCAGTAGATATTCCTTTGCTTTCCTGGCAATGATTGGCCATTTGATAGTGTGCAATATTTTGAACAGAATAAATGTAGTTTTCTGACTGTAAGCATTTGAACCATTGGATTTAAAGCAAATATTTCTTGCATAGCTGAATAAATGAAATCCAGTGGACAATGATGGAACTGATGTTATATGTAAAAGTACTTCTGAATTCAGTGTAGGCTAGAAGTGAAAAATCTTACAATAAAAAACAAAGTTAGTATGATCTGAAGCATACAGCATCTTTTAGTTCACACAGTGGAATACAGTGTAAAATATAAGGAGAAAATTACTCATAACATTTGCAGTACACTGGTCCATGCCTTGCTCAATGATGTGTTTCATGTAGTCTTCACAAACCCCAATTACTTTGGTTATTTTTTGATAGTTACATAAATTAATCAAGGTGCTCTGGGAGGTGAGGAAGCTTCTGAGCTATTATTTTAAAATATCTTGCTATGATTATTTCTTTTGACTGGCAGTAAGGTGCACTGCTACAATATGGTATGCACTGTGGCAGAAGGTGCTGAACATTGTTGTGGAAATTGTCTGTGAGCTGTGAACAATGTGAATTCTATGGCAAAGCAGCTTGGATAATAAAACAGTAGGTAAACATTATGCTGTTGAAAGATGGACATTTGTAGCACAACATTTGGAGAACAAATGTTTCTGTTGAGACCTACATTTTGATAGGCTTTCCAATGAAGGATCCTATTTGTTTTCCCAGAGCCAGATGAGGCCTGGATGGTGTCCACACATAATAGGTCTGTGCAGCTGGAAATCTGTGTCACAAATTATTTTCTTTGACAGTGCTAATTGATCACAAGGCTTCAGCCTTATCTAAATTGTTAAATTCAACAGTGTCTGTGTTCCCCATTTCTTTTCTTTTTTGTCACACAGACAAAATACAAAATTAGAAGAATTAATTACTACATGACACAACATGAGCAAATAATATAGTCTGCCTTTAAAAAAGAAAAGGGAAAAAAAGGCATAAATGGAAGATGTGCACTGTTAGGGTTGACTGCAATGGGAAAGATGGCGATCCAGAAAATGTTTGAATAGCAAATAATGATATTTTCTTATAAAAATACTATGTTCTCCTATATGAGAGATCCTGCCTGGGTTTTAAGATCTTCGGAGGAAGCCCTATTCTTGGTCCTGCTGCCATTGGATGCACATTTGGTGTGGCACAAGAGAAGGTCTTCTTGGTGGCCACTCCCAGACTCTGGCACTTCCTCCTAAGAGAGGCTAGGTTGGCCCCCTCTGGTTGTTGTTGTTGTTGTTCAGTCGTTCAGTCGTGTCCAACTCTTTGTGACCCCATGGACCATAGCACGCCAGGCCTTCCTGTCCTCCGCTCTCTCCCGGAGTGTGCTCAAGTTCATATTCATTCTATCGGTGATGCTATCTAGCCTCATCCTCTGCCGTCCCCTTCTCCTTTTGCCTTCAGTCTTTCCCAGCATCAGGGTCTTTTCCAGAGAGTTTTCTCTTCGCATTAGGTGGCCAAAATATTTCAGCTTCAGCTTCAGTATCTGTCCTTCCAATGAGCACTCAGGGTTGATTTCCTTTAGGATTGACTGATTTGACCTCCTTGCAGTCCAGGGGACTCGTAAGAGTCTTCTCCAGCACCACAGTTCGAAAGCATCAATTCATCGGCGCTCAGCCTTCCTTATAGTCCAGCTCTCACAGCCATACATTACTACTGGGAAAACCATAGCTTTGATTAGACGGACCTTTGTCGGCAAGGTGATGTCTCTGCTTCTTACTATGCTGTCTAGGTTTGCCATAGCTTTCCTCCCAAGGAGCAAGCGTCTTTTAATTTCATGGCTACAGTCACCGTCTGCGGTGATCTTGGAGCCCAAGAAAGTAAAATCTGTCACTGCTTCCATTTCTTCCCCTTCTATATGCCAGGAAATGATGGAGCCAGATGCCATGATCTTAGTTTTTTTAATGTTGAGTTTCAAACCAGCTTTTGCACTCTCCTCTTTCACCCTCAACAAGAAGCTGTTGAGATCCTCTTCGCTTTCTGCCATTAGGGTGGTATCGTCTGCATATCGGAGGTTGTTGATAATTCTCCCGGCAATCTTAATTCCGACCTGTGATTCATCCATCCCAGCGTTTCTCATGATGTACTCTGCATATAAGTTAAATAAGCAGGGTGACAATATGCAGCCTTGTCGTACTCCTTTCCCAATTTTGAACCACTCGGTTGTTCCATGTCTGGTTCTTACTGTTGCTTCGTGACCCTCGTACAGGTTTCTCAGGAGACAGGCAAGGTCGTCTGGTACTCCCATCTCTTTCAGAATTTGCCACAGTTTGTTGTGATCCACACAATCAAAGGCTTTAGCGTAGTCAATGAAGCAGAAATAGACATTTTTCTGGAATTCTCTTGCTTTGTCCATGATCCAGCGAATGTTGGCGATTTGATCTCTAGTTCCTCTGCCTCTTCGAAACCCAGCTTGTACTTCCGGTAGTTCTCGGTTCGCATACTGCTGAAGCCTAGCTTGTAGGATTTTGAGCATCACCTTGCTGGCATGAGAAATGAGCGCAATTGTGCGATAGTTTGAACACTCTTTGGCATTGCCCTTCTTTGGAATTGGAATGTAAACTGACCTTTTCCAGTCTTGCGGCCATTGTTGAGTGTTTCAAATTTGTTGGCATATTGAATGCAGCACTTTAACAGCATCATCTTTTAGGATTTTAAATAGCTCAGCTGGAATACTGTCATCTCCGCTAGCTTTGTTGTTACTAATGCTTCCTAAGGCCCACTTGACTTCACTCTCGAGGATGTCTGGCTCAAGTTCAGTGGCTGCACTATCATGGCTATCAGGGACATTCAGATCTTTCCTGTATAGTTCTTCTGTGTATTCTTGCCACCTCTTCTTAATCTCATCTGCTTCTGTTAGGTCCCTGCCTTCTTTGTCCTTTATCATGCCCGTCTTTGCACAAAACGTTCCCTTGAGATCTCCAATTTTCTTGAAGAGATCTCTAGTCTTTCCCATTCTGTTGTTTTCCTCGATTTCTTTGCATTGTTCATTTAAGAAGGCCTTCTTGTCTCTCCTTGCTATTCTCTGGAACTCTGCATTCAGTTGGATATATCTTCCCCTTTCTCCCTTGCTTTTCGCTTCCCTTCTTTCCTCAGCTACTTGTAAAGCCTCATCAGACAGCCACTTGGCTTTCTTGCATTTCTTTTTCTTTGGGATGGATTGAGTTGCTGCCTCCTGAACAATGTTATGGACCTCCGTCCATAGTTCCTCAGGCACTCTATCAGGTCTAATCCCTGAAATCTATTCCTCACCTCCACTGTATATTCATAAGGGATATGATTTAGGTCATACCTGAATGGTTTAGTGTTTTTCCCTATGTTCTTCAATTTAAGCTGAAATTTTGCAACAAGAAGCTCAAGATCTGAGCCACAGTCAGCTCCAGGTCTTGTTTTGACTGACTGTATAGAGCTTCTCCATCTTTGACTGCAAAGGACATAATCAATCTGATTTCGATATTGCCCATCTGGTGATGTCCATGTGTAGAGTCGCCTCTTGTGCCGTTGGAAAAGAGTGTTTGCTATGATCAGTGTGTTCTCTTGGCAAAACTCGATTAGCCTTTGTCCTGCTTCATTTTGTGCACCAAGGCCATGCCTGCCTGTTATCCCGGTGATTTCTTGACTTCCTACTTTAGCATTCCAATCCCCTATGATGAAGAGGACATCTTTTTTTGGTGTTAGTTCTAGAAGGTGTTGTAGGTCTTCATAGAACCGATCAACCTCAGCTTCTTCAGCCTCAGTGGTTGGGGCATAGACTTGAATTACTGTGATGTTGAATGGTTTGCCTTGGATTCGTACTGAGATCATTCTATCGTTTTTAAGATCGTACCCCAGTACTGCTTTTCCCATCCTTTTGTTGACTATGAGTGCTACTCCATTTCTTCTAAGGGATTCTTGCCCACAGTAGTAGATATGATGGTCACCTGAATTAAATTCGCCCATGCCTGTCCATTTTAGTTTGCTGATTCCCAAGATGTCGATGTTCAATCTTGCCATCTCATATTTGACCACCTCTAGCTTACCTTGATTCATTGATCTGACATTCCAGGTTCCTAAACAATATTGTTCTTTACAGCATCGGATTTTCTTTTCACCACCAGACACATCCACAGCTGAGTGTCCTTTCGGCTTTGGCCCCGCCACTTCACTCTTTCTGGCGCTACTTGGAAATACCCTCTGCTCTTCCCCAGTAGTATATTGGACACCTTCCGACCTGAGGGTCTCATCTTCCGGCATCATATCTTTTAGCCTTGTGATACGTTCCACGGGGTTTTCTTGGAAAGGATACTGGAATGGGTTGCCATTTCCTTCTCCAGTGGACCACATTTTGTCAGAACTCTCAGCCATGACCTGTCCGTTTTGGGTGGCCCTGCACGGCATAGCTTATGGCTTCACTGAGTTACGCAAGCCCCTTCGCCACAACAAGGCAGTGATCAGGTATTGTCTATTTCTTTTAATGTTAACATTCTATATTGTGTTTTATTGATCTTTTTTATGTTACATTTTAATTAAGATTTTGAATTTAACTTGTATTTATTGTTAGCCAGTAAGCTCCGTTTTTGGTTGAAAGGTGGGATAATAGATAGATAGATAGATAGATAGATAGACAGACAGACAGACAGACAGAAAGTTGTATGCTTAAGGACATGGCAGTTGCATGCTTGAGATTGGACTGGGATGCCTCTAACAGCATTTTCTGCCTGAAAAAAACACATGTTCATTTGTCACACATACAGCTGCTGTCTGCTTAGCACAGCAGTTGTGTTTACTACAGCTATGCTGGTCTTACATTATTATTCGTCACAGTACACATTGAGCTGGTTTGGCTGTAATGATCCTGGCTTAATAAACAATGAGAATGTGCGCTGTGCCCGTGTGCCCCCCGCTGCCCCTCCTTTCCCCTCACCTCATGTTATGTGCCAGCCTTGGAGCTTGTATTGTGGTTACTTTAAATGAGAGTTCCCTGTTACATCAAAAAGGGAAACGGTGGTGTAATCTTGGATGCCAAACCATGATAGAAACTAGGATCTGATCCCCTCCTTATCAGTGACTTAGATGGAGGGGTAGATATTTCTTCAATAGAGTGGAAAACTGGGCTGAAACGAATAAACTGAAATTCAACACAGAGAATAGGCACTGTTCTGAATTTGGGATTAAACACATTTAAAAAGTATAGGATGTGAAATATGGGCTGTGTGTGGCTTGAAGTAGGAAAAGATTTCAGAATTGTAGTCAATCATAAGCTGAACATGAGTCAGCAGTGTGATGCAGCTGTAAAAAAAGGCAAAGGCAACTTTAGGCTGTGTTAATAGAACCATAGTTCCCAAGTAATGAGAAGTAATAGTCCTGTTTTATTCTGCACTGCTCAGAACTCATCTGGAGTGCTGCGCCCAATTCTTGGCGCTGCACTTTAAGAAGGAAGCAAGCAAATTGTAATGGGTTCAGAGAGGGGTAGCAAAGATTAGCAGCAGTATGGAAACAAGTCCTATGAAGAAATGTTGAAGGAACTGGGTATGTTTATCTTGGAGAAGACTGAGGATAGACATGATAAGCACTCTTCAAATACCTGAAAGGTTGTCACATAGAAGAGGACAAAAACCTGTTCTCTGCTGACCAGAGGGACAGACAGGATCTTGGGCTCAAGTTACAGGAGAGTAGATTTCAGTTGAACTTCAGGACCAATTTCTTGATGCATGGGGGAGTTGGAACCAAGGGATGCTTCCAGGCATGTCTTCCTAGGTATTTGGGGACACACAGTTCCCCATCACACAGACTTGTTTCCTGCAGGAAACACTTCTACGTATAACATTGCTGGTGTAGCTGCAGTGAACGTGATTGCTACTCCAAATGCAAAGCAGCTCTGAAAACAATGGTGTTACTGAAAGTATGTCTTGTGTGAGTAGAAAGGCGTTATAGTTTGACCATTCATGATTTATTTAATGGAATAGCATAAGCATGTGTCCTTCCACTCCTATCCTGAGATCACTTCAGAGATGCACCTCCAAAATGAAATGGAAGTGATTATTAAATTCAAACAACAGATGTGTGTGTTTTTTCCCATCTGTTTATCTCTTAGAGTGCGTCTCCTAAGGTTTACACTTAGCTATAGTACATATCCCTATCTATAAGTGCACAGTTTTAAAATACATGAACAAATGGCTTATATTGGTAATATTTGCGGGGGTGAGTTTTACCATGTTAAACTGCAAAATTTTGGAATGGATATTTTAAGCAAACAGTGTTCTTTATGAACATTTTAATGGGCAGAATGTATATGTATACAAGCTGCATACCTTTAAAGAAGTATAGAATATTAATAACATTAGCAGTTCAGTGAAGAAATATTTTAGCTTGTGATTGCACTAAATTAATTAGACTGAAATTTGTAAACTGAGTTTTTAAAAGAAAAAATGTTGATAGCTAAGGAATTTTCCAAATATAATCTATTTGTAAATAACACCTTCAATAGTCCATTAAATAGTCTAATAGACTATGAGGCCCATAACATAAAGGAATAGATAGATAGATAGATAGATAGATAGATAGATAGATAGATAGACAGACAGACAGACAGACAGACAGACATGGTCAGAATAAGGACATTTTAGATCAGAGGCCTGTGCTTACACTAAATAATTCAAGCCAAAGTCTAGTATTCCTCAGTGAAAATGAATTCTTAGCTAAAGTTTAATTATTCTGAAAATTTATACTATGTACCTAGGGCCTACAAAGTTTGTGCTACTCACATTTTACTGGTTGTATGTAAAGGGTCATTTATAACCCACCCACAGTTGCCTGTCCTTTGAACAGATGTTAAAGGAGTAATCCTTTAAAGATTACTCCTCCGCAGCACCTAATTATAACTGGAACAAAAGATTAACAGATGTTATAATTGTCTTTACACTTCTTTGAAATGGTTTTCTGCATGATTTGTTTTCTCTTCTCTTGCCTGACAACACCACCCCTGGTTTGTAAGGCTGTGTGAACAATGGACATATGCCTTCAGTTTGCTTACAGTGGTTACGATAAGATTCACAATTTCCTTTGCATTGTATTTGCTAAATGTTTACAGAGTTTATGTATTCTTAGGCCATGCAGAGAAACAGAAAGCACAGTTATTAGAAAATATACACATAGCTGCCAACTTGGATTCTTTCCCTCTATATTTAAGACTTCGTTGGCTTCTGCCACAGAGTAGCAAGGGATGGGACATATAAAGTGCTTATAATCTCTTCAGTGTCAAGTTAAGACTGTCTGAGACATTTGATGGCATATGATGGGCAATTTATGTCAGCCATTTTTATCAGGTCCAGTATCTTATTGTAACTCTTTTAGCTGTTTTAAATTGTTCTGAATTTTGTATGTTAAAGATTTTATATTATGTGTTCATTGTCTTGTATTTGTATTTGTGATTTCTAATTTTTGTGAACTGCCAAGAAAGCTTCAGCTATTGGGTGATATAGACATCAAAGTAAATATGTTGGCTACCCACAAACACAGCTCGTGGAGAAAAATCACATGGAATTGAAGGTTAATGCTCTCCAAGACCAGGTGTCTGCGCAAGAGATGGCTATGCATGCCTCCCATAATATCCTGTCTGCGAGAATTTCCCAACTGGAGGCATATACTCATAGAGCGAATCTGCGTATCCTTGGTATTAAAGATCTGCCTGCTAATATAAGTCTGTTTAAATTCTTGGATAAATTTCTGCCTGAGCAACTCGCTCTGCCATCTGATTATTTACTTGATACTGAGCATGCATACCGTGTTCCAGGTCCAGTTCGTGGCACCAAAGGGACTGCCAATACTGTTATAGTTCAATTTGCAAGAGTTTCCACAAAAAATCATATTTTGCGCTTGGCGAGGGAAGTGGGATAATTTGGGGGGGGGGGCAACATGAGACAAAGTTATGTTATTTCCGGATTACACTAAAGAAATCGCTGACAAAAGAAGGCAATTTACCAAGGCGAGAAATCAGGCAAGACAAATGAATCTGCAATATCTATCAATTCTTTTTGAAGGCCAGATGAAAAAGTTTTGAAATCATGAAATGGCAGAGGCTCGGCTAGCTAGCGTTCAAAGTAAGGCCCGGGAGACATCTTTCCCAGCCTCATGACCTGGGAACTTTTCAATTATCATTCTTCTTCAGATTTATTTGGGTTATAAGGTCTGGGCAGTGCGCCAGTCCAGAGGACTGTTTACATATATCCCCCCTTTTTTCTCTCTCTTTCTCTTACTTCCTCTTTTTTTTACATTAGCCATGATATACTGTATAATAAAATTCCTGTTTGTGTGTGTATAAATATGTATACATTCATATATAGATTTAGAAATGACACTATCTAAAATATAGATAGCATAAAGTTATTATTATTACTTATCCTTTTTAATTTCCTTCTTTTTTGAATTATTATTACTATCGTTATTATGAGACTTTGATTAGTAATATTTTTGGCTGGTTAAATTGTTAAGCTTTACTATTATATGTTAACCGAAAGGCAATATATGGTTATTGGAAATGAATTGTAGGCTTGCTCCCTTGCTATAAGACTGAAGATATGATATTGAAATGTAAGGTTGATTATCTATGCTGTACTGAATTGTAATACTGGCAATGTTATAGGTATAACTTTTAAGGAGAATGATACTTGAAGTTTGTGTGTAATGCAGTTTAAATTTAATCCTTTTAAGTAACTTTTTAATATTTTTTCTTTTTCTTTCTTGCTTTCTTCTTCCTTTTCCTTCTTCTGTTCTTTTTTTCCTTTTCATTATTGCTGTGTCCTCCTAAGAATACTGTATTGTTGTAAACTGTAGATAATGACTAGGTTCTTGGTACTGTTTATTTCATTTATAAAGATAAAAAATAGAATAAAAAGTTTTTTTTTTTTAAGACAATTTGCCATTGAAAAGCAAGGCATTGCAGTGTTCACAAAAGTCGACACAGTTGCCAATATCAAACTTGTCGATGTTGGTTGCAGGATGCATGCTGACAGGCACAGTCTGTCTCTTACGCCTGGGCTGGTGTGAGATACTGACCAAGGCAAGGCTGGCCAGAGCTTCGCTGTCGTCAGAAGGCCGATGAGTCACCTGCATAGGCAGGCTTACGAAGGCAGGCATGACAGCCCCCAGGAAGGAGCGCAAAGCTTCTGCTCTAGGGGCTGGAGGGGCAGAATTAGTGTGGCAGTGTAGGGCATGCTTAGACTCGCTGGTTACTGTTACTGGTAAGCTTTGGCGTCTAGGCATGTTAGTAATGTGTGGCATACATAAATGATATTTTGTTAAATTCAGAGACTTCCTTATAACTACACTTGCCTGGGTTACTTTTAACTGTATGTGTCCCTTAATCCCTTCACGGTTTGTTTACAGGCAATACAGAGTTTTTTGTGTGTGTTCATATTTCATTTTCTCCAATTTGCTATTAGTTATGCTTGTTCAATTATACTTGGTGTTTTTATATTAAAAATAAAACGTTATAGTACGCTGTTATAGCAGATAGCTGGAAGGCGCAATCCTATGGCTGCTAGTCAGCAGCTAGACGGCCATAGGATAGGTCAGTTCCCAGGAACCGACCTCGGAGCCCCTCTCCCTGAGAACCAACTTCCATCCCCTCCTGCGCTGCCTTGTAGGCAGCACGGATCGGCCCTATGCTCCGCGCTCATAACAGCAGCACGGAGCAGCGAAAATGGGGCATTCCTGAGGGTGGGGAGGGCAGAAGTCCCTTTCTGATGCTTCCTGTGTGTTGTCTGGCCTCCGCCACTCACACTCTGACTTCCTGCAGCTAGACAGCCGAAATCGGCCATCTAGCTGCAAATGCAGGGTGGCTGAAGCACAGAGAAGATCCGCTCTGTGCTGCTCCTTCCCTGAATTGGATAGGTGTTTGCCTCTGAGTTCAGAGGCGGCCGCCTATCCTGATAGGATTGCGCCCTAATTCTTAAAAAAAAAAGTTTATGGACATAAACTCCTGTCTTTGAATTGTAGTGAAAACTGATATGATTCGTGGGATCTGTATGTCAAAACTTTCCAGTGAAATTTGTTTCATGAGAATCATCAATGGGAAGGCAGCCAAAAAGGAATGACCAGCTAACTCCCAACTTTGAATTCTATATATAAGAAAATAATTATTATTGGGGCCAGGTTACCTGAAGGATCATCTCCTCCCATAGGTACCTGCCCAGACCCTAAGATCACCTTCAGCAGTCCTCCAGGAGCCCCTGCCAAAGGAAGTGAGGTGGGTGGCTACTAAAATGAGGGCCTTTTCTGCTGTGGCACCCTGGTTATGGAATGAGCTTCCCAGAGAGGTTTGCCTGGGACCTACATTGTGCTCTTTCTGGCACCAGGTGAAGACCTTTTTATTTTCCCAGAGATTTTAGTCTTTTAGTTCTGTTGTTTTAAATCTGTTAGTATATTTTAAATCTCTGCATTGCTGCTGGTTTTATTTTTGGTTTTACTTTTATACTGTACTTTTACACTTCTAAATTTTATATTGTATTTATGCTGTATTTTGTGGCTTTAATTGTTGGCTATTGGGCGGTATAGAAATGTAATAAATGAATGAATGATTAGAAAATATATGCTGCTGCTGCTTCGTCCATCTTGCCCAGCGTTGTCTGCTCTAATTGTCAGCAAGTCTCCAGGCTCATGGGATTACTTTCACATTACTTGCTAACTGATCCTTGTAACTGGAAATGCAAGGGATTGAACCTGGAACCTTGTGCATGGAAATCATGTGCTCTCCCACTAAGCTATGGTCCCTTTATGGTCATCTTTGTTTTTCTGGTTAGCTAAATGGTTCAAGCAGGGTGTGCTGATGTAATTTTTGGTTCACTAGATCATGGGGTTGAAGGAAAGGCACTGTAGTGATTGTGGTAATTTAGAGACGTTTTCTTACAGGAAACATTGGGATGGGAATTTGGAGATGATCCCTGGAGAGTGGGGGGTGGCGGTGGAGCCTGGACTGGCTGAGAGAGCTCCAGCAAAGAACTGCTTGTTGTTACAACTCTATTTAATAAAAACCACCATGTTATCTTCTTAATATATGTACCCAAACTTATTACAGGCACATTCTCTGCAGAACCCATGGTTACTCACCAGGTCAAACAAACATTCCTTGTGATGATGCATTCTATCATTTGCTCAAGGCATGCCCAGCAGTTGCATTGTTCAGGGCAAATACATTGTGATCCTGCTAATCTAAACCTCTTGTAAAGATTTTGAGGGTTTCAAGAGATTCAATTATCTGCCTCTGAGACCTACAAGTCCATGCTGCAGCTGAAGAGAAACCACCCTGTTCCCCTGCCCATTACAGGTAATCCTAGAAACCGCACAAGAATCACAATGGAGAAATCCGAAGGTGTAAGTCTGGCAGCATGCATATTCCCTGCTAATGGTTTATATACTAATATAACCAGCATTATGGGAAGTTTCCTAGACAAGATGTGCCTCAAAATGTGTTTCAATTCACCAAGATTTTCTAGACCAAAACATTTTGAAATTGATTCTGTTCTCATTATTAAACCAGTTGCTATTACTTGACCATCTGGAATTTCCATTTGGAGATTAAACTGCAGTCCTCTGTGTGCTTACTTTGGTGTAAGCCCCATTGGACCTGCTTCTGAGCCTAAACCTAACCTAGAAGCCCATCTAGGGCTGCAAACCTGTACGCATTAACTGGGAGTAACCCCCTTGAATTCAGTTGGACTCCCTACTGAATAGATGTGTAGAATTTCACATAGCTTTCATTCCCTTTCTTTCATCACCACTCCTTTCAGAAAAAATATTAGAAAATACTACGTTTATATTTCTGAACCATTAAGCATCAGCACAAATTGTTTCTATTCTGAACAAACACAATTCTAACTTCTTTCGGGGGTGGGCGGTAATGAGGCTTCATTGTATAGCTGTACAATTTGTGGCTAGGGCTGAATCTACACATAGCAGTTATACTGTTATCATAACTATTGGTGCCCATTGGTGTCATGTGTACCAATAGTTATGATAACGGTATGATAATGGTATAACTGCTATGTGTAGATTCAGCCAAAGTTATACATGGTTGTATTCCCACAGCAAGCCATTTCTACATACTGTAGGTACTGGCTCTTTTCCCCATCATATCTATAGTGGCCTGCTTCTTGAATTTTCCTGATATTTTTGGAGGCATTTTACCACTGTTATTAAAAACTCCATGAGATCTGGAGTCACGTTAGACACTGAAAGTAAGGGAAGATGGGGAGGCATAAATTGGCTGTAGAAGAGAACTACATATAGAAACTTGATCTTGTCTTTGCAACCATTCTGACTCTTTACTTTAAAAACAACAACAACCTGACATCTCTTTAGTAAAGAAGCCACTTGGGATTCTTAGTGAAGAAAGCCCTGAAAAGAAGCTTTTCAGGAGCTGAACAACAAACAGGGACTAACTGTATCCTTAGTCATTTAAGGCACCACATTTGGATAACTATGTTTTGACCAAGAAGAGCGCAGCTTCTTGAGAATTGTTTGTATTAAGCTCTTACCTAAAAGGCATGCATCCTCTTAAGCTTCAGAGAATGGTGCAGCTTCTTGAGGATTGTTTGTGTTAAGCTCATACCTGAGAGGTGCGCAACCTCTCATGTCTCATAAAGCCTGAAACTCTTTGAGAATTCTCTGTAATCAAGTTTGTACCTAGGAGGCGTGCAACCTCTTCAGCCTCAGAGAGAGTGTGCAACTCTCTGGGGAGGTCCTACTTTTGCTTATTCCTTTTGTTTCCATAAATCTCCTTTTCTTACATCTACATTGGTTGTGGGCGTGTTCTTCTCAACCCCATAAGATCCCAAACCTCTCAGCCTGGTCCTGGGTAAATTGAAATCCATATTTCACACCTGCACACTCAAAATCTGCTCTGGAGGGTTCCTCACCCCCATTCAGATCAGATTTGGGGCATGTGCAGGGGAAAGACAGGATTGGGAAATCCCACTGTGTGCGCAGAAGTCCCATTACATGAGTGGACGTCCCCTTGAAGTAGGGTTGAATCCAACCAAAAATGTGAGAGTGGGTGAAGTTCTCTTCTGAATGCAGATTGGGGGGCGGGGTTGCATCCCAGCTTATATCTACAACTATGAATCATAGATGTTTGTAATTCCATATGAGTCCTTGAAATATGCAAGATTGCTGTTGAAGTTTCCTACTTCTTTATATAGGAGTTGGGAAGATTTTCTTTTGTAGTGAAAAAAACCTTGCTATAATATCAGTATTGAAAGACTCGCATACTTCTATAATTTTATCAATCATTACATTTTAATATATTAAAGTTAGCCATTTGGTAACCATTTCAGACTATATACTACTATTTTGTACACCCTCTCTCTATAAATGTAAGGGTAGCTTTTCAGTTTATAAAATCTAAAGTCTTGTGTAGTTGGGTTTTAGTGCTCTGTACGCTTCTGCCTTTTTAGACCTGAAATCTTGATTCTCTGAATGACATCAAAATACAAGATAGAGAGACAGGAGGAGTTAAAAATGAGATTATGGCATATCAAGAGTGATATGCACAGCATTTTAATTATACAGACACCTGTTCACCACCAACTTTCAGTATTTCACTTAGGCCATCGTGTAGCCTAGTGGCTTTCACTCACTGCTAACCTGGTTTGAATCAGAAATGCTTTGGGGGGAGAGGGGGGGGGCTAAAGGCTAAAATTCCAGTTACCAGAAGTATGAGCTATCCAATTTCCTGTATTACCACACTAAAGCAAGCTGGAGTGCTCTATATGTTTTCAGGTACATGGAATCATGCGTAAATTATGACTTATTAGTTGCATTGCTTTATGGTTTTAATAACCCTTAATAATGGAGAGTGAAGGAAAGTCTGATGCAGCACAATATCCTGGAATGTTTCATGTTCATATTGTGGTGATTAATACGTGGAATGATCTGAGAAAGATCCACAGAGCAAGGAAAAAGAAACAGTAAAGCAATAGGATGTAGCAAGCAATCACACCATGTCTGTACATAGGATTCATTAATAATTATTCTGTATTGAGTTTCTATTTAATGAAACAATAAATTCAGCCTCCTTTCCAGGAGCTCACACATTGGCTGTGTTCGTGTAATCACCCATGGCTTCATAAACCATAGTTTATGAAGCTATGGATGAGTACCCTGGCTGCATTCTCCTCTCTTGCCCCTGCCCTTTCACACACTGGCTTTGGCACAGAGATTCTGGCTGGCATTAAACCAGAGTTCCCCTGTACTTCCAAAGTGGGGAACTCTGGTTGTCAATTAATAAACCACGATAATAAGTCAGGATCTCAGATCTCCCCACATAAAAGTGAACTCTGCCTTGATTATCTTTGTGCTGAAGTTGGTGCACCACTGAAGAGGGAACAGGAGAGAGAATGGAGGAACCAAGTCAGAGTACAGTGGGAAGAAGGGGGAGGGGAGGAAGGGAGTGAGGAATGTGCTGTTAGGAAGGATGCAGAGGTGGGTGTTTCTATCCATCAGTGCAGGTGGTGATGCTTGTATATATGGGTGTCCGCGCTCCCTATTCTCTTCTTGGTGTGTGGTGGATGAGCTGTATGTAAAGGTAAAGGTGAAGGTGTCCCCAGCCAGTCGTGCCCGACTCTAGGGTGTGGTGCTCATCTCCATTTCTAAGCCGAAGAGCCAACGCTGTCCGAAGACACTTCCGTGGTCATGTGGCCGGCATGACTGAACACCGAGGTGCACGGGACGCTGTTACCTTTCCCGCCAAGGCGGTACCTATTTATCTACTTGCAATGTCTTGCTTTTGAACTGCTAGGTTGGCAGGAGCTGGGACTGAAGACGGGAGCTCGCTCTTGTCACGGGGCACTCGGGTCTCGAATTGCTGTCCTGCCGACCTTCCGGTCTGCAGTTCAGCATCTTAACAACTAAGCCACCGTGGTTCCAGAGCTGTATGTATATGTGTATAAATCCTTAAGACCTCCTGCAAGTTTTAGTTTCTTTCTTTTCTGGAAGTCTGGGCAGGGCCTCCCCTTTCTCATCTTAGTGCAGACCTTGAAGCTGGGATAACATGGCACACACCTCATCAGAAGCTAGTCTTCTCTCACATGTAATGGTAATAAAGAACTCTGTGATACCTGGGTCTGAAATGTGTTGCTCTGAAGCACAGCCTAGGGGTTGAGTGCAAGTTGAGTAGGTAAGTTCATCCCCATATTAGCCATGCCCAGGGGCCATTACAGTGAGAATGTACTTGATCTGGGCTACAAGAAAGAAGGAACGCCATTTTCCCATACGTTATGGTAGTGTAGCTGGCCAGTAGCTGGCAGTGCTCATGTGACACCAGCAGTCCTGTCTTGGCAGAAAGAATGCAAGGTGAAAGTTGCCTTAAAGACAAGATGAGCTTCTGCTACAGTGGGTTCACCACACACTGCTATTAAGAAGCAATGGAGAGTAGCTGCTGGCTGTTGGGTGGAGAACGCATGAAACACCTGAGGAGGAAGGGTGGGGCTTCCAGCTTCAAGAATAAAAATGCTGCATCTCCTTCCAGACAGAAGTGGCTGAAAAGCAAATGAACAAAGGAGGAACAATAAACAGAAAATAGAGAGGAAGAGTTCCAGACCAAGGCTTGCACGAGACAAATGGAGTCTACGTTTGGTGGCTCTTCCCAGCTATTTGCCTCAGCGGCAGAGGGAACTGAGGTGCAAGATTTACATTCCTTCCCAGATACTTTATGTTATTGCATTTCCCTTGGGTTGGGTAACAATAACTACTCCCCCCCCCCCAGTATTTTTAGTAGTTGTGTATTCTTTGGCTATTATGAAATTGTTGTTGTTCAGTCGTTAAGTCGTGTCCGATTCTTCGTGACCCCATGGACCATAGCACGCCAAGGCTTCCTGTCCTCCGCTCTCTCCCGGAGTGTGCTCAAGTTCATATTCATTGCATCGGTGATGCTATCTAGCCATCTCATCCTCTGCCGTCCCCTTCTCCTTTTGCCTTCAGTCTTTCCCAGCATCAGGGTCTTTTCCAGAGAGTTTTCTCTTCGCATTAGGTGGCCAAAATATTTCAGCTTCAGCTTCAGTATCTGTCCTTCCAATGAGCACTCAGGGTTAATTTCCTTTAGGATGGACTGATTTGACCTCCTTGCAGTCCAGGGGACTCGTAAGAGTCTTCTCCAGCACCACAGTTCGAAAGCATCAATTCTTCGGCGCTCAGCCTTCCTTATAGTCCAGCTCTCACAGCCATACATTACTACTGGGAAAACCATAGCTTTGATTAGACGGACCTTTGTCGGCAAGGTGATGTCTCTGCTTCTTACTATGCTGTCTAGGTTTGCCATAGCTTTCCTCCCAAGGAGCAAGCATCTTTTAATTTCAGGGCTACAGTCACCATCTGCTGTGATCTTGGAGCCCAAGAAAGTAAAATCTGTCACTGCTTCCATTTCTTCCCCTTCTATATGCCAGGAAGTGATGGGGCCAGATGCCATGATCTTAGTTTTTTTAATGTTGAGTTTCAAACCAGCTTTTGCACTCTCCTCTTTCACCCTCAACAAGAGGCTCTTTAGATCCTCTTCACTTTCTGCCATTAAGGTGGTATCGTCTGCATATCGGAGGTTGTTGATAATTCTCCCGGCAATCTTAATTCCGACCTGTGATTCATCCAACCCAGCGTTTCTCATGATGTACTCTGCATATAAGTTAAATAAGCAGGGTGACAATATGCAGCCTTGTCGTACTCCTTTCCCAATTTTGAACCAATCGGTTGTTCCATGTCTGGTTCTTACTGTTGCTTCCTGACCCTCGTACAGGTTTCTCAGGAGACAGGCAAGGTGGTCTGGTACTCCCATCACTTTAAGAATTTGTCACAGTTTGTTGTGATCCACACAATCAAAGGCTTTAGCGTAGTCAATGAAGCAGAAATAGACGTTTTTCTGGAATTCTCTTGCTTTCTCCATGATCCAGTGAACGTTGGCGATTTGATCTCTAGTTCCTCTGCCTCTTCGAAACCCAGCTTGTACTTCCGGTAGTTCTCGGTTCGCATACTGCTGAAGCCTAGCTTGTAGGATTTTGAGCATCACCTTGCTGGCATGTGAAATGAGCGCAATTGTGCGATAGTTTGAACACTCTTTGGCATTGCCCTTCTTTGGAATTGGAATGTAAACTGACCTTTTCCAGTCTTGTGGCCACTGTTGAGTGTTCCAGATTTGTTGGCATATTGAATGCAGCACTTTAACAGCATCATCTTTTAGGATTTTAAATAGCTCAGCTGGACTACTGTCATCTCCGCTAGCTTTGTTGTTAGTAATGCTTCCTAAGGCCCACTTGACTTCACTCTCTAGGATGTCTGGCTCAAGTTCAGTGGCCGCACTATCATGGCTATCAGGGACATTCAGATCTTTCCTGTATAGTTCTTCTGTGTATTCTTTCCACCTCTTCTTAATCTCATCTGCTTCTGTTAGGTCCCTGCCTTCTTTGTCCTTTATCATGCCCGTCTTTGCACAAAACGTTCCCTTGAGATCTCTGATTTTCTTGAAGAGATCTCTAGTCTTTCCCATTCTGTTGTTTTCCTCGATTTCTTTGCATTGTTCATTTAAGAAGGCCTTCTTGTCTCTCCTTGCTATTCTCTGGAACTCTGCATTCAGGTGGATATATCTTCCCCTTTCTCCCTTGCTTTTCACTTCCCTTCTTTCCTCAGCTACCTGTAAAGCCCCATCAGACAACCACTTGGCTTTCTTGCATTTCTTTTTCTTTGGATGGATTTCGTTGCTGCCTCCTGAACAATGTTACGGACCTCCGTCCATAGTTCCTCAGGCACTCTGGCTATCAGGTGTAATCCCTGAAATCTATTCCTCACCTCCACTGTATATTCATAAGGGATATGATTTAGGTCATACCTGAATGGTTTAGTGTTTTTCCCTACGTTCTTCAATTTAAGCTGAAATTTTGCAACAAGAAGCTCATGATCTGAGCCACAGTCAGCTCCAGGTCTTGTTTTGACTGACTGTATAGAGCTTCTCCATCTTTGGCTGCAAAGGACATAATCAATCTGATTTTGATATTGCCCATCTGGTGATGTCCATGTGTAGAGTTGTCTCTTGTGCTGTTGGAAAAGAGTGTTTGCTATGAACAGCATGTTCTCTTGGCAAAACTCTATTAGCTTTTGTCCTGCTTCATTTTGTACACCAAGGCCATGCCTGCCTGTTATCCCGGTGATTTCTTGACTTCCTACTTTAGCATTCCAATCCCCTATGATGAAGAGGACATCTTTTTTTGGTGTTAATTCTAGAAGATGTTGTAGGTCTTCACAGAACCGATCAACCTCAGCTTCTTCGGCATCAGTGGTTGGGGCATAGACCTGAATTACTGTGATGTTGAATGGTTTGCCTTGTATTCGTACTGAGATCATTCTATCGTTTTTGAGATTGTACCTCAGTACTGCTTTTCCCACCCTTTTGTTGACTATGAGTGCTACTCCATTTCTTCTAAGGGATTCTTGCCCACAGTAGTAGATATGATGGTCACCTGAATTAAATTCGCCCATGCCTGTCCATTTTAGTTCACTGATTCCCAAGATGTCGATGTTCAATCTTGCCATCTCATGTTTGACCACCTCTAGCTTACCTTGATTCATTGATCTGACATTCCAGGTTCCTAAACTATATTGTTCTTTACAGCATCGGATTTTCTTTTCACCACCAGACACATCCACAGCTGAGTGTCCTTTCGGCTTTGGCCCAGCCGCTTCACTCTTTCTGGCGCTACTTGGAAATTCCCTCTGCTCTTCCCCAGTAGCATATTGGACACCTTCTGACCTGAGGGGCTCATCTTCCGGCGTCATCTCTTTTAGCCTTGTGATACATTCCATGGGGTTTTCTTGGCAAGAATACTGGAGTGGGTTGCCATTTCCTTCTCCAGTGGACCAGATTTTGTCAGAACTCTCAGCCATGACCTGTCCGTCTTGGGTGGCCCTGCACGGCATAGCTTATGGCTTCACTGAGTTACACAAGCCCCTTCGCCACAACAAGGCAGTGATCCATGAAATACTGTGATCTTATGAAATACTGACTTTCATAAGAAGTGACATGATTCCACATAAAAAGAGAACAGCAGTTTATGCTAAGCTGAAAAAAATATGTAAACTTGAGTAAATTATGAAACTCTGATTTTTAATTTGTTTTTAAGCAGTGGTTGTTTGGCTGATTTAGTAATCTACTAGTTTGGTAATCAAACTGTTAAGTCTTATTACAAAGTCCTTTCAGAACAGATATTAAAGAATCTGTTCCCATTTTCTATTTCCTATAATATTCACTGTCCATAGCCCTGTTGCTGCTGTTAATGTTCTTCTCCTATATACCCATTTCTTTTCTGTTTCACTTGAAATAACTGAATGCAGATGAGGTAAGAGAAATGGGTTGCATGACACAAAACATAGAAGAGTTATGAACTGTAAGTAGTAGTTCATGAACATTTTTTAAAATTTACATTTTTATTCATTTTCTAGCAGATGGTGAGAATCCATCTGCAACCACCAGTATCTCTTAACAGAACGTAAAGTAAACCCCTCCCTGTTAGCAGCTGACTGCCGCTGGGAAAGGGAGGCATTACTCTTATTTATATTTTTTTCAAAGCAAACCTCTCAACCTAATATCTATATAATTTGGGCCAGACACATCAATGCAGAAAAAGAGAAGCAGAAAAGATCAAGGGAAAAGAGAGGTTATTATTCCATTGCTGCCTTTGATACATTGCTCCCTGTAGTATATTTTATAGTGCTTTAGCCACTGCACTCTTTAATATCACAAGTCTTCCACCTATTCCCTGGGAATGTGGTACCACACTTTATATAGGTTTCATTGTAGAGAGCTTCTACTTGGTCTCTATTTCATATTATTGCAATAAACTCCTAAAGCTTTTTGGCAACGGTTCACATCTTTCAAAAATATATAAAATTGTTATTCCCCACCCAAAGGCCTCTCATCATTTAAATTAATTATATCTTAGTTTGTTCACAAGGATAGTGTTATTGCTGTTGTCTGCTCTTTCAATATTTATGAATTTGTGCTAGTTGTTTACGGTGACTGGGCTCAGACGATCGCAGGGGGGTAAAAGATGCCATTGTACTGTGCATGTGACCAGCATTTGCATAATTACCTGCAATGCAGCAAGGGTTACCATGTTGACTGAACCTGCGTGTGGTGCAGAGGGCATGGCTTTGTACCCACCCCACAACCCATACCACATGCTGTGGGTTGTAAGGTGGGTATGAGCCACCCTTACCATGCTGGCACACGTGGGGGAAGGGGGAGAAGCCACAATAGCTTCTATACCCATGATCGTCTGAACCCAGCCATAGAGTACTTGCAGTGATTAGAAGTGTAGCTCTGGTTGTAATCTGCTTTGTGAGATCTATGCCCTAAAAGGCAGCCTAAAAAATATTTAAGTACAGTATGTCCATTGAATAACGTTGTGCTGACCCAGTGGGTTCAGCTCTCAGTGCCACATTAACAATATGATCTTAGCTAGACACTGTTGAACCAATCGCTAGAATATGCTTGGGATTTAAGTGATATCTATGGATACATATCTAAAAGCTGTGTTACTGGGAAAAAAACACAATTAACCTACGTGTATGTGTGCCTTGGGATAGTACTTCCTTTTCCACCTTGTTGACTTTGGCACATAAAGTGAATGTATGAATGATCAAACATTCCTGCCTTTTTCTTGACATCTGTCTAACCGAAGACTGTGCAAGAATGCACCCATAGGATGGAATGAGTTTGATACATAGGTGATCAACACAGGCTTCTAACTTGTGTCCTTTTACCAGGACCAATGGGAAGTATTCAGAGGAAAAGACAAATCTTCTCTACTGTTGACAATACAAAGGGCAGTGAACAAATCCATGTGTGATTATTATCTGTCATTGTGGTTTGGATTCAGCTCCTGTTTCTGAAGCCTATTTTAGGTTTTGTAAGCCATGTTATATTTTATCCATTGTGCTGGCATGTGTTTATTTGGACCTCTATGCTGTACTGGATTTTAAACTATTTATTATATTTTTATTGAAGTTATGTAACTCCTAGAGATATTTCTGAGGCATTTAATAAATCTAACTTTTTTGCTTCCCTATTTCACAGAGTTTCCAATCCTATCTGTATCTATGTTGGTCTGGTGTGGGGTTCATTTCATGAGATATAAGAGCACCCTTTTCCACAGACATGCTCTAAATTAAATAGCCTTTGTTTTCAAATGGTCATACTTTTTACCTCTATGTGTCATGGAAAATAATTTCCTTTTATGACATCTTTCCTGGGTAGAAATGGGAAAATATGTGACATTCGAGCTTGTTGTGCTTCTCCTCATTCCTCCTTGAAGCTCGGTTCGCCTTGTTTGTATTCCAGAATGCAAGAATCTTTTAAAAACATTATCAGGGAAAATACAGATTTTAAGGAGTGCACATTTTTTCCTGATTGAAAAGTCACATTTCCTCCCATAAGCTAAAGTGTGAAAATGCAGATGGGGGGGGGATGCACATCTGTGGATGTGCAGTAATGTGCGCTGTTGAACACAAACGCAAGGTTCAGGAAAGCATGGAAATGTCCTGTGAATTGCATTCCTGCTCACCTTTGCATTTGGGGTTGCGAATGGGACGTGTTTGTGTGACTTGCAAACAGGAATGAAATTCTTGTATATTCCTAGTCTGGGGTAGAGAATGCTCTGGGCAACCCACAACACTTTTCATAGTAAGAGCCACACATGGACAGCTATCAAGTCTCATTAGGTTAACCAGATTTCATCCTGGTGTCTACAGAACCCTATTTTCATATCGAGGTAGGTAAGGATTATTGTTGATCCAAAGCATTCAGAAATGCATCTGACATGTCCTTTTCACTTGATCATTGTACATTCAAGATGTCAATAAAATTAGCTATGATAGCTAAAAATGAATACACAGGATGTTTGTCTCCATAGCAATTATTAGATCATATAGTATAAAATACTCACAGTACAGTCCCTGGTCTTACAGCTACTGGCCACTGTTAGATTTAACTTCTCTTGCATTGAAGAACTGAGCACAGTTCTGCATCGTCATGTAGGGGGATCAGCAACTTAAGGATAATGCTGCAGAGCACCCCATTCCTAATTTCATCTATCACTGTCTCTGCATGAATCCCAACTTTCCCAGATCATACCTGTTCTGAACTCTGCCCCAAGAGTTCAGCTTTACAACCTATATTCGTCATCTGCTTTGTCCAACTTAATGAATAGCAAAATACTCCTTTGACCTTTTCAGTTTTCCTTGGTATAACTTACAGATTCTCTACTCTTTCCCTAGAGCATGGCCTCCAAAATACCTCATGATAAAAACAGACAGCCAATCAAAATATGAAATGCTGAAAAGGTTACTGCCTTTGGTTCTGCTATGTCTATGCAGTGTCCATAGCCTTAGGACACCCCCCCCCCCCCGGCAAATGCAATCAGTTGAATAATTTTTTGCAGAACAGAGAAGTGATGTAAATGTAACCCATTTCATTGCCAATACAGAAGGCTGTATCCTGGACTTTCATGTCATTCTAGTCCACTTTCTTTTAATGCAGCAGTGGGCAACCTGCCGCCCTAGAGCCACATGTAACCCTCAGTCTAAATTAATGTGGGCCTCAGCCTAATTTTGAAAGCCCTCTGCATGAGATCAGTTCAGATCTCTGGCAGGAGTGATCTGTCTTTTCCCTTGCTGCCCTGTGAGTGGGAAGTAAGAGGGGGGAGAGAAAGGGGTGACCCATGTACTTTTGGCTCTGGCTCTATCCAACACTGGCTTTGGCCCTGGCTCTATCCACCAACATATCTCCCCTGACAGAATACCTGTGAGGGAATGTAGCCCTCAACAGAAAAAAGGATGCTCACCCTTGTCTTAAGTGAATACTGTTATCCTTTCAAACTGCTTTTAAGGTAGTAAACTGTAAATAATTTCATATACTGTAGTTCAGGAGCTGTTATTTCCTAGATATTGGCAATAATCAATTTTATATTGCTTTATTTTTATATTGAACGAGATTTCATATAGTTTGCATTTACTTGCTTTGCTGCTAATACCCATGTAAAATTGTGTGTGGTGTTCGATATGATAGGCTAACAATGATGGAACACTAATATAGTACTCTATTCTTTTTCTGGAAGGTGGCTATATTATTGGCCTCCGCTCCTTACGGTAGCACAGAATTCCACATATTAATTGGGTCAGGTGGGGAAAAAAAAAGGATTTGTCAAGAACTGCACTACTAGGCCAGGTACTTTGATTCTTTGACTGCGGGATTATGTCTAAAAGTTGCCTCTTGTTGCCCTGTCCATCAGGCTCAGTTCTGCTAGCACGTAGTGATATAACCACCTGTGAAATAGTTATCTTGAGGGAGCTCAGGGAGCTCTAGCACTCAAGGACATAGTCTGGCCTCACTGAAGTCCACTTCTTGTGGAGGGCACAAGGTTGGGGAAGGCTGCTGTACTGCTTCAACCACCTTACATACTCACCAATTATTTAAATAACCAATTTATTTAAATTCTGTACTGTGGATTTGAAGAAAGGAACTACTGCTGGTTATCCAAGTTGCCTGGGGAGACTGGGGGAGAGTCTCTTGTTGAATCTATTTTGAAACGTGCCTGTGTATCCTCCTGAAGCGTGCCTGATGACTCAGAATGTTCATTTACTCAGGGAACAAAGCAGTTTATAGCCCCGCTTGTATTAAGGACAGAAAAGCTGCCCATTCAGTTAGGACTGAAATCTCACACAAAATATGGATGAGGATTGGAAAGAAGTCAAGGGACTTAGGGAAGTGTAAGACAGGAAGCCCAGGTGCATGAGAGAAGAAGAAATGATGCAGAGTAGGCACTGGACTATGTATGAAAAAAGAAACCTGAAAGTAGAATAGGGCTGAATCTACACATAGCAGTTATACCGTTATCATAACTATTGATGCCCATTGGTGTCATGTGTACCAATAGTTATGATAACGGTATAACTGCTATGTGTAGATTCAGCCGAGGTCTGATTCTGAATGAGGCTTTGATATGCCTGACCCAGACCTGGTCCGGGATGACTCTTTGGATGAAGAGCCTGATGTTGCAAAGCCTAAAGACCCTGTGAGACTCCCTGACACTAGTAGTACCCCAAGCACCTCTGGCAGCTGTGAAGATGCAACATCAGGCCCTTCATCAATGATGGGCCCTGAGGAATGTCTAGGTGGGGCCCCTGAGGGCTGTACCTTGCCCATGGAGTCAGAGGAGGAGGCCAAACGTCCACCCAGTGCCAGCAGTAGAGGTGGAGGCACAGGCTGACACTCAGAGGTGAAGCATATGCCTCAAGACCTGCAGCAACCATACTCCTCACGAATAAAAGTCTACTCAGAAGTAGGGAGACTTTGAAGCCATGACTAATAGCTTGCAGCTGTACATGGGTGTGGGCTGGGAGACTTAGCCATATACAACTTCAGTTGAGGCCTACTGGTTGCTGGAACAACACCTTTATTTCAGCTCCTTGTACCCTGCAACCTAGTTTTCCTGACACCGCCTCTTCTTTGGACTGATCTCTCATGCTGCTGACCCGCTGGAGTCCTGATAAGGCCCTTGGATTGTGCTTGATTTAGATTGTTTGCCTGTGCTTGACTTTGGCTCTGCCTTAGACTGTTTTTAGGCTGCTCTTCTTGACCAGTAATATTTCGCTTCTGATTTCTTCCTGCCTTCTGACTTTGCTGAATGGATCTGCCCCATAGTTTGCCTCAGGGCTAAGCTTAACTCAGCCATAGCAGGACAGACTTGAGGCAATGGGTAGAGGCAAAATGGGCTCTGAAAAACCTCACAGAGAAGCATATTCGGGCCACACTAAATGTTCCTATTTTTATTTACTCTCCTGTAAGTGTGCATGACCCCAGTTCCGATCAGGATGTGGCACAGGAAAGCCGCCTTTGATTCTAATGAAGAGTCTTTTTTAACACCCCCATCCCTGTTGGTACAAAAATGGGTGGGGGGAGCCGAAACCTGCCTCTCCTGAAGTGCCATGGCCTCAAGCTGAATCAGCACCATGCGGGCTTGTAGGAAAGTAAATAAAAGAAACTTTAGTTTGGCCCTCAGAAGAGGTTCTATGCAATGGGAAAAGGGAGAGAGGAATGCTAGCGAAGCTACACTGTTGGAATTCTTGAAGTAAGTCAGACTGAACATGTGCTTAAAGCCTTAAAGCCAACCATAGCCTACTACTCCATGGAATTTCATATATGATTACTACATCTGAAAATATTGAACTGAATGCACGTAAGTTCTCCTTCTTCAAGCACGCACACACACATTCATCACCTTGGATATGCTGTCTGAATAGGGCTTGTCTCACAGGGTTGTCAAGATAAATGTGATTGATTGTAGGCTGCTTGATTGTGTTAGTAAGAGAGGGTATAACCTAAAGGAAATCACTCTCCCAGGCATTGCAGGTAGGTTCCAAATCATAATTGAATTCTCATACTGCTGGAAATACTAGGAATCATGACTAAGGTACATTTTCCCATCAAGGCTATCATCCTGAGCATACTTTGGCTGCTTAGCTTTTATTGACTTCATCGGAATTTAACTGTATGCAGGATTGCAGCCCAAGTTTTTAGATGAAACTGGCTATTAATTGACTGTAGCTTTCTAAACCCCAAAGGAATATAATATATGTGGACAGAATGTGTGGACCACCACTCTCAGCATTTTATTACACTGGATCAACAAAAAAAGAATGTATCTTTGAACAAGCTGTCTTCTCATTTAGAAGAAAAGAATCCCTGGGTCTGTGTTGCTGGGGTTTTTAGTGTGCTTTTTTAAAAACGTCAATTAAAGCATTAATGTTAGCATTCAACATAGGTCTCAAATTCCCTGCTTGCAATAAAACAGCAACAAATGCTTGCATATCTAAGCTTTCTCCCAGTGGTCCTTATACATGTATTCACTCTTTGTATTACTGTTTAGAAAACCGCTGATCAGGCATATCAAACATGTGTGCATCTTGCAAGGTGAGCTTTAGTTCAGGAAATGGCCATAGCTCAGTTCTAAAGCATATACTTCACATGCAGAAGGCCCCAGCTTCACTCCCTGGCACCTCCAGTTAAAAAGGATTTCACAATAGAAGGGTTGGACCTCTGCCTGAGACCCTAGAGTCCCTGCTGCTTGTCCTCATAGCCATATTAGGTAGTTAGACTGTTTGACTGACACCACGTATGAAAGCTTCATATATTTTTCAGAATTGGACTGCAGCACTGCTGTTTCTTGGCTGAAAGAAAACTACTTGACATGGAAAAGGCTATCAAAGGCTACTAGTCTTGATGGCTATGTGCTACCTCCAGTACCAGAGGCAGTGAGCCTATGTACACCAGTTGCTGGGGGACATGGGTAGGAGGGTGCTGTTGCACTCATGTCATGCTTGTGGGTTCCTGGTTGACAGCTGATTGGCTACTATGTGAACAGAATGCTGGACTAGATGGACCCTTGGTCTGATCCAGCATGGCTCTGCTTATGTTCTTAAGTTCTCACTTTCCTATAAGGTTGTACATAATGTAGATGTCACTGCAAGTTTTCCATCAGCCAAGATTCTGGAGATAATTATTGGATTATTTTCATTTTAGCATTTAAATAACATCAGCTTGCTGAATACCAGAGAAGGGTGGGTAAAAGGGTGTGTTAATATAGCTATTTTACTGAGTCTAATCCCCATGCAGGATGTTCTCATGCTTTGTGGAGGTAGGGTGATTACATTCTGTGATAGTATTTTGAACATTGAAGCATTTGGAAAGATAAGAAACAGTTATGGGACAGCAATATGTTATTCTGACGGATGGAGGGGTGGGAATGTTATTCATCACTGTTTGGTTTTCAGTGAGCATTCCTCCATGGTCTTGTGTACACGACAATATTCTGCTGTTATATTTTGTGGTACAATAAAATGGTTTACTGCACAATAAAATATTGTGGAAGAACAGAGTATTCACAGGCAGCACAAGGCTGCAGCACCAAAAGAAGAGGGAGAAACAAGAACAATTCATGCACCAAATATAGAGGGAAGTCTTATAGAGATAGCATCCACTGCATAGTTCCTGATCACTAAGCCAATCTGCATATGATGGCACAGTGTTTGCTCCAGCTCTTGGAGGGGCCTTGAACAAGATGCCTTCAGTGGGCCCCCTTCATAAATGGGCCCATCTCCTTGTTACTGCTCAGAAGAAGAGGGCAAGGGAAGAGGAGGCTTCTGCTCTTCCTCCTTGCTTGTACCACAGCCTGGATGCTTGGAGAGACCAGGTGAACAAGCAGCAGAAGTAAGGTGGAGGACTGGGGCCAGGGGGCTCTGAGGGCTCCTTCACATGGGGCTTTTATCCTGCTATGGAGATTGCTTACTCACAGACGTTTGCGGGTCCTGTACATAACGCAGTCCTCCAAGGCACCTCCCGCTCTTTGTGAGCTCTATTGCGTTGAGTCCAGCATTTTCCCTCCTCCCACCATGGAGTCGATGTAAATGAGGGTGTACTGTTTAAAGTTGCTTTATTGCAAATTAAACAACAGCACCACCTAGTGGCTTTGTAATGAAACACATAGACCTTATGGAGAAGTTTAGGTTTTTTTTAAAAGCCACATGGAAAGGACCCAACCTAATCCCACAAAGATTCCAGAAGCAGAAGCCCCAGTAAACTGCAGGATTTTTAGCTTTGTGTGATGAAGCCCTGAGATCAGCAGTGATCCCCCTGCTGGGTTTAGGGTGTACAAATGATGTTGACCCTTGACACTGGCTCTGCGTTGGCACAGCATGTATTTTATACATGTGCCTGCCCTGTTCACATATAAAGTAGGAGTAGGCGTCTGCTTTTAATGTGAAAAGAAACATATGCCTGGGGTGGCAGTGTTGTATAGTGTTTCGAGTCTTGGACTAGGCCTGCAGAGACCCAGCTTCAAATTGCCACCCAGCAATGAAGTTCATTGTGTGACTTTGGTCCAGTCACTTCTTCTCACCCTAAGCCACATCACAGGGTTGCTTTGGGTGTGCAGAGATCAGGGGTCTCCACTGGGGTCTCCACACCCAAGGGTCTCCAAACTTTTTGGGCCTGTGGGCATTTTGAAAAAGTGCTCTGGGCACACCACCACAAATTAGCTGCTGTAGAGGGGAGGAAGGCCAATCACAAAAATGTTGGGAGCACTCCCTCCTTCTGTGTGTGTGTGTGTGTGTGCGTGTGCATGTGCATGAATATGCTCCCCATTTTTAGGCTACTCACACTGATTCTCTCTCTCTCTCTCTCTCTCTGGATCCCCTTCCTTCCTTCCCTCTCTCTCTCCCTCCCCTCCCTCCCTCTCTGGCTCCTCTTTTCCCTCTCTCTCTCTTGTCTGTCTGTCTCCTTTCCCCCTCTGGCTCCTCTTTCCTTCTTTGTTTCTATGCCCCTCTTTCTTCTCTCTCTGCCTCTATCATCTTTCTTCTCTCTTTCTCTGGTTCTTCTTTCCCTCTTTCTGTCTCCCCATCCCCATGCAAGTGAATGGAGCATTTTCTCCATTCATTTGCATGGAGTGATAAAAAGCCCCCCTGCTGAAAATCAGCTGGAGAAGGGTGAAGATCATGCCCAGCAAGAACCCTGTTTCCCCAAGGCTCTTTGCTGAGGGGTGACGGTCATCCCTCTCTAGCCATGTTTGGCAAGGAGGATACTCCCCTCCCCGTACAAATCAATGGAGGAATTGCTCCATTCACTTGCAGAGTGAGAAAATAGCTTGGTGAACACATCAGCCTGGCCTCACTGCCACGTTGGGTACCCCTAATATATGCTGTCTTGATTCTAGAAGGAAAGGTGTGATATAAATCTCATTAATAAGTGAACCCAGTCCCCCCCCCCCCGCTGCCTGACATACACTCTGCAACATTGCTTTAAGCAATTCCATCCCTGCCTAGTTCACTTGTAGAACTGGGCCTGAAGGAAAACTGCTACAAGCAGCAGCACTAAAGCTAGAAAGCAGGTGGCTTTGTTTCTTTCATTTGGACACTCACGTTTGGGTAAAGGGTAGATGTCCTTTGTTAATATGCGAATAGGACAGACACATGCATGACTTCCCCATTATGTCTAGTTTGGCCACAGCTGGCTACTGTATCTCCTTTACCCCTTCACATGATAAGCATTCATAATATTGTTGTAACTTTGGGAGGATAGACTGTGTGTTCTCCAGGATCCCTTCAAACTCAGTGACTGGGTTCAGATGATCGATTTCACCCATGGTGGCTTAAATAAGCCACTATGTTTTGTGGCATGTGCTGGGTGATTGTGCCATAACCCAACCTCAGCTCGGAGGTTGTTGTCTTGTCCAGACCTAGCAAGGGTTGGTTGTTGGCATGGTTAACAAGCCATCCAGAACCGATGGGCTTGTGGATGGTTTGTTAACCACACCAACAACCCAACCTTGCTGGGTTTGGACAAGACAATAAGCTGCAGGTATTGGGTTATGGAACAGGCACTGTGGGTTATTTAAGCCACCATGGGTGAGAATGATCCTCCAAACCTGGCTAGCGATTCTATGATTGTAAGACAGGTGTCTGGGGAAGGGTCTGCTAAAGAGTTTGGAAGAGTAGGATTGCTGGAGATTATTTTAATGGGCCTGGCAAGTATCTCTTCTGTTAGGAAAATATATATGCTGATGGCTCTCAATAGTTGGCCTTAACAATGGCTAACGAAATATCTGAAAGTGATTCCTCTTTTCCCTGCTCCCAGCTGGGGATGATGTAACAGGGAATCTGTGTGGAAAACAGACTGGCCATTTTGAGTTATTTATTACATTTCTATACCACCCATCAGGGGCATTATTTGAGAAGGGCCCACATAGGCACGGGCCCCAGATGTTTTTTGAGCTGTGCCCCAGATCTTTTGAGGTGTCTTAATAGCCGTTTTTTTTTTTTTTTACATTTTCCCATAGACTTGCATTGGAAAACAAAAACTGCCATAACTTTTTTTTAGTGTGTATGACAAATACAGGAAATGTTGAGGCTTGGTAGTTGGTAGCACCCATGGAGCTGAGTGAGCCTGCCAAATTTCAGGCAGTTAGGTCCAGTGGCTTTTGTGCTATAGTCACAGGTAAAATATGCCATTTTCAAGAAAATGTGTCAAAGCAAAGAGCTATATTTTTTTGTGTGCTTCCACATATGTATATGGAATTTAGGGACCTGGCAGCCCCTATAGAGATGACTGACCCTGCCAACTTTCAGACAGTTAGGTCCAGTGGCTTTTATGCTAGCCATGTGTAAAGTTTCCTTTTCTCAAAGTCTAAAACAAAAAGTAAAAACTGTCAAGCCACCCAGGAGATTAGGGATCCTAATCAGAAGTTGTTTAAGGGGACCATTAGGAGGTCACTATCCCTAATCTCTGGTGTAGGTTTTTTTTGAGGTGCAAAAACCCTCCCTCCCCCTACTTTTCTGCTCTTACATGCACACTGTTGGGAGCTTGCCTGCAATGAAATTTTGAACAGGGAGAAGAAGGAAGGGAAGAAAGAACTCCATGTGAAATACTGGTATTTCACACTGCATCTGATTTTACTGTCCCAAACTGGAACTTTGGCTTCTGCAGAAGTTTAGTAGCTTCATTACAGCAAAGGCTCCAATCAGCTTCCACAATCTTCTTTCTTCCCCTCCACTTTATTTCTCCTAAATAGCTGTAAGACTCAAATAATCCCAAAGAGAGGTTTAGGACTATGTGGCATCATGATCGAGAAACTGCTGGGGCTTTAAAATTAGGGATGGCGGAGAATTCTGCCATGGATTCCAGTGAGGCTGAATGCACTGGCATTTGGCCCCCCGGAATCCATGGCAGAATGGCCTCCTGCCCCCCCGCCTGCCCTGCGGAACCCCCCGGGACGGCACTTACCTGGGGCGGATGCGGCGGAGGGTGTGGCAGCGGCGGCGGAAGGTGCAGCGGCGGGGGCGGCAGGTGCGGTGGCGGCGGAAGGTGCGGCGGCGGGGGCGGCAGGTGCGGTGGCGGTGGCGGCGGCGGCGGAAGGTGCGGCGGTGGAAGGTGTGGCGGCGGCAGGGGCAGCGGTGGGTGCAGCGGCGGTGGGGGCAGGTGCGGCGGCAGATGCGGTGGTGGGGGCGGCAGGTGCGGCGGCGGGGGTGGCATTTGTGGTGGTGGTGGTGGAGGTGGCGGCGGTGGCTGGTCTCCTGGCCGGCTGTGGCTGGGCGCAGCATACACAAATGGCGGCTGCTGTGGCAGCCGCCATTTGCGTTCGCTATTTTTAGCCATTCTAGCCTACGTAAATATTTACATAGGCTAGAATGGCGAAAAATAGCGAATGCAAATGGCGGCCGCTGTAGCTGCCACCATTTGCGTACACTTTTTTTTTACTTTACCATGATAGGCTACGTAAATATTTACGTAGCCTATCACGGTTAAGTACAGGGACGCAAACGGCGGCAGCTATGGCCACTGCCATTTGCGTCCCTGCTGCCCAGCGGCCGGATGTCTGGCTCCCAGAGGAGCTGGCCGGCGGCTCCTCAGAATCCCTGCAGAGCAGAGCCGCTGGGCAGGATTCCGGCGGGAGGGATGGAGCACCTCCCGCCCGTCGAGGATTCTGGAGGGAGGGACGGAGCGCCTCCCCCCCACCGTGAAGCAGATCCGCGAAGTGGTAAGTGTCTTTCGTACATCCGTATTTAAAATAGGTTCTACAGTTTTAAAAAAGCTAGAAAAAACCCTCCGCCAACTCACTTCATAAAGTTAATTTAAGTATGTGCAATCCTTACAAAGCCTCCACAGCCTCCTAAATTCCTCTGAAGTACTACCTCTCTGAAAGGAGCCACTTGGCTTAGGGAATTCTCTCTATCCTCCAACCCCACACACATTTCCAATCACCATTCTTCTTCTTCCCTCCCCTGTTCTCTTTCTTTCTTTCTTTCTTTCTTTCTTTCTTTCTTTCTTTCTTTCTTTCTTTCTCTTCTTTATTCCAAACAGAGCATATCTTGGGAAATTCTTAAAGAAATTTCTCTTCAGTGGGCAAGGGAAGTTTTGAACTGTATTTGACTTTATACAAACAGACAAGAGGGTTGTTTTGTCTCCTTCTCCTCACTCAAGCCTTTGAGAAGAGTGGGTTCACATGGTCATGGAGAAACAAATCTGGGGCTGTTTTGTTTGTCAGTTGCCATTATCCAGCAATAGGGAGGGCTGTGGCTCTGTGGCAGAGCCCCTGCTTGGCATGTAGAAGGTCCCAGGTTCGACCCCCAGCATCTCCAGGTCGGGCTAGGAAAGAATCCTGCCTGAAACTTTGGAGAGCCGCTGCTGCCAGTCAGTGTCAAGAAGTCTGCGCTGGATGGGCCCAGGGTCTGACTCAGTATAAGGCAGCTTCCTATGTTCCTATGAACAGAAAGCTTTAATTAAAAAATAGGAGTTTTTTGTTTGTTTTTTAAGTGGAGGGTAGAGAAATATTGTTAATTTATACAATCCTATGTATGCCTACTGAGAAGCCCCATTATGTTTAATGAGGCTTACCCTCAGGAAAGTGTGCATAGGATTCCAGCACTAGTTACTTTTGCAGGGGGGGTTGCACCTTGATGTTCTGGATGTTTACTCAGAAATAAGTCCTGAGTTGTGAGCATGGTACTGCAAGCTTAATACAGTGCCTACCCAATTCCATCTAATGAATTGACTACCTTTTCAGCTCAGTCCTATGCATGTTTTGTCATTTGTGGCTTTGGGTTTTGTGTTGTTTTTTTTGCATGAACTCTAGCTTCATTGGTGAGGGAAAGGCACTTAGTACATGCTCAGAGTTTCTCCATAACTTAGCCCTAGTTTTGAAAACAGACTCATTGGCTGAATCCTGGTGAAGTCTTGGCACAAATGAAGTTATGAGGAGGAAGATACAATGAGAGCTTGTGCATAACAAGGAGGAGGTAGAGAGGAACTGCACAAAACAAGACATCTGTTTTTATGAAGAGTTGCTGGAGGGTGGTAGGATGAGGAGGGATGGTTGCATGGAGGGGAATAGAATTGGTAGGGTGAGAATCTAAGTGCCCAGTGGTGAAAGAAAAACATTCTGCACATGCTCTGAGGCACTCTATATTTAAGAACATAAGAAGAGCCATGCTGCATCAGACCAAGGTCCATCTAGTCCAGCATTCTGTTCACACAGCGGCCAACCAGATGCCGATGGGAAAACTCACAAGCAGGACATGAGTGCTGTATCATCTTCCCACACATGTTCCCCTGTTGCTAACTTTGGTGTAATGTAAATAAATTCTAGTCATTCTAAATTTGCATGAATGTATATCCTTCAGAAACTTTGCAGGTTTCTTGCCTGGGAGACACCTCTAATGACCTGTGCATTTTCATACAAATTTACCCAAAAACTATTGGGGAAGGGGTGAATGGAAGGGAAAGCAAATCACTCCCTCCCTAGGGATGTCAGAGAATTTCTCCACGAATCTCTGGGAGACCGAATGCCAACGCATTTGGCCCCCCAAAATTGGTGGAGAAATGGTCCGCCCCCTGCCCCCCCCCCGGAATGGGACTTACCTTTGTCGAATGTCCCTGGCGCTGGCGGCTCCCGGTGGCGGAGCGGCGGCGGGGCGGCGGCCGGTCTTCCAACCGGCCGCCGCCATTTCCAAGGTGAAAAACAACAACAACAACAACAAACGTGATAGGCTATGTAAAGATTTACATAGCCTATCACGGCTAGATTTTCAAAAAACACCGTGATAGGCTACGTAAATGCTTACGTAGCCTATCACGGCTGACTTTGGGGGGGGGGGAAGCACGTATGCAAATGGCGGTGCCCATGGGCGCCGCCATTTGCGTTCTTTATTTGGGCACGTGTAGTCTACGTAAACATTTACGTAGACTACGGCAAAAATAAGAGCAACGCAAATAGCGTTGCCCTTATTTTTGCCGTAGTCTACGTAAATGTTTACATAGACTACACAAGCCCAAATAAGGAACGCAAATGACGGCGCCCATGGGTGCTGCCATTTGTGTATGCGCTTTTTCTTTCCCCCCCCAAAGTCAGCCTGACAGGCTACGCAAGGATTTACGTAGCCTATCACGGCTGACTGCAGGGACGCAAACGGCGGCGGCTACGGCCGCCACCATTTGCGTCCTGGCAGGAGACGAGATTCGCGGCTGGAGGGATGGGGCGTTTCTCCCCTGGCCAGAATTTCGGCCGGAGAGACGGGGCGCCTCCCCCCCACCGCAAAGCAAGCTGCGGGATAAGGTAAGGGACTTTCGTCCATCCCTATCCCTCCCCCAGATTGGAGAACTCCCCTTCCACATGAAGTGCTGCACCTATACTTCTGAAACTTTGCTGGTTTCTTAGGGACTCCTCTCGGCTGTTTGTAATTTGCAGAACAATGGTCCACAAGGAACATAGGGAGATAAGTATGTCCTCTTTTGGAGGCCTCAAAATGTCAAGGCCACCCTTGCACAAAAACCCTTGTGGCTATCATTCTGAAATTTGACAGACATGATTTTCTCTGATAGAGCAATGAATCCTGAAATTTTTATCTAATTCTTCCAAGGAATTAAAATGTTATTGGCAGTTCCTTTTAAAAGAAAATCAAAATATGACTTCTGGTTGGAACCAATGTCACCCTTGCAGCATTCCACGGAGCTCCCATGGGACACTATCTCAAACAGCTTTTTAAAAGGTTGAATAGAATCATAGAATCATAGAATAGTAGGGTTGGAAGGGGCCTACAAGGCTATCGAGTCCAACCCCCTGCTCAATGCAGGAATCCAAGTCAGAGCATCCCTGACAGATGGCTGTCCAGCCTCGTCTTGAACGCCTCCAGTGTGGGAGAGCCCACTACCACCCTAGGTAATTGGTTCCATTGTCATATTGCTCTAACAGTCAGGAAGTTTTTCCTGATGTTCGGCCGGAATCTGGCTTCCTGTCACTTGAGCCCATTATTCCGTGTCCTGCACTCTGGGATGATCAAGAAGAGATCCTGGCCTTCTTCCCTGTGACAACCTTTCAAGTACTTGAAGAGCGCTATCATATCTCCCCTCAGTCTTCTCTTCTCAAGGCTAAACATGCCCAGTTCTTTCAGTCTCTCTTCATAGGGCTTTGTTTCCAGTCCTCTGATCATCTTTGTTGCCCTCCTCTGAACCCTCTCCAGTTTGTCTGCATCCTTCTTAAAGTGTGGTGCCCAGAACTGGACACAGTACTCCAGATGAGACCTAACCAGTGCAGAGTAGAGGGGAACTAGTACTTCCCGGGATTTGGAAGCTATGCTTCTATTAATGCAGCCCAAAAGAGCATTTGCCTTTTTTGCAGCCACATCACATTGTTGGCTCATATTCAGCTTGTGATCGACAACAATTCCAAGATCTTTCTCGCTTGTAGTGTTGTTGAGCCACGTATCCCCCATCTTGTAACTGTGCATTTGGTTTCTTTTTCCTAGGTGCAGAACTTGGCATTTGTCCCTATTAAATGTCATTCTGTTGTTTTCTGCCCAGCGCTCCAGTCTATCCAGATTACTTTGAATTTTGTTTCTGTCTTCCAAAGTATTAGCTATCCCGCCCAACTTTGTGTCATCTGCAAATTTGATCAGCATTCCCTGCACCTCCTCCTCCAAGTCATTAATAAAATTGTTGAAGAGCACTGGGCCCAGGACTGAGCCCTGTGGTACCCCACTCGTTACCTTTTCATCTTCCCCCTGGGAGTTTTCATCTCCCCCCTGGAATTAAAAGGTGGGGAAAGGCAGCACTGGATAAGATCTTGGAGAAAAGTACTCTCAGCGAAGCAGCAGGGGGGGCTGGATTCCGAGACTACCCTCCCAAAGCTTAATCATCGCAGAAAGCTGTTTTGAAACTCCTATCTAATAGGAGAAAACAGGCTGACATGTTCCATTGTAATATATGGAGTAAGAAATGTCAACAACATTCGAGGGATAGTTTAAGAAATATCAACAATATCTGAGAATATTTGAGGACCTGCAAGATTTGTTTGAAGAGATACATGGCTACAGTGAGGAGAAAGAAAGGAACTGCATCACCGTCCACTTCCCCCGTACCTCCCTTGGCAAAAGCTCCAAGAACCGAAGATATAGGGGAATTATTTACTCTGATAAAAACTTTATCTTTGCAATTTGCAGAGCAAGCTAAGAGGTTGGATTCAATTCAAAATTCCATCACTGCCCTGCAAGGGTCTGTGGATTTAATTAACACTTCTTGGCAAAAAATGGAGGTGAAGGTTAATGAGCTACAAAATAGGCTGACAACGAACGAAACTATGACACAAGCTTTTTTCAAAAATTTCTCTGTCAGAATTTCTCAAATGGAGGCCTTCACGTGCAGATCCAATGTACGTATTATTGGTATTAAAAATTTGCCTAGTGATGTAAATTTGCCTACCTTTGTAGACAAGCTTTTGCATGAGATACTCCCTGTGCCATCTGATTATTTACTTGATATTTAGCAGGCATATATCCTGCATTTGGCAAGAGAGGGTGGAAGTCTTTTTTGGAAACAAGATAAAGTTATGTTATTTCCAGATTACATCAAAGAGGTCGCTGATAAAAGAAGGCAATTCATCAAGGCGAAAAATCTGGCAAAACAAATGAACTTACAATATCACTTAAAATACCCTGCTACATTTTGCATTGTTTCTGAAGGTCAGATGAAGAAGTTCTTAAATCACGAAATGGCGGAGGCATGGCTGAACGTAAAAATGCATGAGATTTCTGTTCCAGCCCCATGAACTGGAATTTTTAAACAAGTTTTGTGGACTGTCTATGTTTAGTCTGCATGATTCAGGCTAGGCCAGAGATAACTGATTATGCATATATTCGTTTGCTTTCTTTCATTTTTCTTCTCTTTTTTATTTTTCTTTAAATCCTTGTTCTCTAAAATGGATATGATATGCTGTATTCAAATATATTGTTTGAGGGTGTATTGTGCACACTCATTTATATATCTAGTATAAAATATATTACTGATTGTTGTAAGGTTGTTTCCAAGCTTTATTATTATATAACATTGTAATTTCATCTTTTTAAAATTATTATTATCATTACTATAAGACTACTTAGTAAGATTTTTGGTTGGTTAAACTGTTAAGCTTTATTATTACTATTATGTTTTAACTTAAGGGCAATATATGGTTACTGGGAATGAATTGTAGGCCTGCTTCCTTGCTATAAGACTGATGATATGATATTGAAATGTAAGGTTGATTATTAAATTGTAATATTGCTAACGTTATAGGTATAGTTTTTAAAATAGAATGGGATCTGAAGCCCATGTGTATTGGAGTTTAAATTTAACCCTTTAAAAAAGAAAAAGAAAAAAAATCCTTTTTCTTTTCTTTTCTTTTCCTTTCTTCTCCTTTTCGTTATTGTTGTGTTCTCTTAAGAATATTGTATTCTTGGGAAATTGTAGTTATTGATCAGGTTGTTGGTATTGTTTATTTCATTTATAAAGACAAAAATAAATAAAAAGTATTTTTTTAAAAAAAGAAAGAAAATAAAAATATAAACCCTGCACTGATTTTTCTGACATTTGGCAGGTGTAATCCCCTTCTAGGGGGCTACTATGCCTGAAATTATCATCCAGTTCTAACCAAGAGAAAAAAGTTACAGTTTTTTTTCTAATTTCCCATAGTAGTCAACTGGAAGCATAAAGATGCATTTTTCCAAACATTGACTCAGGTTTGGTGCTGAGCTGAAGTGGTCCGACTACAAATCGGCCAGAGCAGAAATGAGATGTTTTCCAAAATGCTGAATCAGGGTCTGAGTTGAAGTGGGTTGGGGGGGGGGGTCAGTGCACACTTCTTATGTATGTATGTAATCTAGACACACATGCAAGCACACCGCATGCACACACATACATGCGCGCACACACACACACACACACATTAGACGTGCGCTTAGACTCGTGTGTATGTGTGTGTATATGCAAATTTGTGTTATGGGCCTGTGCCCCGGATCTTTTAAGAACCTAGCAACATCCCTGCCGCCCATTAACAGAAGGTCTCTGGGTGGTTTACAAGACGGAGCTTAAAACCATAAAATACAAAAGCATAGTAAAGCAAAATATAAAACCATAAGTTTAAAAGAGAATAAAACTTAAGTAGTAACCGAGATAATAGCCAGAAGCAGTGCAAAAGATCTAAAAACACACTAATGCGATTTTTAAAATTGAAGGGCTAAAAACCGGGGGGGGGGGGGAGATCTTCACCTAGCACCAAAAAGACCACAATGTAGGCACCAGCAAGCACTAGTGTGCCACCACTGAGAAGGCCATCTTTTCAGGAGCCACCTGCCTCACCTCAGTTGGCAGCAGCACCCAGAGATTCAGACTGAGATAGACACAAAGCGAGTTGGAAAGCTGGTTTTGGCTCTGTAAAAGCATCTTGGAGTTGCTGGCTAGGTCCCTAAAGAACTGATGTGGGAACAGTGGACTTTGGGTTTCTCTTTGGAGTACTGCTGTACTTCACCTATGCTCAACCTGTAAATTTGTACATAAACAAGAATATTACAAAATATTACAAAATGCCGTAAGTCTCCTGTGACCACTTTCCAAACCAAATCTGGGAAGGCCCTTCACCCCTTGGAGAATTGGACAATATGTAGCAATATAATGACAACGTGAAAAATTAGATAAGCCTTTTTCAGACATACATCCCACATTTATCTTCAAATTGCAACATCATGCCTACTTTTAATATTTTGGTTTTAGATCTGCTTCTCCTCTTTCTGTATGTCTTTCTCCTTTTCTTAAAAAATTGTAAATAAAATTGTGGTAGCATCACTTGTACAATCTACTGTTGGTATGAATTCAATCCAGTTGTGAGTTATAACCCACCCATTGAAGATCAATACATGTGACTGCATACATCATTTTACCATGAGTATATGTATCAAATGATGAAAAACAATAAAATATTCATTGGTTTGTTGCAGAAGTAGCCCTTTGGCTTTCAGAAATGTGCTCAGAAATCATAGTGCTGGAAATAAATCCTTAAAAGTCTTGCCTTGATAGTTTAGACCAACGGCCATATAGTCCAACATTCTCTTTCAGTCTGCAGCCAGCCAGAAACCTCTGGAAGCTCACAAGGTTGTAGTGTAAAGGTGGTGGTTCCCTGTTTGTCTCTAGCGCCTGCCATTGTCTCTAAACATGGAAGTTATTTGTGCTCTTGTAATATCAAGGTTGGAATACTGCAGTGCACTCTACTTGGGGTGGCCTTTGAAGACAGTCCAGAAGCACTAATTAGTTCAAAACGCAGCTGCAGGGCTGCTAAGAGGGACCAGAAGGTGGGATCACATTACACTTGTTTTGTCTCCCTGTTAACTTCTGGGCTCAATTCAAAGTGCTGGTGCTTAACTTTAAAGGCCTACATTAGTTAAGACTTTGGTATCTGCTGGACCATTTTCTCCCATATCACTCCACCAGTCCACTGAGATCTACATTTGAGGCTCTTCTCTGGGTGCCAACCAGCGAGAGAGCCTTCTTGGTGGTGGGGCCCTCCAGTGGCCTGCCTTCCCAAGGGAGGCTTGCCTGTTGCCTACTTTGCTGTTATTTTGGCCCTAAGTTAGGACCTTTTTATTTTCTCAGGCTTTTAAACATGGTTAACTTTAAAAGTTGCTAATTCTTTTAAGCTAGTGTGAGGTTTTGTTGGAGTTTCTATCCTGAACTGTTCTGTTCCATTGTTTTAGTGTGTAATATTTGCATTGATTGATTGATTGATTGGTTGATTGTATTTATGTATCTCTTTTCTGCCCACCAGGATGTCAGGATCGAGTCCCAGCCCTTTCATTTGTCTAACAGCTCCGATTCTGAGTCAGAGTTAGAACTGCTAGATCAAAGTCTGGGGGAGGGACCCTCCCTAGAGCGCCTAGGCACTCGGAGAGATTCCTTCAAAGGCCTTGACAAACAGATGGCCCAGGCTCAATCCCTGCCCCCTCCCTCCACTGTGGGAACTCAAGTTTCTGAGGAGGAAGAAGAGGGGCATGACTTGAGAGATGCTAGGGTGCATCGCAAAGCAAAGAGGGAAAAGTTAGGGGTAGGGTTCAGATGCTCCGCCAGGATAGCCACTCTTGGAAGCCAACGTAGGAGGAAGCCACCCTAAGAGAGGGGCATCACTGCAAAGCAAGCTTGGCCATGAGGTTCATACCCAAGCTGCCAGCAACTTCTCTACCTTCTGGTTTGTCTCCTTGGCTTAGAGAATGTTAATTAGTTCTTTAGAGCCTGGGGAAGTCTGAGAGTTTCCTTGAATCTACATTTGTAGAAAGGCTAGTCTCTAGCAAAATAAAGTGGTATTAGCCTGAAACTTTGTCTATTGTGGTGTTGATTGTGAAGGGAAAGGATTTCTAACACTGAGCTCACAAAGCAATGTGAGTTTATTGGATCCTACTGTACAACAACATAAATGCAAACAAACAAAAAATGGAACATTTGTTTAAAAACAGACCAGACACCACTTTAAAAGCCAAAAGCCTGGCAAAACAATGCAGTTTTTACTGCCTGTCTAAACTTTCAAAGGGTAGAGCCTCTGATGAAGGTCTCAAACTATGGGTGGGCTCATACGGGAAGAGATGGTCCTTCAGATATCCTGGCCCCAAGCTGTTTAGGGCTTTATAAGTAAGGATGGACGAAAGTCCCTTACCTGGTCCCGCAGCTTGCTTCGCGGTGGGGGGGAGGCGCTTCGGTTCTTCCCCCGAAGTTCAGGCTGGGGGGGGGAGGCGCCCCGCCTGGCCGAAATTCAGGCCGGGGGGGAGGCGCCCCATCCCTCGCCGCCGAAATTCAGGCCGGGGAGGAGCGCCCCATCTCCCCGGCCGCGAAATAAAAAAGTAAATGTAAAAAAATAACAACACACACACATGATAGGCTACGTAACGATTTACGTAGCCTATCACGGCTAGATTTCCAAAGTCAGCCGTGATAGGCTACGTAAATTGTTACGTAGCCTATCATGGGTGACTTTGGAAAAAAAAAAGGCGCGTATGCAAATGGCGGCGCCCATGGGCGCCGCCATTTGCGTTCCTTATTTGGGCCCAGGTAGTCTACGTAAAGATTTACGTGGACTACGGCGAAAATAAGGGCAACGCAAATAGCGTTGTCCTTATTTTCGCTGTAGTCTACGTAAATCTTTATGTAGACTACCCGGGCCCAAATAAGGAACGCAAATGGCGGCGCCCATGGGCGCCGCCATTTGAGTACACACTTTTTTTTTTCCCCCCAAAGTCACCCATGATAGGCTACGTAATGATTTACGTAGCCTATCACTGCTGACTTTGAAAATCTAGCCGTGATAGGCTACGTAAATCGTTACGTAGCCTATCACGTGTGTGTGTTGTTTTTTTACATTTACTTTGTAATGGTGGCGGTGGCCGGTCGGAAGACCGGCGGCCGCCCCCGCCGAAACGCTGCCGGGACCCGCCGCCGAGAGGGACATTCGCATGAGGTAAGTCCCATCCCGGGGGGGGGGGTGGCGGAGAATTTCACCGCCAATTTCGCGGGGCTGAATGTGTTGGCATTCGGTCTCCCCAAGATTCATGGAGAAATTCTCCGCCATCCCTATTTATAAGTCAAAACCAGCACCTTGGCTTGTGCTGTCACCTGGCCCTGCAGGAGCAACACTGGATCCAAGAGTACCCTGAAGTTGTGACCCTTGTCCTTAAGAGGGAGTGCAACCCCCTTCGTTATTTACAGTACATAGCGCATGTAATGATGTTTTAGACTAAGTGCCAGTGGGAAGTGGGTAAAGGGGATGCTATTAGATCCATTGTAATGACCTGGTTTATACAATTATTAATCAAATAAATGCCACTAGCTGGATACTTGTTTTTTGTTGTACTTTTTGTTTTTCCTCAACAATGTCAAATGTTGTTTCATATTAAATCAGCTTTGCTGAAAATAGATGGTGAGCTGCCCCAGGTTGTCTCTGCAGTCCATACTGAGAAACAGAACATACTGTGAATTATTTTTGATGTTGTTTTGCAAAGGATCTCAAGTCTTACAATATGCTACTGGATGCATTGATTTTGGGTTGTTTTATTTCATGAAGAAGCCACAGTTAAATGAAAAAGTTCACCCACACATCTTTTTCTGCAGCACTGCCTTCATAAGCAGTACTGCCATAGAACAATTTATACTAGTGTGTCTTATCTTGGATAAATTCCCAATAATTGAATGGACTAAGGAGTTGATAAATAACCTCAGGAACTTTTATCCAGCTTTATATGGTGATTGAAATATTGCACTATTAGATCTTATTGTCTATTCTAGTGCCATTTAGAAAGAATTACCATGTTCAGTGTTATTTTTCATGTCACATAAAAAAATCTGTTTTTTCTTAGCAAGAAAAAGGTGTGTAATCACACCAGCAGTTATACTTGTAGTGGACATAGCCATGCAAGCTCTTTTGCCCTAAGGCACTTTTGAATATCCTACTTTCCATTGTTGTCTTCCACATCCCAAACCATTGGGCAAGCTCACAAGAGTTGCTTTTTATTAAAAATGAATTCATACATTTACTTGAACTGGCGGAGATGTGCTTTTAACTAGTTGTGCAATGTCTGTGCTCATGTGAGCGCTGTAACATCAGAGAGGGAACTCATGGAAGCTCTCCAATTAGCTTCCATAAGCAAGGATTTTGAGTTTCAAAGCATCCTGTACAGTCACTCAAAAGTGCATTCATTGCAAGGGCGTGGCATTGTGGCAGCTGAATGCTTCACTTGAATTGAATCTTGAATTGACTGTATGAGTGTACAGAGGTTGGAGATGGAGCCTCCTGCCACAGTGACATGTCCCTTCGCATGTTCATTGAATGGATTGTATCCAGTGGAATTCTTCTACCAGAATGGACACGGCTGGCAGACAGAATTTCCCCTCCCCAAAGCAGCCCCCTGCACGCACCCCAAATCTGCTTCAGAGGATTGGGGGATCCTCCAGAGTGGATTTAGGGGGCATTTGGTGGGCTATAAAGGGAGGGAGAGGGAAACTCCTGTTGTGGAAGGAGCAGTCTGCTCATGTAACATTGGATTTTGCTCAATGACTGAACAAGACTCCTGTTCTTCAAGACCAGCATTCTTCCATGTTATTGATTCTCTTACTGCTCATGTTAGTGGATCACTTAAACAAGTATTTAAATGCACATAGCACCTGAATGTATGAACTGTTTGTAAATTGTCTGAAGAGCTTTACCTTCTCATCAGATAGGGAGGGAATGTCATTGCAGATTTTGTCTGCCCAGTGGGTTCTAAGTGTGCAAATGGCAACCGCCTAAGTTCAAAAACCCAAACTTTCTGATGATTGGCAAGTGTTCATGTTTTTTTTTAGAACTTGGAAACATACCACGGTGTGCAGTCTCAATATATTCTGTACCATTTTCAAGACTGAACAAACTCAAGCTGACTGGGAAAAATAGGGAAATTCCAAATTAACTTTATTGATATACAATTGGTATATCTTTCTTTGAATGAATGAAGTATTTTAATATGTATTTTAACTTTTCTCCCCCAATGGAAATAGGAAAAGCCTGGCATTTCTAATAGAGTATGAAGTGAAATATCTTCAGCCATGGACAAAAAGCAGCAACTAGTGAAAAAGGAGTTTGGGAAAAGATTCTCTTTGGACAGTAGTCTCATGGTGAGTACATTAATAGTTCTACACTTTTGGATGTCTTTTCAGCTGGTGTGCCTGGCTCTTTGGCTGAATCTACACATAGCAGTTATACTGTTATCGTACCGTTATCATAACTAGTGGTACATGACACCAATGGGCACCAGTAGTTATGATAACGGTATAACTACTATGTGTAGATTCAGCCTTTCACAGTTATGTCCCTTCATAGCATTGTTGTGACCCCTTGAATGCATGTTGAAAACAATGAGTTGGATCCAGACTTAGTCATTCTTTGGGTACACCCACTGAAATCAACAGATTTACTCTAAATATGACCAAGTCTGGATCTAACCTATTCTGTTGTCAAGATTGCAAGAGACATTTTATTAATAGCTAAATGTAACTAAATGTAACTATTAATTTAGCTAATGAATAGCTAAATGTAACTAAATGACTTTTTATTAATAGGTAAGTGTAACTAAATGTAACTGTTATGAAGTACACAGCCAACTGCAACTATGGATAGTTTTATAGGAGCATGATACCTTGCTGTTCTAGATCAGGAAAAAAATAGTGCTTTGTCCAATGGAATTTAATAGACCTGGGATGCCCTGAAATAAGGATGTCAGTTATGTAGATGTGTCAGTTTAATTAAAGAACATTGCTTCAAATAACTTGAAACTTGCAAGTCTATGGCTGTGTTCTATAGTCCACTTCGTACCAGGGATGGGGGAACCAGCAATTTTTGATCTCACCTAAATTCTCTGAAAATTACTTGAAAGCTCATTTTGGCTTGCTCCTCTTTTCAACCTGTCTTTTGAATGGAAAAAGTGTGCATTTTCAATGGGAATTTCTGAACATTTCTCAAAAAACACTCTTGCATTTGCATACAGGATTGTGTTCAGAACATGTTTGTGTGATTTGTGAACATAAACAAAATTCTCATATATCCCTACTTTGTACACTGTGGTTGGGTTCACACAATCATGGAGGGAAAATAAGTCATGGTGGCTTATATTTCCTCCCCACTCATGCCAGTCGCAAGCTGGTCATGAGCCACCTATGGTTTCAGGGTGGTTTACAAACCATCCTGAAACACTAGAACAAGCCATAGTTTCAGGGTGTTTTGTGAATGATCCCAGCCACCATCCTTCATGGATTCAGACATCACAACAACAACCCACACCCGGCAAGGGTAATTATGTTAATTAGGCAGCTCACAATCAGCACCCTAAAGTGCATACCTAAAAATGTGATGTCAGTATGATGAGCACACGCTTACAAGCATTTTATTATGCTTCACTGGAAGCCGGGACTGGCTGTTGTTTCCTGTTGAATGTACACTTAATAGCAAACCTGGTTTTGCTACTATTGTGTGAACTGACCCTGTAAACACTCTTGAACACAGTGAACGAAGATGGAACATAAAATCTTACTCTTTTAATATAAGTTACATAGATTTATATTCTTTGCTATAGTCCAGCAGATAGGTGAGACAACTGTGCCTTTGATGATAAAAGCATGAAATCTGACATGCTTTTAGACCATACTATATAGAATATTTTTTGCTATAGGGCCATCTCAGATTTGCCCTGTAACAAAATTGGCAGCCATTTTGAAATATGGCCACCAATCGCAGTTATGATTTCTCAGTTTTTGGAGAATCATGCATATTTTAGGGTTTATGAGAGCTGAATTCCTTGCATTATAACTTTAGAAGTGTACAAAAAGCCAAATGGGAGTTAAAAACAAAACAAAGTTAAGGTTCTGTAATAGAATATAGACCTATGTTGTTGTTTTTAAAGCTAGGCATCGGGAAAAAAACAACTTAAAGAACAGAATGATTGCTGTTTATTTCATGTAAATACAGTGTTGTCATTAGCAGGCCGCCCACACTAAATTATTTTTTTAAAGTCAAATACACTTGGATACTGTTGGACCCCTCCCCCCCACACATCTTATTGGTCAGTACAAAAGGTGCCACAAAGACAAAGAGCAGTAGATTGTAGAGCAGCCTTGTCACACCTGCAATATGCTCTACAGCCTTTCTTGCACGGAGCCAGTCCCAAGACATCTTGACAATTTACACAAAGCACATTGGTCCTGTTTGTAGTAATCACCTGTTAGTGTCAATGCCTACTAGAGCCATTGTCAACAAGGAGAACAGCTTAGTCCTGTTTTTGGGACTGGACTTGATGGCTCGACACATTTCTGAATACCTTTTCCCCTTTTGCTGCTTTCAGGCTTTCAGGCCTATACACATCCCAGATGATGTCTAATCTTGTTACATACTGACTGAACCTGTGATTTGATATACGGAAAGAAAACATCAGTGGCATAATCCTAGAATGTTTTTGTAAGCCTTGGTTGCAGCATGTTGACAATGGCAGCACCATCAAGAATGGTCACCTGCACTATAGGATTGGAGACATTTTCTTTCACAGGTGTGAGCTCATCCAAACAGTGCAAGAAATCAGACCTTGTTCCTGTTCTCAGACTCCCCATATTTGACAGTGCTGCAGGATAGGCTTGATTCTCATGGCAAAAGAAGTCATCTAGATCACCACTGTGTATCTGGGATGCACTGTAAAGTCTAGAGGAGAGCGAGCAGTCATTCTTTAGGGATATCAGTTGCACCTGTTTACTTGACTTTTCTCTGACTGGAGGATGGCTGAAGATTTGGAGGTTGTTCCATTTGACAGGAACTGTGATAGGTTTGTCTTGGTTGACAAGCCTCTCACTGTCATATGTTTCATGTTGGGCAACTCCAAGTTTCTCAGTCTTGAGTAGTGTGTCTGTCAATGCTGGATCTACAATGTTTCTACTGTCAAGTACAATAAGATGACAGGTGTTTTCACTAAATGGGTTTCCCATATCTTCTGTAGCTTGAGTGAGAGACTTGGTGATGCTCATCTGTGTCCCACCTCTTATTGCTTGAATTCTCACATTCTTCAGTTAAGTGGGCCATCTCGGGACCAGACACCACCCATTGATGCAGAGCTGCTGGGTTTTCTGTTAGGCCTACAGCCCCACCATCACCTTTTGCAGATGCATTAGTCTGCTCGTGGGCCTGGGGCCTATCTATATGTGGCTTTTACTCTGGTTCTACTCCACCCCCACGTCGATCATGTCAGATGACATATGCTGCTCTCCATAGCTAGCGTGGGATTTCTTGCCCTAAATCCGTGTTTTTTTCAAACTCATTTTGTGTTGGATTTTCCTGTCACAGCAGCTTCAGTGCCATTCTGAAGTCTGTGTGACCTCAGCTGTCTTCGGTGTGGGCTGGTGGAAGCGGCGCTGATTGGCAGTAGGGAAAGTTGCATGAGACAGGGGCAGGGGGAGAGCAGAGAGGTAAAGGTGTCTACCTGGAAGAAACTGCGCTGTTGTGAAAGTGGGCTCAGGCGCTACCTCTCACTTTAAATATTGATTGAGCATGGGAGTGGGTTGGGGGTGGGGGAGCCAGCCCTGCTGTTCTGAAACTGTTCAGCTGTGAATGAGCACAGCTAAGAAATGGTGGACACCTGTTGATTCGAAGCTTCATAGCTAAGAAAGGGTGGATGCCAGGGTGGATAATTTTCATGAATTTGTACTTAGAAGCCCTTTATTGAGCCCTTGTGGGAGAGGGGAAGCCTGTGGATTGGGCAGTTAATATACATCAAAGACATTTGCTCTCCCTCCTCGCTGGCTTCGCACACTCTGCTCTCAGAGCCTCTTGCACTCCCACTCATTCTGCTCAGTCTCGGGGCGGGGGCAGCTGCCTGCCTGCCTGATAAATGTGTGTGTATGTGGCGTATATGGGGTTTTTCATGAACATCTACTTGTAAGCAAGTCCTCCATTGCACTGCGATGAACATGCAAGGGAGGGAGGGAGGGGGAGCAAACCTGCGCTCATTGGCTGCCATGCACCTACGCACTTGATGATGTCCATTTCTACTCTTCCACCCCACCCCAACTAATGCAGCTTCAGTTCCCATTTGCTCTGCAAAAGCGGAGGAATATAACACTGTGTGTACCATGGAAAGAGCTCATTTGTTTCTGAGAAAATGCAGATTTTGACCAAATTGCTTCACAAAGCATTTCCATGTAGATTGGCCCCTGGTAAATGACAATAGCAGAGAAGGCATGTTTTTACTTTTTTGTGACAAATTTCCCTTTCATGAATTCTTCATAGATGTTACAATGGTGGTCTTTAAGTGAAACCATATCATGTAAGTGGGCAGGGATCCATCTTGCATAGTGGGTATGATCCAAAGCAAAGAACCAGGGAACAAACTTGGACAGGGCCTCAATACAGAGCTGGAAGTCTCCCTCTCTTATCACTCTCACATAAGTCATCAAGACTCCAACTGTAGAATAATCTAGCAGAATCAGAACTAGGGACATACATTACTTCTTTCATTATACAGTCTTCCAGGAACAAGAAGTGGCCATTGCCTTCTAAGTCCTGGCTGTCCTCATTATAGGCCTGCTGGAGAAGTACATAGAGACTACTGACTGTGATTTGATGAGCCCTACAAGTGTGTGTCACATGGAATGCTTGTATAAATGAATCAGCTTTTCCTGCTGTGGTAACATCAGCCTGAACAAGCGCTCCAGTCCACCCACTTTCATCCAGAAGATCTCAATATGGAGCCCAGAAAACATTACAAATTAGAAACAATTATTTATAATGTTATAACGTTATAAATAAGGTTATATGATTTTTCTTAACTCCATTTCGCATGTGCATGTGCGTATGTGTGTGCGTTCCTGTACTTGTGTGTATGAGTGTGTATGATGGAGGTCTGCACAGGTATTTACACACCAGATTCAAACAAAATCACATTCATTTTGACCCACAGAGCATCAAACATACAGTAGGGCAGTTTCTCAGGAAATGTTTCTCAGGAGGCCATTTTGAAAAACATCTGCCATTGCTGTTAGGAGGGAAATCTGCAATGACCCTATAGCCTAAAATCATCCTAAGAATATGTCCTACCTGTGCCCCAAGTCTCATGCTTTTATAATCAAAGGTACAATTTGGCCAAATATTGCACCTATCTGCTGGGCTCTTAGTGTTTTACTTCCCTAATAGTCAAAATAACTTGGACTACTTTGCACACTACATGTTTAGAAGTTGTACACCTAAGTTCTACCTGTGAATGTGACAAACAAATGTCATGGAACTATGGATGGCTGCAGCTGTCTATTGAGCATTAATTTAGAATCATAGAATAGTAGGGTTGGAAGGGGCCTATAAGATCAACAAGTCCAACCCCCTGCTCAGTGCAGGAATCCAAGTCAAAGCATCCCTGATAAGTGGCTGTCTAGCTTCATCTTGAATGCCTCCAGTGTGGGAGAGCCCACTACCACCCTAGGTAATTGGTTCCATTGCCGTATTGCTCTAACAGTCAGGACATTTTTCCTGATGCTCAGCCGGAATCCGGTTTTCAGTAACTTGAGCCCGTTATTCTGTGTCCTACATTCTGGGATGATTAAGAAGAGATTCTGGCCTTCCTCAATGTGACAACCTTTCAAGTACTTGAGGAGTACTATCTCCCCTCAGTCTTTTCTTCTCAAGGATAAACATGCCCAGTTCTTTCAGTCTCCCCTCATAGGACTTTGTTTCCAGTCTCTTGATCATCTTCGTTGCCCTCCTCTGAACCCTCTCCAGTTTGTCTGCATCCTTCTTAAAGTGCGGTGCCCAGAACTGGACACAGTACTCCAGGTGAGGCCTAACCAGTGCTAAGTAGAGGGGAACTAGTACTTCCCAGGATTTGGAAGCTATTCTTCTATTAATGCAGCCCAAAATGGCATTTGCCTTTTCTGCAGCCACATCACATTGTTGGCTCATATTCAGGTTGTGATCTACAACAATTCCAAGATCCTTCTTGCTTGTACTGTTGTTGAGCCACGTATTTCCCATTTTGAAACTGTGCCTTTGGTTTCCTTTTCCTAGGTTCAGTACTTGGCATTTATCCCTATTAAATGCCATTCTGTTGTTTTCTGCCCAGCATTCCAGCCTATCAAGATCACTTTGAATTCTGTTTCTGTCTTCCAGGGTATTAGCTAGCCCACCCAATTTTGTGTCTTCTGCAAATTTGATAAGCATTTAGGGATGGCGGAGAATTCCGCCACGGATTTCAGTGAGGCCGAATGCACTAGCATTTGGCCCCCCGAAATCTGTGGCGGAAAGGCCTGCCGCCCCCTCGCGGAATTCCCCCCAGGACGAGACTTACCTGGGGCAGATGTTCTGGATGGCGGCGGCTCCAGCGGCGGCTTCGGTGGTGGCAGTGGCTGGTCTTTCGACTGGCTGCTGCGGCCGCCATTTGCATTCTGGTCTTTGCCTTAATAGGCTATGTAAGTCTTTACGTAGCCTATCACGGCAAGCCAATAAAAAACAAAAAAACAAAATGGCATACGCAAATGGCAGCGGCTACGGCGGCTGCCATTTGTGTTCCTTATTTTTCGCCGTTTTAGTCTACGTAAATATTTACGTAGGTAAGTCACTTTTGTACATCTCTCTAAGCATTCTGTGCACTTCCTCATCCAAGTCATTAAAAAAAAATTTAAAAAAATGTTGAAGAGCACTGGGCCCAGGACTGAGCTCTGCGATACCCCACTCATTTACAGCATGTCCGCAGTCCACAAGGGAGATTGCCTGATCAAAAAATGAGATCAGATTTCTCTGGCAGGATTTGTTCTTGACAAATCCATATTGGCTTGGAGTAATCACTGCATTATTTTCAAGGTGCTTACAGATTGATTGCTGTATAATCTGCTCCAGAATTTTCCCAGGGACTGATGTCAGACTGACTGGTCCCCAGGTTCCTCTTTTCTGCCCCTTTTGAGGATAGGGACAACATTAGCCCTCCAGTCATCTGGCACTTCCCCTGTCCTTCATGATTTCTCAAAGAGAATAGACAGCGGTTCTGAGAGTTCTTCTGCCAGTTCCTTTATGACTCTAGGATGCAGTTCATCTGGCCCTGGAGATTTGAACTCATTCAAAGTAATTAGGTGTTCCTTGATCTTATGCCTATCAATCTCAAGCTGCAATCCTGCCCCTTCAACCTGTACTTCACCTTTGCCTGGTGGCTCATAGACTCTCTTTTGGGAGAAGACTGAGCCAAAGTAGGAATTGAGCACTTCTGCCTTTTCTTTGTCATCTGTTATCATTTTGCCATCCTTATTCAATAGTTGAACCACCATTTCTTTCCTCTCTCTTTTACTATGGATGTATCTGAAGAAAGCCTTTTTGTTGCTTTTAGCATCCCTCGCTAATCTCAGCTCATTCTCAGCTTTAGCCTTCCTGATGACATCCCTGCAATTCTGTGCTACCTGCCTGTACTCTTCCTTTGTTGCTTGGCACTTCCTATATGTGTCCTTGTTTGTTTTCAGGTTATCTCTAAGCTTTTTCTGAAGCCACATTGGCTTATTCTGTTGTCTTCCGCCTTTTTTCGTGTTGGAATTGTTTGCAATTGTGCCTTGAGAATTTCCTTTTTTAAAAGCTCCCACCCATCCTGGACTCCTTTTCTCGTTAGAGTCGCTTGTCATGGGACCTTACTGATCATTGTTCTGAGTTTATTAAAATCGGCTTTCCTAAAATCCAGGGTACGCATTTGGCTACACTGGGCTTTTGCTTGGTGGCAGTTCTTTTGTGTACAGTAAATGCATGGAGGTTTGACTTAATGGCCTCTGGTATTATGTCAGTACTATAGTTCTGTGATTATTAAGCACTGAAACTTCCTTGTTCACTATCTATGTGAAGCATATTTGAGGTATGCCTTGGACAACAAGCATATACATGTTGCCATAATATCACTTTAAAGAGACATCACTTTGCACATAATCATATACTAATATTACTCAACCCTGCCAAACACTGAAGTGAACAGAGAAGCTTCCTCTGAAGTTGTTGTCAACACTTCCCATTTTTAGGGGTTTTCCACACACAGAAATTGCAAGGTTTGTGGAATGGAGGAGAGTACATCAGGACCCACTCAATCCTTTGAAAGTGAGTTTAAATTTATGAACATGCTCTTAATACTTTGGTAAAAGAATACAACATTCTTTTTCAATCATGTCATGGCAGTGTTTTTTGGAAGAGTTTTCACAGAGTAGAGGTGGAACTGAATCAGTGCTCCTGAGAATTACAGCATGCTCTAAAACTTTCCCTGCTCTATGTAATGGCTCTAATATGTGTTTATGCATAATGCTTGAATGTATTTCGTCAACAGAGTAAGGTCCACTGAAATAGATGGGAGGCATTTGTAAATTGGTTTGGAGGGGAGAGATGATATAAGGAAGCGCCCAACCCCCAAAGCCCAGGTAGCCCCCTTCAGGCCAAATCCACATATGTGAGGCTGATGCCTGGTTCTACTTTCAGCAAATGGAAGAATGGATCTCTTTTTCAGTGAAATTAAGTTCCCAGGGTTGATGTTTCAGGAGGTTGTTGACATGCTCAGTAACTACCCTTCAAATACAAATATAGGGAGGTTGGTATGAGATTTCTGTGGATGGTGAAATCAGCTGAACTGGGAAAGAATGCAAAGTGGAGATAAAAAATCAAAGATACCTCCCCTTTCTGGGTCAGTAATGGAGCAGTTACAGTTGGAGATATAAAAGGAGAGCCTTATGTCTTGTAAAATCAAGGAATGTTCCCATCTTTCCCTGTGCCCTCAACAGCAGATTCTCTTTAGTCAAAGCTAAATAATCGATCAACACCAGCATAGCGAGTCGTGTGATCTCACAGTAGTGTTGGATTTTGGAGACATTTAGGGTTGGCTGGTACCTTTAAAAAATAATAACGGGGGGGCTGTGGTTTTAAAACAGTGTTTCAAAGAGAGAAATACATGGGTGATGCTTTCCCTTCAGTTCATCTCCATACTTGGATATTAACAAAAAAACATAAGAAGAGCCATGCTGGATCAGACCAAGGGTCCATCTAGTCCAGCATTTTGTTCACATAGTGGCTGACCAGCTATTGATGGGAAACCCACTCCCACCCATTTTCCCCAGCAACTGGTGTACATAGGCTTACTGCCTCTGATACTGGAGGTAGCATAGAGCCATCAGGACTAGTATCTATTCATAGCTTGTTGTTGTTGAATGTATGCCTATCATGCAGCTGATCTTAAAATCTGTGGAGTCCAGACAGAAAAGGTAGCAACACTACAACATGCCATTCCAATCATGCTGGGTATATGGGGGAAAACTTCCCGGTCAGATTTCTGCCCAGCCTTAGCTGTTATCCCAAGGCAGGGGAGAAAGGAACAGATTTGGTGGCAGCATGCCTAGTAAGGCTGTACACAGGAGAATCATGTGTGGGAGAAAGTTTTCTAGAATGTTGAAAGAGGTATGTCCACCTGCCCTTTTACTTGTCACTGTCCTGCTGCTGCATGCAAACCACCACCATGTTTACAGCATTAATGGGTCTAGTTATACTAGTGCACAGGACCATCCCAATACATTTGCTGCCTCAGGGGAAGGGGAAGAGGACATACACACACCTATTTCACAGGCAGAAGCTGATTAAATGATGATTTAAATGATGATTACAGACTGGCAGTTCTATCTTACTTCAACACTGGTGATGGGACACCTCTATTGCACCTGAGGGCAACACACTAGTTTAGGTGGAGGGCAGGCCAGGTGGCCCACACAGCACAGTATTCCAACACCTCATCACTACTCCCCCCCCACATCTGTTGCATGAGGCAAAGACTTCACTCAGCTAGTGCAGGATTAGCCTGAGCAGATGAATCCTGAGTTCTCTCAGTGGTTCCCAACCTTCAGTCCCCAGATGGAACAGCACTACAACTTCCACCATACCCAGCCACCATACCCAGTGGTCAGGGTGATGGGAGTTGTAGTCCAACATCAGTTAGGGACCCAAGGTTAGGAACCTCTCTCATTCCCCTTCTGTACTGAACAGAAAGCCTTTGCCAATGTGTCTGATATGAGGCATGCACTGTATTTAAAATAAGGACAACAAAACTGGTATTTGGAATGTACAGAAATGTATTTCTGTCTCTAAACTTATGGAAAAAAGCATGACATCATAAAGTCTGGCTCCATATATTATTTTAGAACACGAGTCTAGATCCCAAATCAGAATGCAGTTTTATTAAAAATAGCCTCATAACTTGTAAGAGAAAGAGACACATATATAACAATTGCATCAACGTTTGGTAGCACTATGAATTAGAACTTGGAAATGAAACTTTTTTGATAGATAATTAACTTTGATAATGTATATTTCTTATATCTTGTAGATAATGAATATGCATTTTAAAGTTTTAAGTGGTAGGTATAATCAAAACTCATTTTTAATGTTTTCATTTGTTATACTAGAATAACACTTAGTAACATAGGTATAAAGGGTTTTATTTTTTAAAAAAGTGTTAGGAATGTTTAAATGATGATTACAGTTTCTTTGTTTGATTTGTGCATGAGGGAAATCGGTGTTGTGGCTATTAAAACAGCTATCTGAAAGGGTTTTAAGCTTTCTTCAAACACATTCTTTTAAAAAATCCTTCCATAACCACGTACGAAGTAGAAAAACCATTAGACAATATCATGATCACTGTGAGGAAATTCTACACACTCTAACTATGGTGCTACCTCTGAAAATAATAAAAGGCCCACCAGAAACTGAGGCCTTTGCCTGACCTAAAACTGTTCAGTTGTCTCCAGGACAGTTTTTGATCAGAAAAAGTCAGCACTTCAAGCTGTGCTCTTTATTTACAAGAATTATTCCCAGGCTGGCTTGGGAATTGCCTTTGATTGACACTTGCAGCTGTGATGGCATTTAGCTGCGCAGCCTTCTTGAGCATGTTTCATCTTTACAAGTAACTAGCCTTTATAAAGTAGAAGTTTTAAGCCGTTTTTAAATGGGAGGCTTTCAATTTTCAAAAGGAGAGTGCAGTGAATTGTTTCTTAGGAGGCTGATTGCCTGTGCTCTCACCTTTCCAAAGCTTAGTCACATACCACTGTGATTTGCAATTGGATTAGTCTTAACAAGTGAGGTACCTGTGAAATTTCCTACTCACAGTTGGAGGAATTGAATGGCTGGTGAAGTACTTCCTCACACCAGAACATTTCTGCCCTGTTCCTGCCCCTCGCCACACTTTCCTGTTCAACCCAGATCTATTTACCCTAATATCATCAGAGATGCCTGGCTCACCATAGTGGTTATCTTAAGTCTGCTCCCAATGTTAAGAGCTGGACATCATCCCTTTTTCTCGAGGGTCATAGACTAGTCCAGTCTTCTCTAACCTGATGTTCTCCTGATGTTTTGGACTTTGACTTCCAGTAGCCCATAGTCTAAAAACTTGAGGGCACCAGATTGGGGAAGGCTGCTGTAGTTTCATTCATAGATCAGCTCCATTCTGAAAGTGAATAGAGATGGGCATCTGCCAACTTCCAGATGGGTCAGTATGTTTGTCTGTGTGTTTGTCTCTTTGCCCATTGCCACTGGCCACTTGCTTGTGCTTTCCCTCTGGGCCTAATCTGCATCACTGCTCCGTGGAAGAATGCAAGACAAGTAGAAAATACTGCTCCATCTCCTCCCTCTTGTTTGGACGCATGGCACAGGCAGGGGGAGCAGGCAGCAACAGTGAGGAGAGGGAGCTGCACAGCCAGCGGGCTCTGGGGGTTGGCAGTTGTACCATGCTATGGTGTGGGCCTTGGCAGATGCCCAACAATGCTGACATCAGGTCTAAATATTATATCTTGACAGCCTTTAGTAATAGTCATTTCAAAAAACAGTAGCATAGGGTCAAATCTGTGGTCTTCAAGATTCTGTAAGAACTTTAGATAAATATTATGCTTGCAACTAATTTTATTACCCACTAATAATGTTTGCAGATTTGCAAGCCAAGGTAACAGTGAGGTTCTGTTCTCCAAGCTATAAGGTGATCTTTCCTAAAGATGGGAAAGTATGTGCCCTTTCCCAATAATTGCTCTAGCACAGTTGAACTCAAGGCAAAATGAATGTGCAATTTCCACAGTGGTGGAAAATATGGACCCTCAGCAGGCAGAGCTACCCTGTTAAGCTAACAACAGCCAGACCCAAGCTGGTGTGATCCATAATCTATTGGGAAGAAACAGAATAGAAAACTATGTATTTAAATCAGGATTGCTTAACATTTAATAAACTATTTAACCTTTTCCCTGAATTGCTTTGTCAATATTATCATCCTTATGAATCAGCCTTTAAGCTTTGGTCTTGAAGCATTTATTCATCATACCGTAAAATCTCAGTTAAGAACACCCTTGGAATAAGAAATGATTTTTTACTTTGGCATGTTTGTGCATCTGGATGTTTCTCCTCTGGCTAGTCAATCAAACTCATCTCCCTCTACTACTTGATTACTGATAGGGTGAAAATTCAACCACCTCCCCACCCAGTATATCATGAGTAATAGAACAAAGTGAAGAGATTCAGGGTTTAGTAAGGGAACAGGAAGTGCTGGGACAGGAAGTCGGGAGTGGGCAGTTTCTGCAGTGGGCCTACCTGTACTGGTTGAGCACACTGAATAAAGGCCTTTCCTTTAATCTTATAAGGCCTTTCCTTATATCTGAATAAAGGCCTTTCCTTTAAGCTAAGGTTTGCCAGTGACTTATGCTAACGAAACTCCCAGCAGTCACCTCATTACTGAGTAACCCTGCACAGCATGAATGGGCTACTGATGCAGTAGTAAAGGAGACTTCAGAAATATATGAAGTAGCTAACTTTGTATCATTTGAAAATCATTTTGAGATCATGGATTTATTCTAAAATAATCTTATTCTGATACTATTTATCCTCAAATAAATATGAACATTTATATACATTCTCGAACCATTATGATGGTCTCAGGACAAGTTCACCCTGTGGCCTGGTGTCTCCCAACCCCATGCAATGGGCTTTGGAGTGCGAGCCTCAGATTTACATGCTGCCCCACCAGAACTGCCGCTTGTTTTGCAGGGATGAGGAAAGTTGCATTTATAGAAGTTGCATCTTCTGTACAATTCATAAAGGTATAGGAGATCTTTTTTCCTTTGTATCTCATTACTCTTCCTATAAAATACTCTGTTACAGTGACTGGGGAGTCCAAGAAGTATACCTCTGCTTCACTGTGTAAACTGGCCTTAGGAAGTTATGAACACCTCTTTTCCTTGGCTTCTTGTTTCCACTTTATCACTGCTATAGTCTTTCCAAAACCAGAAATGTTTCAGTTTTTCAGTGCAATATTCTTTCAGAAACCAGGACTCTCAGAGGAACATATTATTATTCTGTGGAACATATATTATTCTGTGGAACATATAAGTTAAATTGCAATATTTAAATGCTATAAATATTACAATGGCATAGGCAATTTACTTTGTATTGAACATGGAGGAAGAGAATTTTTAAAAAATTGATTCAGTATCATGTCATATACTTTGGTTCTTAACACCATCTTTTTCATTCTGCCAGGTTTGCAAGCTGATAAATGTGCCTGCCACATTACATAAAATATAGAGTCCTACAGCCATTTAAGCACAGTCCGCTTAGCTTTGAACTCATATGTCTGATTTTAATTCATAGATAATAAAGCAACAGAAACAACAAAAAAGCCTGGAAGGAAGACTCTTAAAAAAAACCCCAAACCCTTTAAAATATTGTTTTGAAGACCCAATCAATTATGAGAAAAATTATGCTCTCTGAGCCAGTTCTGGTTTGTTTAGAGAAGTTGTTTCAATTATACTGGAACTGGAAAACTATGAACTGGAGGGCCACCTAAAATTATTAAATCCATATTAACACGTGTGGTGATACTTACAGACTCACCACCTGAGCTTCCCTGCCAGGGACGCCAACCAAGAGTGAGCTCTTGCAAATAGTATTGGGTTAAAGTCATGAGATTTTACATAATACCCCTCTTTCACTTTAGGTACTGAACTTTTAAAGCACTGCCGCCACTATGCTTTCTAGCTTTTCCTCTGTAGTAAAAAAGAAACATGGGAGTTTTCCAGTTCCAATGACATTTTTAAAGACAAGGAAAAGTACTTCACAAGTTGCACTTTCATAATTCTTCTCTAAGGCTATGGCCCAATTTAAACACGAGACAGCTGTAAAAAGCACTCAGGGTTCTATCCAGTGGTTTTGTTCCACCAGCAGGAGGGAACAGGCTTCCCCTCTCCACCCCCCACTCCCCAATATCCTCTGGAGGGTTCAGGGACCTTCCAGAGCAGATTTGCAGCACTCAAGGGGCTTCAGAAGAGAGGATGGGGAAGCCCATGTGTACGAGTGGACCTCCACTCACTCATACAAAGATTGGATCCATCTCTTAAACATGTAAGGCTAGGTAGGTCATGATGTGTATTTCACATCAGATAATTGCATTGTAGAGTCACTGTGGTGTAGTGGTTAGAGTGTTGGAATGAGACTTGGGAGAACTGGATTCTAGTCTCCATTTGGCTCACTGGGTGACTGGTTCAATCACTGACTCTCAGCCTAACCTACTTCACAGGGTTGTCATGAGGATAAAATTGAGAGGAGGAGGATTGTGTAAGCCACCTTGGGTTCCTTGCAAGAGGGAGAAAGGTGGATATAAATGTAAAAATAAATAAAATAATGCATAAATAAATTGTATTATTTGTGCTGCTGACATCACTCTGCATCTAGTGTAGACCATGGTCTCCAAATAGCACTAGGATGCTACACATCAGTTCAGTTCATTTTATTGTACAGTCACAGAGCCATTAAAACATACAAAAATAAATTATAATTATTAAGAACCAAAACATTATCATTAATTCACAACGAGTGGAAAAATAGAAGCGTAATCATTAAAACATACACATATTTAAAATATATAGACATAATTAAAATCCAGTGTGATACAAAAGATAAATACATGGAATACGAGTTACAAATAAGACAGAGAAATCATCTTCTAAGACCTTTGGATGGAGAAGAGGAACTTGGCCACTAACTCTGCCATTGACTTGTTTGTATAAGCCAAGAAATATTCCAAATACCGTTCTGATGTCCTTCCGGAGCATTTCCTCATAATAGGGCAAAGTAGTCTATTACACTCCTCTCTATGAAGTCTACATTTTTTAAAAAAATGACTTAACATTTCAACTACTTCATGTCCGCAGGTACATAAACGATCCTCATATGGGACACCCTGGTAGCATCCTTCCATTATTGCAGAATGGAGACAATCTTGCCCTAGGGAAGTCATGGTGGTACTTGAGGATAATGAAATTATTCAGCTAACTGGCAAAGAATTCAAAAGTTAAACCAAAATGTACTGGAGAGCAAGAACTGAGGGCATTTGGTATAGAGTACTGAAAATCTAAAATAGATTTTAAAGCAGAATAATCTTGAAAGCATAGGAAATCCATAGAAAGGCCTAATAAATGCAGTTTAATAGCAAAACCTGTAAACCATGAACTGGTAAAGACATCTTTTTATAAAAGATAGAGATAACCTAAATATGGGTCAGCATTAGGGATGTGCGAAAGTCACTTACCTTTTCGAAGGGGGTGATTTGCGGTGGGGGGGAGGAGCTCTGCGCCCCCCCCAAATCCTAACCTGGCCGGCTCCACTCCGTGGCAACTCTGCGGAGCCACCGGCGAGGTGCATTCGCAGGCGTGCGGAGCCTGCAGACGCAAATGGCCGCCACGGCAGCCACCATTTGAGTTCCTGTTTTTTGCCATGATAGGCTACGTAAATATTTACGTAGCCTATCATGGCAAAAAACAGGAACGCAAATGGCGTAAATATTTACATAGCCCATTACGTCCTCAGCAGGGACGCAAATGGCATCCCTGCATTAGCCGTGATAGGCTATGTAAGTATTTACGTAGCCTATCATGGCAAAAATGGGGAAGCGAATGGAAGTCACGGCCACAGCGCCATTCGCAAAGCAGCGCGAACGGCACCAGGTAAGTGCTCCATTTCGCGCGCTTTTTGCGGAGTGGTGGGGTGGGGGGCTTTGTTCCACCACGGATTTCGGGGGGCCAAATGCACTGGCATTCGGCCTCACTGAGATCCGTGGTGGAATTCTCTGACATCCCTAGTCAGCATAAACAACATATAGCCAATATCGAAAGGCAAGGGAGAAAGCCTTGCATGCTACAGATGCAAGCCCAGCCTCCAGCTGTAGACCAGCAGATGACACGCATCTAGGCATTCCAAAAAGCAAGTCCAAGAAGTTTGAAAGAACACTCTCAATAGTTGAATTAAATCCCTGAATCCATATTGGTGCACTATACAACAATTGGCACAAAATTTTGGCCTTGACTACTTGTAAAGCAGCAGGAATACATTGTGCCTCCTTTGTATATAAAAATTGATGTACTACCTTAATAGTATTCTGAGCTACCTGGACTGCAGACCGTCTATGGATGGCTCAAGAGAGTGTAGAAAAAAACACAATACCCAAATATCTGAACTTATTGACTTTCTCTATATTCTTTCCATCTATTATCCACTTGTTTGTTGCTCTGCATCTAGAAAAAAAACACAATCTTTGTTTTGCTAAAATTAATTGTCAACAGATTATCCTCACAATAAGTCATAAAGACATGTAATAAACATTCGAAGCCTATTTTAGACAATGACATAAGGACGGCATCATCCACATACAACAGTAGTGGGACTGATGTTACAGATCAACATTTTAGTGAATAATGTACAACAAATTCAGACAATCAGTCTTACCTAGGGATGCCTGGACCAGTCTATTTCCAGTCCACAGCAATTTCACATGTGTTCATTCATAAGTCCATTCCAGCCTGTTTCTATATTAATGTGTGATTGAAGAAGAAAAAATTGCATGACATTTTCTATATTAAAAACATATTTAAATATGTATTTTGAAAATGCATATTTTCTCATAAGATATGCATTTATAAATATATTTTATTTAATGTACATATTAAAATATGTTTTAAACATATTAAACCATATTTTATCCTAAGATATGCTTTTAAAAATGTGTATCGGTGTGTTTTTTGAGCCAAGAATTGCATTGGAAAATTTGGAGAAGAGTGAAATCCAAAGGATAATTACGTTCCAATCTGCACATTAATCTGGGAAAAGTGGATCCAGTCAATTCACATTAGAATTAGCAAGATCACGCTTTTTAGATCTTAGCATTGATGTTGATTTTACCTTGTTTTTATTCTGTAGCTGTTTTTATTTTATTGTAGTTTTTATGTTATGTTTTGTTATATAATCTTTTTAGTTCTACTTTGTAAACTGCCCAGAAAGCTTCAGCTATTGGGGAGCATAGAAATGTAATAAACAAATAAAATAAAGATTGAATTCCTCAAGTGTCTCTACTCATACCAGGGAGAATGAGGGGACCACCTGTTTCACAAACCATTCTGAAGAATGAAGATGTAGGTGAGATTTACTTTTCTGCCTCTACTGAGAGAAGAACCGGCATTAATTTCCACTGTTGTTGGCAAAATGGATGCTAAATCAGGTTTTAATGCTGACTCTAAACTGAACTTCCATGTTGCAATAAGCTTGTTTCACAACCACAGGACTAATTAAATATTCAGTTTGAGCAGTATACTTTGCCTTAGAAATAATAAAATAAAAATGACAGGCTTTTACATGTTTGATGTTTCTGAAACAAAAATAACTCCCTCCCCATCAAGCACTCCTGACAAGCACCCTTTACAAGTTAGATACTGTTACAGCTCATTAGTGTATGTGACTTTGAACTAAGCTTATAAATTGTTCCCACCTGAGCTCTTTTACCCCAAAAGTCTGTGTATTGCCTTTAGCTCTTCCTATTGGAACTTTTAGATTGCTACAGCCTTGTGCTGAGTGCAATGCTATCACCTTTCCATATTCATCATAAACTTACTTTAATGGAACCTCTTTCTATGAAGTGCTTAGTAGTAGACATGCTTCCAAACAGTGTTACTGGGATGGGATTAAGTTGTATCAGTATTCTTGGAGGTAAGAAGATGCATAGTTTTAAGAAACAGAACAAAATGGCATCCAATTTGGAGGTACAAAGTAAAGGAAGTATGGCTAGAAGAAACCTGCTGAATAAAATATTTAGTATTGTATTATTTATTTACTATTTATTATTGTTTGTAATCCGCCCAGGGAACATTAGTTATTGGGTGAGTTAGAAATGTAATAAATAAAAATGAATAATAAATATATTTATTTGTGATTCTCTGATCTGTCTTTTACTGTTGCTCTAGGAGCAAATTTGGAAAGTCTCTACAAGTAAAGATCATGTTTTGGGGAAGGGCTGTAGTTCAGTGGTAGAGCATATGCTTTGCATGCAGAAGCTCCTGGTTCAGTTCCGTCCATCTCCACATAGGGCTGGGAAAGGCTCCTGTCTGAAACCTTGGAGAGCAGCTGCCAATTCATGTAGACAATACAGAGCTAGCTGGACCAATGGTCTTACTCAGTATGCAGCAGCTTCTTAGGCTCCTAGAGTACAATCTTCATGCCAAATCTAAACTAACATTTATTACTAACGTATTGGTGTTGACATTTCAACCCTTAAACAGATTGGGACCAGAGTATCTATTTTATTTATTTATTAAATTTATTAATCGCCCATCTGGCTGGCCACCCAGCCACTCTGGGCGATGTACAAAGCATACAACGAAACTGTCTAAAACAATAAAATTCTACAATAAAAACATTTTCTAAAATACCCTAACCCACCCCAAATACCTGCCTGAACAACCACGTTTTTAATGCACAGCGGAAGCTCATTAAAGAGGTGGCATGGCGGAGTTCCCTCCCTAGGGTTCCGCAGAGTGGGGGCCACCCCAGAGAAGGCCCTCTCCCTCATCCCCACCAGTCTAGCTGTCCTGGATGATGGGACAGAGAGAAGGACATCCGAGGCTGATTTTGCTGAGCGGCCTGTCTGGTGTTGCTGGAGGTGCTACTTAAGATAGGCTGGGCTGGAACCATATAGGGTTTTAAAGGTCAAAACCAACACCTTGAATTTGGCCCAGAAAACAACTGGTAATCAGTGCAACTCCTTCAGCACTGGAGTGATGTGATCTCGCCGGCGGCTGCCTTTAATCAGGTGAGCCACCACGTTCTGTACCAGCTGCAGCTTCTGAACCATCTTCACGGGTAACCCCACATAGAATGCATTACAGTAGTCTAAACGAGAGGAGACCAGGGCATGTACTACCGATGGGAGCAAATGGTCGGGAAGGAAGGGGCGCAGCCGCCGTATCAGATGGAGTTGATACAGCGCTGTCCGGCTCATAGCTGACACCTGAACCTCCAAGGACAGCTGTGAGTCCAAATAGACCCCCAAGCTGCGGACCTGGTCTTTCAAGGGTAGCTGTACCCCATTCAACCCCATCTAAAGGAGCATCTCCTCCCGTATGTACCTGCTCAAACCCTTAGGTCATCTTTGGAGGGCCTCCTCCAGGTGCCCCTGCTGAAGGAAGCTAGGCGGGTGGCTAGAAAAGAGAGGCACCCAACTTACGGAATGCCGTCCCCAAAGAAGTTCGCCTGGCACCTACATTGTTATCTTTGCAGTGCTAGGCAAAGACCTTTCTTTTCCCCCCGACATTTTAGAGACCTAATTTTAGATTTTTGTGGCTATTTTATCAATTGCTGTGTTGCTTGTTGTTTTGTTTTGTATTGTATTGTATTTTGTTAAATATTTGTATTATATTTAATATTTTAACTGTATAGCATCTTAAAAATATAGTAAATAAATAAATAAATAAATAAAAGTTTGGTGGACTATTTCAGTGTGACCTGTTGAGAATGCAAGCCATAATGACTTTCTTCAAATGCTACTGGAAACCTGTTCTCAATTAGAACAATACCATTTCTGTAGTGATGGTGCATCAACATAAAGCACAGTGTTCTGTGGATCAGGATTTGGATGGAGTTATCTATCAACACATCTACATTCTTGTAGAGTTGTGAAATACCTAAAACAAAACTTGGGGAACACAATCCTATGGTCCTTAGTCAGCATCTGGAGGTCCATAGGATAGCTTGGATTCCTGGATCTGAGGTCAGCATCAGCTCTCTGACCCTGGACCCAGGAGCCTGAGCTCCCCTCCCCTGCCCAGCAGGAACAGAGATAACCATGCTGGCTTCCTCTCAAAGGTTGCAAAAGCAACCTCAGAGGGAAGGTAATGGGGTTATTCCCATGGGCCGGCAGGGAGGGGATGGGAGGCCAGCTTCTGACAAATCCTTTGGCCTCCCCAGCCTCCTTCCCTCCTCCATCCCCGAGATCTCATCTAGATGGGCAAAAAAGCCCATCTTGCAAAAATGCATAGCAGGAGAGTGCAGAGGTAAAGATCACTTCCACTGTGTCTCCTGCTCTGCATTGGATGGTTGTAAGTCTCTGAGTTTGGAGGCATACAGCCATCCCCATAGGACTGATGCCAAAGTGAATTTGGAAACTCCTGCTTGACCATAACATTGTAAGGAATTTTAAGGGAAGCTTAAAAGTTTCACTCAAACTAACAAGAATTCTTACAGGGCAGGGGTTTTGCACATCCCTAACTAATGCTAAGTTTGCCCAACTTAAAATTGGTGGGTAGAAAGGGGCAGTGTAAATGTGGAGGTTCCTATTTAGGCAAAACATCAAAATAATTTCAGATATAGTTCAGTCTTGATAAAAGTTGTGAAATATCTTGGGGCAATTTGCATATCACTACGTTTATCAGTGCTTATGTTTGGAAAACAGAGAACAACTACTTTTATTCTTCAGAAGTCCATCAAAACAGCAGCAGTTGTCTCTGTGTTTTACCCATGTGGATTTCTTCAGGTTGAAATCTTGCCACATACATTGCACAGAATTCCACATTTTACTCATTCCTTCCTTCTGTTACTACTTTTATCTTTTCACTATATGCTTTCAGCGTGCCTTGGTAGTGATTGTGGGGTAAAACAAGTATTTTTCTTTGAGTGATTTGAGTATAAATAATGTTGACAACTTTACCTTGTTCCTTTATCTTGCTGTTCTCAAGAGCATGCTTTGGTGGATTCATTTAAAAGCAGCGTTTCTATACTCTTCAGCACTGTCAAATTTATAGCACTGCCTTCACTTCTACAAGTTCTCATACACACTGAATATTAAAGTGACAAGTATTCTTCGGTATGGTGCATGCTGGAACACAATAAAAAGCCAATGTTGAGAAAATTCACACCTTGAATTGATCAATTATAATAGCATCCAAAAATATGGCCATGCATTTACTAGTGAACTGAAGTATTATTTTACGTAAACTTCAATCATAATATTGTGCTAGATGTATTACACTGTATTTAGCTTTACACATAAAGAACGTTCAAATCATGTTTCAGTTCTCTTGAAATTGTCTATAATGCAGTTTCAAATATTGTATATTGTAGAATAGATGTTATATTGCTACTGTTTCAATGTGGGATGGACAAATAGTCTGTGTCCATTTATGTCTCATTCCTACATATGCCTCGACCCAAGTCTATTCCATTTCTGTGTGCAGTTTTCTACATTTAAAAACTAACAAGGCAAAGAATCAATCTACCTGTATGTAGATCTTTTCCAGAGACAACAGCAAATAGCATTAACATATTTAAGATGTGTGTGTGTGTGGGGGGGGCGTTCTGCATAATCCTAATGAATGGAGTAACACATTACCAATTGTGTTTATGTTGACTTACGTTCTGTCTCAGGCAGTTGTCTCAGCTAGATGAGGTTCTAATCCACGTGGAATGGTGTTAGGCATGAGTTGGCGTTCCAGCAAGGGAAGCAAAGCTAAATCAAGCAAAGCAGAGGTCAGGTTTTGGTAAGGCACAGTCAAGTGAAGAGGTAGCACCCTGGATAACTCCAAGTGACACTCAGGCTGGAATGTCATACATGCAAACTCAAATGTTGCTTCAGTAAAAAGTAAACCCCGGACTGAACTTTAACTGGAGCTGCAGCTCCATTTGGGTGGCCAGCTCTGCCTCTGGCCGGAGAAACCAATGCACTTAGTCGTATCTAGCCTGCTTCAATAGCCATTGCCTCTGATGGCCAATGGGAGGCTATGGTTCTGCTAGGCTTCTGGTCTGGGGTCTAAGGATGGCAGTGCAGCCTTCTCAGGCCAGAGAGGTGCTGGCAAAATGGGCTTCTGTGCTGGAGCCTCAGGGGCAGTGGAGATGTTTAGGAGCAATTCTGAGGGCAAATCTGTCTTGTGCTCTAATATGTTCTCCAAATCCAAGGCTTCATCCCGTAAACATAAGGTGTTGGGTCCAGGGTCATGACAACTTAGATGAGAATCCTGTCGTAAAATCTTGTATATGAATGTTTTCAAGTTTTAGTTTCAAACCCCTCATGGTATGGGACCTGTTTATATCAGAGAGCGCCTCTCCTTATATGATCTTTTCTCCTTGGCCCTGTTTCCACGACAACAGAAGGAGAAGGGAGGAGAGGCTCACCCTCATTTTTGTAGGAGCCGCTTTTGGTCCAGGCAGGGCTCCATGAGGGTATACATTGCACCATTCTAAGTGGCTTCATATAACTTACTTCCAGGGTGGGGTGGGGGTTGGAGTGAATGTCATCTGAGTGGCAGGGGCTGCTTGGGCAATAAGAGAGGCTTCCCCCCATCCAGGCTCCGTAAGGAAGGGTGTGAAGTAGTTACTTCCCCTTGTGTGCCTTTGTAAGACAAGCCTCCCAATGAGCCCCAAGCCTCATTGAACACAATGGGTGTTACTTCTGAGTAGACACACATATGCTTCTGCTGGGAAAGAGTGGGGGGCAGAACACAGGGATGGGAAACCAGCACCCTTTCTAACCAAACCAATACTGCGCACGATCTGTATAATGAAGCTGTGAAGTCATTACTTCTTAAGCCAATAAACCAAACAATGGAGAATTGGAGCCTTGAGATCATGTGTTAGAGCATTTAAGTGCCATTTCAATTGAGGAGGATCTCTGTAAGTACTGATGTCGGCATTCAAAGGGCAAGCCCCATTGACCACAATAGCAGTTACTTCTGAATAGATACTAATTGGTTTGTGCAGGGACAGGAAGCACACAGGAAACACCCCTTGACCAGGGTCACGGTGAAAGGCACACCCCTGGGCAGGGCTAGTATACCCAAGATAAATGCAGGGATTGGGGCACACAGCAACTATACGAGGAGAATCTTAAGGAAAATTATCAGACTTTAAGCAGTCTCAGGAAATCCAGTTTTTCCCTGATAAGCTCCGGAGTGGCTGCTAGATGGCCACAACATCATGTATCTCTAACACCTTCAACATGCAGCCGGCTCAGAGTAAATCGCTGGTGGAAACACCCCCCTTGTATGTCTCTTTTTAAGAATAATGGGAAGGCGTCAGCATAAGATCCCATCACTGCAGTAATCTGAACTATTGTGGGCTTGAGTAGGGCCTTTAGGTAGTTACCTCATGATTGTGGATGCATTCTCCATGGAAGTACAGTTTTGAAAATCAGGAATAGTTTTTCATAAACCATGTATAGCTTAACTTTTTCAACTGGCTTTTCATGAACTATTGTAGCCTGGGTAGGATTGGTCAGTCTTGTCTACAATACTGATTTTGCCAATAGAATGTTTATTTTATTTTATTGTTATTCATACAGCGCCATCAGTGTACATAGCGCAGGGGTAGACAACCTCTTTAGCTCAATGACCAAATTTGCTTTTGGAGAAGCTCTCAGGAGCCACATTCCAGGGGTGGGTGGGGCTGAAAGCAAAGGGGAGGGGCAAAAATAAAAAAAAATACCAGCATATTATAGCTTAAATGTATCACTGCCAAAAACTAAGCCTTAGGAGAGGCATTTCAGCCTTGGGAGAGCCTTAGGAGAGGCATTTCCTAAGCCTTAGGAGAGGCATATTGTAGCTTAAAGGTATCACTGCCAATAACTAAGCCTTTGGAGAGGCATTTCCACATTGTAGAATGAAGAAAAAACTGCACAAAGACTGGTAAACGACCAAACAATTGGTGGTTGGGGGGAAAGGGTGAGGCCAGAGGAAGGGGCATGGTCATCTGGAGACCCCAGGGGGGCTGGGTTTGAGGTTCCCCACCACTGATTGAATGCTCTAGAATGACATAGGCAAAAGACTGCTTTCTGCCCTAGTCTAAGTATATGGGGTTGTATAGGTTTTAATGTTATTATTTTATTGAGATGCTTTTAATGTAAATTGTCCTGAGTTTTTTTGGACCAGGCAGGATACAAATCAGTCAGTCAATTCACCATCTCAAAGTGCTGAACCAGTCGGTGTAATCCTGGATCTGTAAGCATTGGGCTACCCCTGTGCCTCATGCTTATGGCTGCAATTGAGAAAGATGTACACATGGGAACCCTTGAAAAAACATTTAAGGTGCTTTATGGGTTGAATTCTGTTATGTGGTGGTTTAGAGGTGCAGTTTATCCTTTTTGCCATTAGTTCCTCCACTTGTTGCAAAGAGATTGGGTAGTTCCCTTTCCTAAAGAGCTTACAGATGTGGGGAAAGAGCTCTGTCTTTGGCAATGACCAAGCACTATTGCTGGATCTTAGATCGTCTTTCTGAGAAGAACTGATCAACATCCAGGGGCATGTTTCCATGCTATTGGCTTCACTTTGTTTGCAACTCTGTTGCAATGGTTCCCCAACTGCATCTTCTCCTTTTCCCATTTCCACAGTGCTTAAAGTCCTGGCTTATCATCGCTGTAGCCTGGGGCGCTATGCTGTTTCCACTGAGCAATAATCAAATTATTTTCTTAATGGCTGGGTGGAGTCTGGGTTGGGTCTGATTACCTCAACTGTGTTCCCGCCTCCTCAGCCATGTTTCCAGGTCAATGGAAGGAGAAGCTAATGGAGGAGTACAGGATTTTAAAAAAGGAATCAGCTTTGCTGTGACAAGAGGCTTTCTCCCTCCCCCCCTTTCTCCTTTCCCCTGAAAGTCCATTCAGGAGCAAGCCTCATTGAGGACAATGGGGGTTATTTCCGAGTAGACATACATATGCTTCTGCTGGGAAGGGGGGGAAACACAAAGAGGGAAACTAGCCCCCATTTCAACCCAGAGGACCTCATCGTCCACAATGGGAGCTACTTCTGACAAGACAGTAATGGGTTTGTTGTGGGAAAGAGAGTGAAATCAGCCCCCATTTTAACTCACAGTATCTCTGTATGGAAGCTGTGAAGGAGTTATGTCCTAAGGCAATGGACCAAAGCCTCAAGATCCTGCTTAATCTCATTTAAGGAACTGGACTTAGAAGTGTGCCATTTCAATTGAGGGGAAATTTCTGTAAGTTCTGATGTAGGCATTCAAAGGCAAGCCCCAGTGAGCACAATGGGAGTTACTTCTGAGGAGACAGTAATGGGTTTGTTGTGGGAAAGAGACTGAACCCAGCCCTGATTTTAATGCTCAGGATCTCTATATGGAAGCTGTGAAGGAGTTATGTCCTAAGGCAATGGACCGAAGCCTTGAGATCGTGCTTAATCGCATTTAAGGAACTGGGCTTTGATATGTGCCGTGTCAATTGAGGCGCTTCTCTGTTATTTCTGTGCTCATTGAGAGGCCAAGCCTAATTCAGCACAATGGGAGAAAACGCCCCTCGACTGGGGTCACGGGCTGTGTTCTAGTGCTTATTTTCAATGATGTTTTAAAAGTTGCTCCCTCAGCATCCTGCTCCAAAACGGTGATGTGACTTCCGGAAAACAGAGAGGGAAAGGGTTGGGTCACTGAGGTCAGAGCGACACACCCACAAAGGCTGGGCTACATGCCCCATGGGCAGGACTATGATACCGGACCCAGTGCGATTGTGGAAAGAGGTCAGTAAGGGAGCCGCGGTAAGCTAGAAAAGTTGGGACTATAAGCAATCTCAGAAGAAGCAGGTTTTCTGTGATAAAATGTGGTGTTGGTGCTGAATGGCCATGACGTCATGGAAACACAGAGACCTCACCGTGCAGCCAGGATGGAGTAAATCTAGGGATGTACGAAAGTCACTTACCTTTCCGCAGATTATATTCATGGGGGGGAGGCGTTCTGTCCCTCCCCCCGGAATCCTCGACGGGGGGGAGGGGAGCCATTCCTCCTCGCCGGAATCCTCGACGGCTGGCTGTGCTCCGCGGTGGCTCCGCGGAGCAGCCAGCCAGGCCCAGGCCAGAGCCGTCCGCAGCTGGATTTCTGGCCGCGGAGGGCTCTGGGTAAAAAAACAAAACAAAACCGCGTACGCAAATGGCGGCGGCTACGGCCGCCACCATTTGCATTCCTTATTTTTCACCATCTTAGTTTATGTAAATATTTACGTACAGTATTAGGGCGAAAATAAAGGGGAACACAAATAGCGTAGCGGGCGCTATTTGCGTCTCTTTTTGATTTGCCATTTTAGCCTATGTAAATATTTACATAGGCTAAAACGGCAAATCAAAAAGGGACGCAAATAGCGCCCGCTACGCTATTTGAGTTGCCCTATATTTTCGCTGTAATAGTCTATGTAAATATTTACGTAGACTAAGACGGCGAAAAATAAGGAACGCAAATGGCGGCGGCCGTAGCCGCCGCCATTTGTGTACGCGGGGTTTTTTTTTTAACCCAGCCATGATAGGCTACGTAAATCTTTACGTAGCCTATCACGACTCTGTAAAAAAACAAAACAAAAAAAATGACAAAACAAAAAAAATGACGAAGACTGCAAATGGCGGCGGCCGGTCAGAAGACCAGCCGCTGCCACCGCCGGAGCTGCCGCAGCCCGGAACATCCACCCAAGGTAAGTCTCGTCCCAGGGGGGATCCGTGGGGGGGCGGGGGGCAGGCCGTTCTGCCACAGATTTCGGGGGGGCGAATTCACTGGCATTCGGCTTCACTGAGATCCATGGCAGAATTCTCTGACATCCCTAAGTAAATCATTGGTGGAAACGCAGCCCAGGTCACTGGATAACTTCCCGCCGCTTCTACTGTGACTGAATACAGGGTACAGGGCTTTTTAAAAAATCTCTCTGATGCTCAGTATTTCCAGCAGGCCAATTTCCCTGAGTTTTTGTTCGGTCACTGACATTTTGGAAACAACATATGAGAAAGGAGTCGGGGTAGGCAGAGAGTGAGCACATTTGACTGCTTTAAATAGAATATGCCTGATATAGAATCCCTGACCTAATGGCTGGAAGGAGAAAAAGTGTGCAACTTTAAAAACTAATTTAAAACCAAGAGTACTCTGAAAAAGTATAAATAGCACCTAGTTAGTCAGTCTTATTCCTCAACAGAAGAAAAGCAGTGAAATCTGCTTCATTAATCTCAGCTGGACCACTTCGCAGATGACTATGTCTATTTTAATTCTTGCTTGGTTGACGCATCATGTTTTATGTCTGGCTGCATTAGAAGTGTCAGCTTATACTAAATAATGCAACATACTGTAGATTTCTCCCATGCCATCATTGTAGCGCCCAAAGGTCAACTTTCTGTTCATAGCTAAATGATTTCATTAATATTTTAAATATTTGTTTTAATCATTTTTAAAAAATCTTTGCTGATAGAGATTTCAGATATGGTGCTTATATAGATTTTTTCACATCTGCCAGAAGTAGAGTTGTGAATCATCTATATGTCCACCTCGAAGCTTTGCAGAATATAAAGTAACGTGTAAAAAATAGCTTGCAATACCTGAAGCCTAGAAATATATCAGCTCCAATCCTAAACAGACTTACTTAGTCCTAGGAAATCCAGTTTAATTCACTGTGATATTTCCAAGGAAACATGATTCGAACTGAGTTGTAAGTAAAATTAAGCCATGTCATCCATCTTAGAGCATATTTGGATATTGTATTTCTTCTCTGTGATAATTCTGGCATCTATTGAATATTTCCCCCCATTTTGCTAACAACTGACATTGTGTTTTAGGGCATTCTGTATTTATACTGTAGGACCTCATGAAAATCTAGTGTTGTTTTGTATGTTTTTAACTGAGTTTGCGTTTTGGGCCTCCAAAGGTGTCCATCTTCACAAACTGAACTGATAGAAGAGCATATCAGTGCACTGAACTGACAGGGGACCATCGGAACTGATAGAGCAACATGCTAGTACACTGAATGCTTGTGGGGGCCCCAGCAGTCTTGCTCCACTCCACCCACCCTTTTCATTCCTTGCAGCCACTTCCTCCTAGTCTAGGTAGGGAAAGTTAACAAAGAACCCATAGGAGGCAGCATGCTGAATTGTGCTTTGTTAAACCTAGCTGGTGCAGAAGGAACCAGGGATGGTACCTAGGGATGTCAGAGAATTTCGCCACGAATCTCGGGGAGGCCGAATGCCAGCGCATTCAGCCCCCCGAAATTGGTTGCGAAATGGTCTGCCCCCCCGCCCCCCCCCCGGGACGGGACTTACCTTGGGCGAATCCTCCTGGCGGCGGCAGCTCTGGCGGCGGTTCAGTGGTGGTGCGGCGGCGGCTGCGGCAGCCGGTCTTCCGACCGGCAGCTGCCGCCATTTCCAGTAAAAAAAAAAAAACGTGATAGGCTACGTAAAGATTTATGTAGCCTATCACGGCTAGATTTTTAAAAATGAAAAAAACAAAACAAAGTCAAAAGTGAAAAAAACAAAACAAAAAAAGTGAAAGAAACAAAACAAAACCGTGCGTACGCAAATGGCGGCGCCTATGGGCACCGCCATTTGCATTCCTTATTTTGGCACGTCAAGTCTACGTAAACATTTATGTAGACTATGGCGAAAATAAGGGGAACGCAAATAGCATAGACGCTACGCTATTTGCATTCCCCTTATTTTCGCTGTAGTCTACGTAAATGTTTACGTAGACTAGACGTGCCTAAATAAGGAACGCAAATGGCGGCGCCCATGGGCGCTGCCATTTGCGTATGCGCGGTTTTTTGTTTTTTGTTTCACTCAGCCGTGATAGGCTACGTAAACATTTACGTAGCCTATCACGGCTGACTGCAGGGACGCAAACGGCGGCGGCTACGGCTGCCACCATTTGCGGCCCGGCCGGCCAGGATTTGGGGGTGGAGGGACGGAACGCCTCCCCCTCAGCCAGAATTTCGGGGTGGAGGGACAGAGCGCCTCCCCCCCGGCCAGAATTTCACGGGGGAGGGACGGAGCGCCTCCCCCCCGGCCAGAATTTCAGGGGGAGGGACGGAGTGCCTCCCCCCGACCGCGAATCAAATTTCGATACAGTTAAGAGACTTTCGTACATCCCTAGAAAGCAGGAGGGAGAGAGTGGGGAAAGACTAGAGGGCTTCAATCCATGTTTGATTTGCCGGTATATTTATTTGTCAGTGAAGTTGTAAAGGTAGACTCTGAGCCATGTTTTAAAAATATACATCTGTCTTCTCCCCACTGACACTGCAAATCAGGTCAACAAATACATGTCAGCCTGAGTATCCAAAGCAGATTATTTTAAAATACATCAATGTATCCTGTGAAATTTCAGATGTATGACTATAGGATGCACTTCGCCTTTTCTTCAGTGCATAACTTGGACTTTGGGGGTGTAAGTTAGTTGTGACTTTGAATTTTCAGTTAGACAAAAGCTTGGGGGGAAAGTCAGATAGCCTGTTTCTTAAGATTTCCTTAGAGTTGCAAAATTATTACCTTTGTTCAAGAGGGACAATGTAAATGTAATGGTCACAATTTATTAGCCATTTCAGGTCTTGCATAGGATCAAATTATGATAGCAGTAAAGCCAAAACATCACTTTTATGTAGCCTTAGATGCTGGATTAATGCAGATGTAATAGTGCCAATCTCTGAACCATGGTTAGGAGATCAGGGCTGGACAGCAATATTAAATTCCTTCAGGTTAGGCGAGGTGTTGTAGGAAAGCAACATGTGATCTTGCCACCAACTAGATTAAACACATTATATCTGTATCATTCCAGAATCTGTGTGTATTTAAAATGATGGATTTCGCTTTATCTCTATTCTACTTACAGCTGTAACGAGCTCATTCAATCTCCACTAGAGATGGTGAACTATCTGGCTAGAAAACCTCTGATATGAGTTGTGAAAAAATCTGATCATATCAAATCTCTCCAAGCACACAAGAATCCCTATTAAGCCTCCATTATTTCTTCAAGAAAGATAATAAGTATACCATAGTCTAACTCTTAAATCTCCAAAATATGTACATCTCTGTAGTATCTGTATCCAGATAGTCACATCTCCGGAGAACTATATGACTGATGTCTGTGGAAAACTGTTAAGTATCTTGGAAATAATTTCTCATTTTCTTTCTGTTTAAAACTCCCTGAAGGAAGTAACCCTCAAGAAATCACACCTGCGATTCTTCAGCCTATTTTTGATCTATTTAGGAGAGCCTGATTTCCGCCTAAAGTTTTTGTCTCAGAGGCTGTTGATGACATTTATACATGAAGGAGAGATCCTCTAGAAAACCAGTCACATTAAACTGTTTGGATACCAACAATGTAAAAATAGTGAATGGGACTGGGAAATGTAGGGAGTAAGACAATCTCATGTTCTACATTTTCAAAGAGCTAGCACAGGTCTGTCTTAGTTTTTGTAAGTGATAAAATATGAGGCAAGACCATGAGGTAAGCCTTGGTCTGCATAATTTGCCAATTATCCTTCATCATTCATTTTTGGCAACATTCTATTTCTAAATTGAATAATTCGGCATTTCCGCATTGGCTCATATTATCATAGTCAGCTCTACTTCTATGCATACAGAATGCTGTAATACTGAAAAATCAAATTCTGCGCTTGAAAACATGCGTATAATTGCCATTGCCAGCCCAATGTATTTTGAGCAAGTATTTTGACTGCAAGGCAACTAACTGTAGCATCTGTTGATCTAATGATTGCAGCACTGTGAAAATTTTGCATTCAGGATGATTCAGGTGGGAGCTTTTAAAAAAGGAGATTCTCAAGGCACAATTACAAACAATTCCAACAAGAAGAAAAGGTGGAAGACAACAGAAGAAGCCAAGGTGGCTTCACAAAAAGCTTAGGGATGATCTGAAAACAAAAAAGGGCACATATAGGAAGTGGAAAGAAGGCCAAGTAGCAAAGGAAGAGTACAGGCAGGTAGCACAGAATTGCAGGGATGGTGTCAGGAAGGCACCAGGAAGGAAGGTGAGAACGAGCTGAGGTTAGCGAGGGATGCTAAAAACAACAAAAAGGCTTTCTTCAGCTACGTGTATAGTAAAAGGCAGAGGAAAGAAATGGTTGTTCAGCTATTAAATAAGGATGGCAAAACGATAACAAATGACAAAGAAAAGGCAGAGGTGCTCAGTTCCTATTTTGGCTCAGTCTTCTCCCAAAAGAGGGTCTATGACCCCCCTGGCAAAGGCGAAGTACAGGCTGAAGGGGCAGGATTGCAGCTTGAGATCAATAGACATATGGTCAAGGAACACCTCATTACTTTGAATGAGTTCATATCTCCAGGGCCAGATAAACTGCATCCTAGAGTAATAAAGGAAATGGCAGAAGAACTCTCAGAACCGCTGTCTATTCTCTTTGAGAAATCATGGCGGACGAGGGAAGTGCCAGATGACTGGAGGAGGGCTAATGTTGTCCCTATCTTCAAAAAGGGTAAGAAGGAGGAACCTGGGGACTACAGACCAGTCAGTTTGACATCAATCCCTGGGAAAATTCTGGAGCAGATGATAAAGCAATCCATCTGGAAGCACCTTGAAAACAATGCCGTGATTACTTGAAGCCAACATGGATTTGTCAAAAACAAGTCCTGCCAGACAAATCTGATCTCATTTTTTGATCAAGTCACCTCCCTTGTAGACCGTGGGAATGCTGCAGACATCATATACCTTGACTTCAGCAAAGCTTTCGACAAAGTGCCCCATGATATCCTGATGAGCAAACTAGCTCAAAGTGGGCTAGATGAAACAACGATCCAGTGGATCCACAGACGGCTATAGAATCAGACTCAAAGAGTGCTTATCAATGGGACCTTCTCAAACTGGGGAGAGGTAACGCGTAGGGTACTGCAGGGTTCAGTCCTGGGCCCAGTGCTCTTCAACATTTTTGTTAATGACTTGGAGGAGGAGGTGCAGGGAATGCTGATCAAATTTGCAGATGACACAAAATTGGGCGGGATAGCTAATACCCTGGAAGACAGAAACAAAATTCAAACTGATCTGGATAGACTGGAGTGCTGTGCAGAAAACAACAGAATGACATTTAATAGGGATAAATGCCAAGTTCTGCACCTAGGAAAAAGAAACCAAATGCACAGTTACAAGATGGGGAATACGTGGCTCAACAACACTACAAGCGAGAAGGATCTTGGAATTGTTGTCGATCACAAGCTGAATATGAGCCAACAATGTGATGTGGCTGCAAAAAAGGCAAATGCCATTTTGGGCTGCATTAATAGAAGCATAGCTTCCAAATCCTGGGAAATACTAGTTCCCCTCTACTTAGCACTGGTTAGGCCTCATCTGGAGCACTGTGTCCAGTTCTGGGCACCACACTTTAAGAAGGATGCAGACAAACTGGAGAGGGTTCAGAGGAGGGCAACAAAGATGATCAGGGGACTGGAAACAAAGCCCTATGAAGAGCGACTGAAAGAAGTGGGCATGTTTAGCCTTGAGAAGAGAAGACTGAGGAGAGATATGATAGTGCTCTTCAAGTACTTGAAAGGTTGTCACAGAGAAGAAGGCCAGGATCTCTTCTTGATCATCCCAGAGTGCAGGACACGGAATAATGGGCTCAAGTTACAGGAAGCCAGATTCCGGCTGAACATCAGAAAAAACTTCCTGACTGTTAGAGCAATATGACAATGGAACCAATTACCTAGGGAGGTGGTGGGCTCTCCCACACTGGAGGCGTTCAAGACGAGGCTGGACAGCCTTCTGTCAGGGATGCTCTGACTTGGATTCCTGCATTGAGCTGGGGGTTGGACTCGATGGCCTTGTAGGCCCCTTCCAACCCTACTATTCTATGATTCTATGATTCTTGAGCAAGTCCTGACAGCAGTGACTGATAGGGCTACTATAAAATGACACACTTCCTGAGGCGGGAGGACCTGCCTCCTCCTCCCCTCCACCAGCACCACTCAGGAGGGCATCAGTATCTTGCTCTGAGGGATCCTTCCTCAGAATGAGGCATTGTGGACAAGGTAACTTTAAACAGTACTTGCTCCAATTGTTGTGATGGGATGGCGTAGGTGGTCTCTGGGCCACTCCACCCTCAGTGCCTTGTTCTGAAGTTGTGGTTGGTGCATTGGGGGGGGGGAATCAAAACCCACACTCAGGCAATACACCAACCAAAATATTACAAAATATCGAGCAAGCTTTTGAGTCCGCAGAATTCTTCATCAGGGTGGATGGTAAGCAATTCTATGTAAAGAACTGAGATGGAGGTCTGTCTGTACTCCATGTAACTTGGCAAGGAAAAATAAGTAATGAGTGATAAGGCAGCAGCAGGAATGGGTGGAACGGAGTGTGAAGTGTTCACCAAAAAAAGGTATTGTGATGCCCATTGCCTCCATTACTGCATGGTGCTATTCCAAAAGGTCTCCCTTTCCCTGTGTGGGAGAGCCTACGACAACTTGTTGAATAGTGAAAGATCATTAAGCTAGTAAAAAGTTTCCCCCTAATTATGGGAAAGAAAGGTGCTATTCTGTCACCATGGTAGTTTGAGTTCCCTGCATACTATCCCTTTTATTGTAGGGAAGGACAGAGGAAGTCTGGGAGTTCAGCTTTGCAGCATAGTTTTCCCAACCCTGTTGAGCCCCTCTCCCTTGCTTACTTATGTGGTTACCTTTTCCTTTATCCCCAGCTGAGCAGTGGGGTTGTGATTCCTGATGGGTGTGTATCTGAAGTCCCAAGATATAGCACCAGTATGAAAAGATGCTTTGAAATCCATCCCATCTAAATTTTGGAGGACTAAATTGCCTGCTCATATTTCTGACATGGAAATGATAGAGCAGTTACACTGGCTTAGAGTTACACCACTGCAACCATGTCATTACATCATTGTAAATTGGAGTTACACCCCATAGTGGATTTAGCTGAAGTCTGGCTGGCAGCATAACCTCACAATAAGATTGCACTATTAACTCAGGTGGGGTTATATATAACTTATGGTACAAAAGTAATACTCAAGAGTATATAAAGCACACGTGCTCATTAGCACTGGATAATTCTTCAGTACAGCAGGAAACTGGCACCAAATGACTGAAGAGCAAATGGTCTCTGAGGGCACCTGAAAGAAGCAATAATACAATCCTGAGGCTGTTCAGTCACAGCCAACTGCTACATGCATACTGCAAACTCTGTGGGAGCTAAAATCTGGGTCAGAAGCTGAAGAGCCAAGAAAGGCCTTCTGAGGATTTGTCTTCACAGACAGTTACACATTTAACAGTATGGCTTTGGTGCATTTGAGACTTGACATTTATTTGTATTTGCATGTTGTGCTTTCGGCTTTTAGGAACTAAACTGTTGCCCAGTGGAAGCATGGATATAAGAGGCTTAGCTATGCTTGTTCTATCCATGGTTTCAGGGTAGTTTACGGAACATAGAAGTCCCACTCTTCTGGCGTGGGATACAATGCACATCACCATTTGCTGAACGTGCCCTTGGACATCGTTCCCTTATACTACATCTTTTCTTATGATAGCAGATAAGCAGGAAATCGCAAAGGTTCTGCAGGAGGAATTCTGTGGCTGAAAAGAATGAGTGCTTTAAAATCCACTTTAACGTGGGAGAGGTTTACAACCACTGGAGCCTCGGTTTAGATTCCTTTTGGTTCCGAAGTTTTTCTTCACACAGTGAAAGACTGTTTCAACCTGGTCCTATGCAGAGTAAGCCATATCAAACTCGATTTAAAACAATGGTCCTTACATATGCCTAAACAGGGCTGCAGCTACTCTGTAATGCTTTTAAATTAAAACTGAGGGACTTAAAGAATATGTCTATTATTTATTTATTTGTGGCATTTATATACCACAAATAAATATATCTGAATATCATAAAATAAGCAGTTAACAGTATTAAAATGCAATATTGAGACCACACCCTGGCCTTTGTAGTGTGATCTGAGCCGCACAGGACCCTGATGCAGCGATGCATATATATTAGGATGACTGGATTTTCTATACCATTATTAATTGTGTAGAAGAAGGTATGTTAGGATAGTATCCAACGTTAGTCCTACATTGAACAGACTCATTGAAATGAATTAGACTTAAGTTAGTCAGTAACTTGGATACTAGTGGACAATTTTCCTCACTGCAGTATGACAATCAATCAGAATTCCCTCTTCTACACAACTAACAAAGGTTCTGGAGCCCTGGTTTCCTTTGCAATTAGTCACCATAGAACAGGAGTTGGGACTGGGTAGCCCACCAGATATTGCTGGATTGCAACTTCCATCAGCCCTAGCCAGCCTAGTCAATAGTAATGGTTGATGGGAATTGCAGTCCATCAACATCTTGAGGACTACTCGTTCTCCAGCCCTGCCTTAGAAAATACCCTTCCTCCTGATAACATAAAGATCACAACTGACCTATCAAAATATCACCCATCCTAAATATATCCATATCTGTCTTGAAACCAGAAGTTCTTTGCTTCTACACACTCCCATGGGGAAGATTCTAGAATATTTATACATATGATATGATTATTTTCATATCAGATTCCAAACTTCTGTCCTGTGGGTACTGAAATTACATAGAAAGTGCTCTCTGTCAAAGACAATCTGTGATGTGTATATCTGTCTGCCTGTCAATCATACGAACATCATGGTTTCAATTAACATTTGAGAGAGATGGTTATTTCAGCTGATCTTCAATCTCCAAGTGATCTGAATTAGTGTGCTGTAAACCCATATAAACAGTATCCCTCTTGCTTATGCAGGAGAATTTGTGATCTGTTTTTGATGCCGTCCAGGCTATTTACACAAATAAGGCAACACTCCATATGGAGTTACATTTTAATGCCATTACTACTAAGTAAGTGGGATGCAATATAAATGATCTTCCCTGTGAACACATGGCGCAAACGCATGCTTTGTTAATTTAATAGATAAGAGTCTGAAAATCTACCATCTGGGTTGGCCATAGTTGTTCAGGATCAAGTAATTTTTCAGAATCCCATGCTGAGAGACTTTCTGTGATTTACCTGCTTTAAACTGAGAAACTGAATCTTGAGGCCCTTTCTCTGTTTTTAGCCAGTCCTTATTGTGGCAGTGCTTTTATGTAAAAGAAAAGAAAGGAGTCCACACTGGGGGGGGGGGGGTTCAAACACATCAACGAGGAAAGACCTTATTTTCAGCACTGGTTTTTGTCTTGGCTGGACAATTTACTGATAAAACCTGGTATGGAGATATTTATTGAATGACCCCTGACAGTTTCTTTATTGAATTCAGTCTATATAAAATTAATTACTTTTATACTTAGTGAGTCCTGGAGCACAACATACAAGATTTCCTTTTTGACAGAAAATGTATAAATATTGAATTATTAACATCCTCCAGTGGATCAGCTGAAAAATCTTGCAGTAAAAGTCAGCAATACCAAAAGTGTAATGCTTTATTTAGTGATGCTTTTCTCCACAGTGAACTTGATTTTCATGTTCTCTTGGACTGCCATTTGGGACATTGTGGATCCTCCTGTTCATACTAGCTACCAACATTGGCCCTACTGTTCTGTATGGGTTACCAAGATGTAGAACTATTTTGCACTCTTGCTTAGCAGTATTAAGCTTATTTACACAGGTGGTAGTAAATATTCTGTTATCAGAAAAGATGCCAACAAGCATTTTCAGCTATGTGTTCCCTCAAAGATGCACCACACACAAGCTTGTATATTTAAATGTTCCCATGTAACCACCCATGGGAGTACCATGGGGCCATGGCCATGTTGGCTTCCAGCCCAATGGGAATTACATGGAGGTAATGACTATACAAATCAGCACCTTGAATGGGGTATATCTGTGGGGTGCCTGCTATTGATATGATTGAGACTGTCCTTTTCCCCCAAGCAATTGTGATAATGTGAACTGTGGGGGGCTATGCTGCTTTAACATGATGGTTCATATCATCAGCACCTCTAGGCTGTCAGCCTGCCAGAAACCTGGATGTCTGCTAGAGGACTTTAAAATAAATTGGTGACATGTTCCATGAAATATAAGCTATATTATGTTCCGAAATTCCACTACCTTATGGATACCATTGCATTATAGCTGTAGGGAACTGCTGTTGGCCAGTAGTCATAATAGTCTAGAGCTACATGCCTGCGCTTACTTCCCTGGAAATAAGACCTACTGAACACAGTAGCACTTAACATGCCCTGCAAGTAACCAATAGCCTTCTGGACATTAGCTAAATATTTAGATGTGATTAAGAAAAATGTACATATCAAAACTTGTGAAATATCATGGGGGAGGGGGCTTAAATCCATCAGAATGAAAAGAAGAGCCATGCTGAATTAGACCAAAGTCTTATCTAGTCTATCATACTGTTCACACAGTAGCCAACCAATTGCCTGTGGGAAGCCCACAAGTAGGACAGGAGTGCAATACCCAAAGTATACATGAGTGCAATACCCACCCAGTTTCCCTAGCAACCAGTATACAGTGGCCTACTGCCTCTGATACTGGAGATAATATATAGCTATCTTGATGAATTTGTCTAATTCCCTTTTAAAGCCATCAAAATTGGTGGCCATCTCTACATCTTGTGGTACTTCCTACTCTCCAGCTGCTGCACTACTGGTTCATATGAAGGAAATATGTTATTTTAATAGGTTGAAAGAGGCACAGGAAGCAAAAAGGAGAGCTCCTGCATTTGCAGCAATGAATCTCTTCTTGGAACTATTGTACAGCAGTTTAATGGTGATGGAGGGAAGAGTAATGCAAGCATGTGGGAAGGATTATCTCTGCATGCTTCTTCTTCCTGCTTCCCTTATTGCTTCAAGTAAGGATGCTTTGTTCAGACAGGAAGGCCCAGACATAGAGGCTTTACCACCAGTCAAGGCAGGCCTAGAGATGTAAAATTTCTGGAAATTTTGAGGCCATGGAAAAAAATGGGTTTTTTCCCCAAGGATTTTTTGTTTTTTTTTTTGAGAAAAATTGAAAAATCAGCAATGCACATATTTTTAGTGCTCTTCACAGATCTAATATCACTTTGCTGCTTTAAGACAGCCTTCCCCAATCTGCCCCCCCCCGAGATATTTTGGGCTTCAGTTCCCATCCGCTTCAGGCAGCATGGCCAATGGTCAGGAATGGTGGGCACTGTAGTCCAAAACAACTGGAAGGCACCAGGTTGGGGAGGGCTGCTTTAGGAACATAAATGAGCCTTTCTGTTCCTAAAGTTATTCATGTATAACTTTGCTCATAAAGTTATCATTATATTTTAAAAGTTTTAAAAGTAAACTCAGTAAATTTGTAATTCTTGTCTGAATAGATTGTTGTTGTTGTTCAGTCGTTAAGTCATGTCCGACTCTTCTTGACCCCATGGACCATAGCACACCAGGCCTTCCTGTCCTCTGCTCTCTCCCAGAGTGTGCTCAAGTTCATATTCATTGCATCGGTGATGCTATTTAGCCATCTCATCCTCTGCCGTCCCCTTCTCCTTTTGCCTTCAATCTTTCCCAGCATCAGGGTCTTTTCCAGTGACTTTTCTCTTTGCATTAGGTGGCCAAATTATTTGAGCTTCAGTATCTGTCCTTCCAATGAGCACTCAGGGTTGATTTCCTTTAGGATTGACTGATTTGACCTCCTTGCAGTCCAGGGGACTCGTAAGAGTCTTCTCCAGCACCACAATTCGAAAGCATCGATTCTTCAGCGCTCAGCCTTCCTTATAGTCCAGCTCTCACAGCCATACGTTACTACTGGGAAAACCATAGCTTTGATTAGATGGACCTTTGTCGGCAAGGTGATGTCTCTGCTTCTTACTATGCTGTCTAGGTTTGCCATAGCTTTCCTCCCAAGGAGCAAGCGTCTTTTAATTTCATGGCTACAGTCACCGTCTGCGGTGATCTTGGAGCCCAAGAAAGTAAAATCTGTCACTGCTTCCATTTCTTCCCCTTCTATATGCCAGGAAGTGAAGGAGCCAGATGCCATGATCTTCGTTTTTTTAATGTTGAGTTTCAAACCAGCTTTTGCACTTTCCTCTTTCACCCTCAACAAGAGGATCTTTAGATCCTCTTCGCTTTCTGCCATTAGGGTGGTATCATCTGCGTATCTGAGGTTGCTGATAATTCTCCCGGCAATCTTAATTCAGACCTGTGATTTATCCAACCCGGCGTTTCTCATGATATACTCTGCATATAAGTTAAATAAGCAGGGCGACAATATACAGCCTTGTCGTACTCCTTTCCCAATTTTGAACCAATCGGTTGTTCCATGTCTGGTTCTTACTGTTGCTTCCTGACCCTCGTACAGGTTTCTCATGAGAAAGGTAAGGTGGTCTGGTACTCCCATCTCTATAAGAATTTTCCAGAGTTTGTTGTGATCCACACAATCAAAGGCTTTAGCGTAGTCAATGAAGCAGAAATAGACGTTTTTCTGGAATTCTCTTGCTTTCTCCATGATCCAGCGAATGTTGGCGATTTGATCTCTAGTTCCTCTGCCTCTTTGAAACCCGGCTTGTACTTCCGGTAGTTCTCAGTTCACATACTGCTGAAGGCTAGCTTGTAGGATTTTGAGCATCACCTTGCTGGCATGTGAAATGAGCGCAATTGTGCGGTAGTTTGAACACTCTTTGGCGTTGCCCTTCTTTGGAATTGGAATGTAAACTGACCTTTTCCAGTCTTGTGGCCACTGTTGAGTGTTCCAAATTTGTTGGCATATTGAGTGTAGCACTTTAACAGCATCATCTTTTAGGATTTTAAATAGCTCAGCTGGAATACAGTCATCTCCACTAGCTTTGTTGTTACTAATGCTTCCTAAGGCCCACTAGACTTCACTCTCTAGGATGTCCGGCTCAAGTTCAGTGAGCGCACTATCATGGCTATCAGGGACATTCAGATCTTTCCTGTATAGTTCTTCTGTGTATTCTTGCCACCTCGTCTTAATCTCATCTGCTTCTGTTAGGTCCCTGCCTTCTTTGTCCTTTATCATGCCCGTCTTTGCACAAAACGTTCCCTTGAGATCTCCAATTTTCTTGAAGAGATCTCTAGTCTTTCCTGTTCTATTGTTTTCCTCCATTTCTTTGCATTGTTCATTTAAGAAGGCCTTCTTGTCTCTCCTTGCTATTCTCTGGAACTCTGCATTCAGTTGGATATATCTTCCTCTTTCTCCCTTGCTTTTCGCTTCCCTTCTTTCCTCAGCTACTTGTAATGCCTCCTCAGCCAGCCACTTGGCTTTCTTGCATTTCTTTTTCTTTGGGATGGATTGAGTTGCTGCCTCCTGAACAATGTTATGGACCTCCGTCCATAGTTCCTCAAGCACTCTGTCTATCAGGTCTAATCCGTTAAATCCATTCCTCACCTCCACTGTATATTCATAAAGGAAATGATTTAGGTCATACCTGAATGGTTTAGTGGTTTTCCCTACGTTCTTCAATTTAAGCTGAAACTTTGCAAGAAGCAGCTCATGATCTGAGCCACAGTCAGCTCCAGTTCTTGTTTTTACTGACTGTATAGTGCTTCTCTATCTTTGGCTGCAAAGTACATAATCAATCTGATTTTGATATCGACCATCTGGTGATGTCCATGTGTAGAGTCGTCTCTTGTGCTGTTGGAAAAGAGTGTTTGCTATGATCAGCGTGTTCTCTTGGGAAAACTTGATTAACCTTTGTCCTCCTTCATTTTGTACACCAAAGCCATGCTTGCCTGTTATCCCGGTGATTTCTTGACTTCCTACTTTAGCATTCCAATCTCCTATGATGAAGAGGACATCTTTTTTTGGTGTTAGTTCTAGAAGGTGTTGTAGGTCTTCATAGAACCAATCAACCTCAGCTTCTTCAGCCTCAGTGGTTGGGGCATAGACTTGAATTACTGTGATGTTGAATGGGTTAGGAACAGTTGCAGCTAGGAAGAGTCCCTGCCCTTGGGGTAGCCCCCTTTGACAGGTTTGCAACTTGGCAGGGTTCGCAGCTGAACTAAGTGTAGGGGTTCGAGAAGAAACTAGGCCAAAGAGTCCTGGGCAATGGAAACAGTCCCAAATGCTGGATTTCCACACCCAGTCACCCCAAGCTGACTAGATTACAAGAAATAAATTGTAACAAGGCAAAGATCCAGCCTCTTGGAATTTCAGGATCTCCATATTTCAGAATCTCACGTGGCAGGGGCCCAAGTCAAACTGGGTCCAGGGAGTCAGGAAGGGGCTAAACAAGGCATTCCCAAGTAGTAGGGAAGTTTTCCACTCAGAGCTTCTGCTAAAAGGACCCTTTGCAGATCTTAGTTCTAGAGAAAGGCTTAGAAACAAGGCTAGAAATACACGTGCATGGGCAGAGATTAAGACCAACAACAAAGTCTGCACTGGCAATCCATGATGTGCTGGCATCAAGGTAAAACAACAAACGTAAAAAAGGCACTAAGCGTTCAAACAAGAGGGCATTCTGAGCCATCAAAACATAGGTACTTGGTTCTTGGCACACATTAGCCCATGATCTCTGAGAAGACTGGCTTTATATTCCACAACAGGTTTTAGCAATACCAGGATTCAGCAGACGAAGTCCCAGAGCGGATAAGTCCAGGGAACAGGGCATGCTGTTTGTCCAGTTGAGGCAAAGTCCAGGCAGAAGGTATCACAGGCACTCAAAGACAGAGGAGCTATTCCCTAGCAGGAAGCCAGAGAGAATCCCAGGGTTCAGGTGTAGCATTAGTTGACAGAGCAGATTTTTCTTGTTACAAGATTCTCTGGAAGCACAAACAGACCGGGCAGAATGTGTTTGGCCAACAGGAAAACCATTGCAGGTGAGGAAGAAGAATTTTGGACCAAGAAAGATGTTGACACTAGCAAAGCTCTCTCATGTGTGCTTATAAACAGGGGTGCGGCTGCTAAGCTCATTAATATTTACTATGGCTGGATCTACACTTACCGCCTTTTTTCGCTTCCAGTGAGGTTTCACCGCCCGCCTTTCACACTACGCAGTAGCCGCATGTATCTTCTTTCATTTATATTGCTTATTCTTTCGAATTTTTTTTTTTTTGAAAGCCAATTTAGAGGAGCTCTCCAATCCAGCAAAGACTCCAATCCAATAGAGTGCATGGAAACAAACCAGAGTTACGTGAGTGGAACCCTGTCTGAAAAGTTGGAATCCTACCAATCAGCTTTTTGGTGGGAAAGAGGGTTATTAGGAAAAAAGATTGAAAATAAGATTGACAGTTCATAATGCCTATATAAATATATGGTATGATACCACTACATATCGAATACAGTCAGGCCCAGCATCACTGTCCCATGATGAGACAAATGCAAGGGCCCACAGGCTCGGAGGGCCTACTGTGGCTAATGCCTGCCTCCCTTTTTAAAAAAATGGCTGTAAAGAGAAGCACCAGGCCAGGCAACCACCATTGCCACTGTCTTCATTATTCCCAAAGTATTGCTGCAGTGAGGGCCTAGAGGTCCAGTTCACAGAAAATGTACTTCAGGCAAGTCAGGTTGAGGGGATTCCAACCAAGCAGGAGTCAGGTTTCCCAAAGGAGCACCACAGAGAGCTCCGAGGGAAGCCAGACAAGTTTGCCTGTATGTTGCTCCAATAGACAGCATATTATGAATTAGCCTGAAGTATGGTTTTGGTTTTCTTTAGGCTGACAGAGTATTGCCATACTTAAAGAGGCCTTCCCTCGTAAAGGGGCCTGGGCTGTTTCAGTGGCCTCAGGTTGCAAAAACAGGGAAGTGGCTGTGGTGTGGTGCTTTTTTCATGGCTAGAGTCCTCAGACACTGAGGATGATAATACAACCTCCTTCAGACACAGGGGGGCTGGTCCCTGGGGCCTTCCTTGGGAACTAGGTCCTAATGAGGTGGAAACCTCATGATGTCCTTTTGTAGCCGAGCCTTCTCCCATTAACTCAGGAGCTTCATTCTCTGAGGATGAAGGGTTGGGAACAATGCCACTGAGCCCTGTCTCTGACATACACTACGTTGGGGGCAAGGTCCAGAAGCATTACAGTTTTACAGTTTACTTAATATTAGATATGTAATCTATATAAAGGTACAGTAATACTTTCTTATTGTGCCAAGAATATTTTCTCATTCTGCCAAGTTTTAAATTGATTTTATTCCTGGTTCCTGATAAATAATTCTATTTGACGCTGTTTTATTACATGTGATTCATTCCATTATTGTATTACTTATGACATTTTATTATAAGCTGTCCTACAAAGGCTTGCCCTAAAAGACAAGGGAGAAATAAATATATGCACACATATTAGTTATTGGATGGATTAGAAATGTAACAAATAGATAAATAAATGAACAAAGTAATTCCACTCTTACTTTTTTTATCAGCTGCTGGTGTGTATTATTTTGTTCCTAATACAGCCAGTTATACATAAATAGCTCGATCTTGCCTACCTGCATTCCTCTGCTAATATCTAACATTATACACTTTTAAGGAGCAAGATAATGTGTGCATGCAAAAAAGGGGGGGCTTTCCGGCTTTAAAACATAAATATGTATGTACATCCTTGGATGCAGAGGTTGGTGAGGATTTGGCCCTGATCAGTAGGTCTTGTTGCTTATGAATCAACGTTGGCTTCAGCTTTTAATAAGCATAATGTAGAATTCAATACGGCAGTGAAAAGGTGGGTGCTATGAGAGTGTATCGCTGTTCTACTTCTCAGCTAGGGATGTACAAAAGTCACTTACCTTTTCTCTGGGGTGATTCGCGGTGGGGGGGAGGCACTCCGCACCTCCCCCTGAAATCCTAACCCGGCCGGCTCCATTCTGCGGACATTCTGTGGAGCCGCTGGCCAGGGCCTCCCACAGCCAGACATCCGGCCGCTGGGCAGCCTGCAGCCCCCCCCCCCAAAAAAAACAGCATATGCAAATGGCAGCGGCTACAGTGGCCACCATTTGCGTTCCTTTTTTTTCACTGTTTTAGGCTACGTAAATATTTATGTAAGCTATTACGGCGGGGAAAAAAAGGGGGAACGCAAATAGCGCAGTGGGAGCCATTTGCATTCCTTTTTATTTCCGCCGTTTTAGCCTACGTAAATATTTAAAGGAATGCAAATAGCGCCCACTACACTATTTGTGTTCCCCTTTTTTTTGCCATAATAGCTTACATAAATATTTACGTGGGCTAAAACAGCGAAAAAAGGGGAACGCAAATGGCGGCCGCCGTAGCCACCGCCATTTGCGTACGCTCGTTTATTTGTTTTTAGCTTGCCTTGATAGGCTACATAAATACTTACGTAGTCTATCATGGCCTCCACAGGGATGCAATGGCATCCCTGCGTTAGCCGTGATAGGCTACGTAATTATTTACGTAGCCTATCACAGCTATGATGAGGAAGTGAAGGGCGGCCGCAGTGTGGCCGCCATTCTCAAGTCAGCGTGGACGGCAGCAGGTAAGTGCTCCATTTAGTGTGCCTTTCGTGGGTTGGGGGGGCAGGGGCTTCGTTCCACCACGGATTTCAGGGGGCCGAATGCACTGGCATTCGGGCTCACCAAGATCCGTGGCAGAATTCTTTGACATCCCTGTTCTCAGCTAATTACGGGCAAAAGGAGGGATAAAATCTGAAAGAGTCTGTATGCCTTATCTAACAGCTACATTTTGGCCTTGGGCTGATTTCTGAAGTATCACCTATTAAATTTTCTATGGGAACTGAGCATGGTGGTGGGGAGCTCTTTAGGGTTTATCTCAGCTTGCAGTGTCACCCCAAGAGGGCAGAACCCTGGTTTGACATACTGTTTGTTATAGGTCAAAGGCCTTGGTTGAGACATAGGGCCGATCTACCTTCCGCCCGCCATCGCAATGAATTCGCTGTCACGTCGGGTTAAAAACTCTTGCATTAAAACATGATTATTCACACTCACCCATTTTCTCTGTTGCAGTGGTTCATTGAATGCGTGAGCTCAGTTCACACTCGAGCGCTGTGCTGTTTTCCTGCTGTTTTCCTGTGCGCGCTTGTCTAATCTGGGATGCTAAGCGGGGTTGGCCCTGGTCAGTAGTTGGATGGGCAACCGCCTGGGAATCAGGCTTCCTGCATTGAGCAGGGGGTTGTTGTATCCCCTCAAATGAGACTAGGTTTTATCCCCTCCTATCCCCCGCTACAAATGTTTTTTTTAAAAAATTAAGGCGTTATCCTCGCAGAATCGGGGCTTCTCCGCAATGTTTTTTTTTCTAATTGAGGAATGATCTTTGAAGGTTCGAAGATAGGGGATACCACTTAATCTCATTTGAAGGGATAGAACAACCTCCTGCTCAGTGCAAGAAGCCTGATTCCCAGGCGGTCTCCCATCCAAGCACTGACCAGGACTGACCACGCTTAGCTTCCGAGATCAGACAAACGCACGCACATCCAGCCCTTTGCTTGTTGCTAAGGAAACGGGCTGCTGAGGAAGCTATGTGATCAGTAGCTGGAAGAAGACATGGGGCCGTCGAGAGCTGTGATTGGACAGGAGGGAAATACAAACACTGCCGCATATGGACAGGCGGGGGAGGGGACTACAACTGGATATGGCAGTGAAGGCAGAAAATCAGAGCACATTAAGGGGAAATACCAGGATATTAGGGTATTAAAAGCGGGAGCATGGAAGTGGGAAATTCCAGTTCCAATTCGAGGCGGCTACTGCGTAGTGTGAAAGGCGGCCAGTGAAACCTCATTGGAAAAGAAAAAAGGCGGTAAGTGTAGATCCAGTCATAGTAAATATTAATGAGCTTAGCAGCCACACCCCTGTTTATAAGCACACATGAGAGAGCTTTGCTAGTGTCAACGTCTTTCTTGGTCCAAAATTCTTCTTCCTCACCTGCAATGATTTTCCTGTTGGCCGAACACATTCTGCCTGGTCTGTTTGTGCTTCCAGAGAATCTTGTAACAAGAAAAATCTACTCTGTCAACTAATGCTACACCTGGACCCTGGGATTCTTTCTGGCTTCCTGCTAGGGAATAGCTCCTCTGTCTTTGAGTGCCTGTGATACCTTCTGCCTGGACTTTGCCTCAACTGGACAAACAGCATGCCCTGTTCCCTGGACTTATCCGCTCTGGGACTTCGTCTGTTGAATCCTGGTATTGCTAAAACCTGTTGTGGAATATAAAGCCAGTCTTCTCAGAGACCATGGGCTAATGTGTGCCAAGAACCAAGTACCTACGTTTTGATGGCTCAGAATGCCCTCTTGTTTGAACTCTTAGTTCTTTTTAAGTCTGTTGTTTTACCTTGATGGGACAATGATGCTGGGCCTGACTGTATTTGATATGTAGTGGTATCATACCATATATTTATATAGGCATTATGAACTGTCAATCTTATTTTCAATCTTTTTTCCTAATAATCCCCTTTCCCACCAAAAAGCTGATTGGTAGGATTCCAACTTTTCAGACAGGGTTCTACTCACAAAACTTTGGCTTGTTTCCATGCACTCTATTGGACTGGAGTCTGCTGGATTGAAGAGCTCCCCTAAATTGGCTTTCAAAAAAAAAAAATTGAAAGAATAAGCAATATAAATGAAAGAAGATACATGCATGTCATTCTATTCACACTTTACAAACTCCACGTGAATTTTGTGTTGGGTTTGCATAGCCCGAGTACAAAAAATAAAGTAAGAATTGGCCCTAAGACAATATTTCATCATAGCTTTTTGTGAAGGAATTTTTAATAAAGTAATAATCAGGTACATAATATAATTCTTGGAATCATTGCAGCTTCCCTCTCCCTCTAGTCATTAAGAAAAGTATTGACTGCCTGCGATAATGCTGAAAAATGCATCTATTCCAAATCATAGAGATTGGCAATTAGTATAAATCAAGTTCAGCAAGACTGATTAAAACATAAAATTCTGTGATAGCATCAAGGGAACTTAAAAGTGCAGCCAGAGGGGCTGAAGTACAGCCATCATGTGGCCAGTTTCCAACTGACTTTGGGCCAAACCTAGACAGTTGCAGTATTACTGCAAAACAAATTCCCATCAGCTTGAACATAGCTAAAATTGACTAAAGCCAGTAGATTTGTGAGCCCTAGGAGAACTTTTGAAGGCCACCATTTTAATGTCTCTAGAATACTCAGACAATATCCATGGTGTTACAGATGCTCCAGCTTAACTTTATTATGTGCCACAATTCATATGCCACATATACTTTTTATATCTATTGTATATCACCTTGCATGCTTATAGTGGGCTTTCATTTTATTATGTCTATAAATAACATGAACTTCACACATGAACTTGCATATATGAATGATCCATCACAGACCTAAATAGAACTTTTCCCCTTTTAATTCTTTTTAATACCTTTTTTCACACAACATATAATACATGCAAGTATAGCAACTTTGATCACTAAAATTGTAGCTATTGCTCATTAATTCATAAGAAGTGCATATAGATCACAATAAGATATTCTATTAGGTTTCTTTGTATAGCGATTATAAAATATAAAATTAGTCCATTCCTTCCAAAAGTCAAAGTCATTGACTTTGCTCTGAATGGAATGAAGGAAACACTTTTACTTAGGGCGCAATCCTATGCATGTTTAGACAAAAAAAGCCAGACTGTTTTCTGTCTAAGCATGCATAGGATTGCATAGGATTGGATTCCTGCATTGAGCAGGGGGTTGGACTCGATGGCCTTGTAGGCCCCTTCCAACCCTACTATTCTATGATTCTATGATTCTATGACCCTTAATTAATTTAATCATTTCCCAGGTTTTAGATATTTGACTGTACAGTGGGTTATCTGAAGCCAATTTTTAGTTATTAATCAACTGGAAAGGCCAACATATAAAACAACACTGCTGTTTGGGCTCTAGATCATAACCCACTAGAGTGTCTTCTCTTCAGTGGAAATGACTTGGTCCTAGTGGGCAAAGATGCTGTGACATGACTGTGTATGCTGTCATTTTCCTCTACCCCAAGGTAGGTTTCTGGGCTGTGGAAGAGGGAAAGGAAGAAGTGGTGGGAGCAGGTTGACAAATTCATTCTTATATTAACTGAAGTCCTGGTTCAACAAATTGGATGATTCTTACAGGGTGTAACAGATTTTTTTGGTTCTTTTTACCAAACATTCATTCATAACATGAGTCGTGGTAATGTGAAGGTCAAAATTCCTGAGAAGATTTTATACAGTTCCCTGTGCAATCTTTCCAAGGTTTTTGTAGGCATTGAAAGTTCCTATTCAGTTATAGGATCATCAAGTAGTTTCCTTTCATTAGATGGAATACCTTTAATATTTATTTCTGATAAGTATTCCCTAATTCTTTGTTTGTCAAGGCATTCTGAGGGCTATAATTCCTTATAGTATTGATTAAAGTTTTTCTTCATGCCTTCATTGTTTGAATTTAGTCAGCCCTGACATCAGATACCAGGTATCTTCTTCTGCTTTGTACTTTCACATTGAGGTAACCACTTATGAATTTTATTTCCTGATTCAAAGTAATGTTGTTTACTATAAATCAGTAATTTTATTGGTTCTTCAACTTTCCCATAGGTCCAATTCCCATATGAGATAAGTAATTTTCTTCATCTCAAGGCCCTTTCTCTTGTGCTACCTCTTTAAAGCATATTTTCCTAAAAGTTGTTTTCTAACTTTCCTTCTGATTTTGTTCTTATGGGCTACTTCACATATAAGTTAACAATTTCCATATTTCCCGAGGTTGTACTTGCATTATACATGATCAAAAACATCTGGAGTTTATCTTCTACCTTATCACTGCTTGTGTAAGTAGAAGTCGTCACGTGAAACATATTATATATGTGTGAATTGGCTGTAGTAGTAGTAGTCGCTATTATCATTATCATTATTATTATTGTGGAGTTTTCTTACCAGCATCACTTTCTGTCTAGAGTATATTAGTATCACACCATCGCAGTAGTTATAGCATTTGGTATGGATATGGTGGCGTTTTATATCACTATTGTTCACAACACAGCCAGATAATATTTTCTGTTGTATTTTTGCCTTTTTAATGGAGAGTGTGACCAACTAGTGTCTCTGGTTATAATCATTAGTGGAACTGATGGTAGTCTTCTAACCTTGCATCAGGTTATAAATTCCCCATCTACTTCTCAGGTTGATATTGGGGAGCGATGCAACTTTATAGTGACATTCCACAAAGTCTACCTCTCCCCACATTATTTCACTACTTCGTAGGTAGCATAGCTGTATAGGATGAAGCCATGGGAAAGTAGGAACTTTGTCACTTAGGCAACATATAGACTTCCTGTATGTGACAGAAACACCCCACATTCATCAGACTTGTGAAATAATGCCAATAGACTAGTAGAATAATAGAATAATAGACTAATAGAATAATGCCAAAAAAATGTCCTACTCCCACACTTTGTACAGCAATTGACTTTTCTCAGATTCCCAATCTTCAATCTTCATTGCTTGTCTTTCATGAGGGACACGCAGAACTTTCTATTTTTGTTTTTCTCATGGAAAACTCAACATTAACATTTGTTCATGATTGAAAATATTTGACTTTGGGATTTAGGCTACAGTCCTCTATCTAGTTAAACTCAGTGGGACTTACTTTTGAGTAGGGATGTATAGAATTGTGCTGTCCAGTGACTTGACTTTGTATCTGTCAAAAGAGTTTGCTGAATATACTGAAGACCTTATCTTCAAAGCTGGTGCCTGGTGTAGCTTCTTAGTTGGAAAGGAAACTGGGACTGTGCATAGATTTGGCTGTTCACCAGAGCCTAAGTCAGGCGTTCACCCCCCATGCAATTACCATTGCAGGAGGTGAAGACTGGGCCTGCTCTTACTGACCCTGCCCCCTACCATCCACACGTGTGTGTGTGTATGTGGGGGGAGGAGAGTTCTGAAGCAGGGAGAATTATTAAGCTATGCAATTAAGCTCCCTGTGTGATTAAGAACCCTGTGTGATTCCCCCATAGCTTCTAGAAATAGCAATGTGGGCCAGTGTCTTTGCATGTTAATTTATTTGTTTCAAATATTCTTATCCCACCTTTCTATATACAAATACCCAAGTCAGCTGACAAAACAAAATAATAACTAAACAATAACTAAATATATCTGAAATACTCAATGCAAGCATATACAGTTTTACATTTATTTATAGTATTTATATACATGTTTTATGTCTCAGAACGGATCATATCTAAGCTGCTCATGTGATGGTATGGGGGCAATCGTGGTTTTGAATATTTGAGGTTGGTGGTACTATGAGGCTTGTGGCATCATCATGGTTCCGGGTCATAACACATGACATAGCCACCATCATTGGCTCTGTATCCACAGTATCTATGTATCGATTGTTGTAAACTGTCCAGAGAGCTTCAGCTATGGGGCAATATAGAAATGACATACATACATACATAGTGTTAAATACACACAAGGAGGTATGCAAAGCAAACTTGTAGTTGCTCTCATGAAACATTTCCATATGGCCCTTGGTGTTGATCAAATTACTGTGCATTTATTAATGATCCAATCACTGGTATTTCATAGCACCATGTAGTTGTTGTTTTTAATTTGTTAAGAAGATATGGGAAGTAAATGTTTTGAAATAATAATCCTGGCTTTCCTGTGCTATGCCTATGACACCAAATCTCTATCATGAATAGCCTTTACTTCATGACTTCTGTACAAGACAAGACAATCCATTTAGTCAAAAGGATGGTTTTAATCAATTAACAGACAATCTTGAAGACTCTCCATATTCACACCAAAGCATTCTAAGTGGTAAGACACATAAGGAAATAACTTGTGGGTTGAACAAATTACCCTGGGAATATTTGAACCTTAATTGTTACAGAGTTTAATTAAAATAGTTAAATCCCAGTAAGGCTTTTATATTATATTAGTTCAGATTTTCAGCCCACTTACTCCAGAGTCGCTCCATTAGCCAATGGGTTCTACACCAGGATAAGTAGTCTGAGGATCACACAACATATTTTTATGGAGTTAATACGCATTAAGTGGTTTGAACTAACTGCTGCTACTTAACTTCATCCTAAAACTTTAAAGAATGAGAGAATACTTGAAGATTAATTCCTCTAGTACAGCCAATTAGCCCATTAATGTGACAATGCTGGATCTGAGACATCAATGTGGTAGCCAGATAACTTATGTAACTTTGATAACTGCTGTTGTAACTTTGTCAGCAAAACTGGCAACTTTAATTACTTTGGCATGCCCATCCTGAGCTTATGAGCACATCCTGATTAGAACTGACGATCCTTGATTAATGAAAAGCCCAAAAGGTTAGAAAGTTGTATTGCAGAATTAAAGAGAATCTTAATTATCTCCTAAGTTTTTATGTGGAGGTTATTTTTCTTGAGGGGAACAATCTGTGTCAGCAGTTAAAGATAAAAGTAAAATCTTGCTTTACCTAATATTGCATTCCATTCTTTAAGGACATTTATTTAGATAACAGCAGTGTATTCAAGAAAACACACAAGAAATTTGTACTGCTTCAGGTGTCTGGTTCCTATGGGGCAAATGCACCTTTTAGAATCTTAGGCTTGTGGGAGTCAGGAAGGGGGAGGAAGGTAAACCAACAAAACTCCTGTACCCAAGGCAAGATCCTGTATATACTGATTCAATGAATAGAATATATATACATCATGAAATACATATATGTCTTAGTGTGAAATTGAACTAACAAGTAGTGACACTGGAAATGGAGGTGCCCTCAAAAAACTCAGTGGAGGAGAGTTGAATTCTGTTGAAACAGACGAGTGGTTGTCAGCATATCACAGTTCTTCGGGTTGTAAAATTTATTAGTGTGTTAACAGTACTCAATATCTTTGTTTTCCCCCCTTAAATGTAAACAATGTAAGTCTTACATTGTTTCTATTTAAGAAAACAACAATGGCATTGGAGGCACTTTGGTCCCCAGGATCTATACCCCTGAAGTACCTGCTATTGTCTTTAAATTATCACATTTATTCCAATTAAAAATTCTAAATAATAATAATAATAATAATAATAATATTTAAATCATATTAATGGTGCATTATTTGTTGTCCCTCAAATATTTTAGAACAAATACTTATGGTGCTTTAAGACAAAAAATTAACATGGGGTTACAGTAACTTTTAAAAACTTCGTTGCTTACTAAACACAAGTAAAACAAATATGCTAAATTAGGTCAGAAAAAATTTCCAATGCAAACTGCCCTATGCAAATTAATTTGCATGGGAACATTTTCCAATTCAAAATTTTCAAAAAACCCCACTTCACCACATGTAAATAGGTGTTATAAATCATAGCATTTTGTTAAGAACTCTTGCTGTGTCCTGCCTGCAGAGACTACAAAACATTACAATTATGGGATTTACATCAACACAGGTATTGAACTTTCCATCACTAATCACCAGAGGTGCACAAACTTTTTAGCCCTGAGAGCTGCATGCAATGCTGGCTCAGGAGTTAGGACCTGCATGCACACCAGCAGTCCTGATACAGAATTCTCTTTCTTCACTGCTAGCTGCAGTAGGGAAAGAGCGATATGAATGAGGATCTCTGGGGGAAGAGCGGAGAGCCTTCTGTTCAACCCCTGCCCAGCATTCCTGATTCAGATCACTCTTTCCTCACTGGAAGAGTGATCTGGGGGAGGAGTAGAGAGTCTTCTTGGGGGTGAGGGAGAATTCAGCAGCAGAGGGGGCTTCAAATAAGGCCATAAGGGCAGATGTGGTCCCTGGGCTGTAGCTTGTGCAGCCCTGCTAATCGCAGTGATGGAAAAGGCTCTGAGATATAGCTCACAGACCAAATAATAAGACATAGCTAAAGAAACACAGACAATTCACCCCATGCCATACCCAAATATTCTGGCAATCATTTTCCTATCAGTGTATTTTTTAAAGGTTGAATAGTGTGTGTGTGCGTATCCCATTGCTTTGCTGTGTCATTACTGTTTTAATAGAGAAGCTACAAAATACCTGTATCCTAAATGCTAAAATTCTGATACCTGTACAATAAAATATTAAGATAAAAATGAGGGGGTAATAATGAAAAAGGCAATAAATAAACCCACAGACTAAAACCAATGACAGAAGTAGTGGTAGGTATATACACAAAAGTTGGAAGGGAGGAGGCCAAAGAAGGGTACATCCAATCCTGAATACCGAAAAGGCACCATATCGATTTAAATGTACTTCTCTTTCTATATAACTTTTTTTTCTATTATCATTCAGAACAATGAGTTCATATAGCTACACTTCATGGTAAGATAAGGGCTGAACTTCCAGTTGTGGAAATACATTTCATTAAGCCCAAAGGAAAATAGTCAACAAGTGAGCGGCATCAAGAAGGGGAAAGGCACTTAGTATAGTTTGCTAGGGATCAGCAAATTGTAGCCAAGCATTATGAACAATAATTAGCCAAGCATTAATGTCTAGCAGCCAGTTGTGATGTCCAGTCTATCAGTTTCAGTGGGCTTTACTTCTAAGCAAGTATGCTTTGAATTACACCTTAATTGGATTTCTAGTCCGATTTAGGCACTTAATTATTAAATATTACTGCTTTTAAAGAAATACAGGGCAATTCTATACATGTCTACTCAGAAGTAAGTTGCACTTTCAGTCGGTTTTACTCCAAAGTAAACTTCCTTCTGAAAATGAAAGTCTTGCCCAAATGAAGACAACAAAAGGGAGCACAAGCTTGCACAAAGGAGATGCAAGCAGGCAATAAGAGATGCAAAAAAGCATTTTGAAGAGCATATCACTAACAACATCAAGGCTAACAATAAAGAATTCTTTAAATATATCAGAAGCTGGAAACCAGCTAGGGAGGTCATTGGATGATAATGAAGTTAAAGGAGTACTAAGTTAGGATAAGGAGATTGCTGAGAAGCTGAACAAATTCTTTTCATCTGTCTTCACTTCAGAAGATATAGGTTAGATACTGTGCCTGAATGGATGTTTCTTGGAAAAAAGTCTGAGGAACTGAGGCAAATAGTGGTGACAAAAGATGAAGTTCTCAACCTTACTGACAAATTGAAAGTTAATAAATCACCAGATACAGAGGGTATCCAACCTAGAGTTATTAAAGAACTCAAAAATGAAATTGCTGATTTTCTAACAGAAATATGTAATATGTCCCTAAAATTAGCCTCTGTACCAGAGGATTGGAGAATGGCCATTGTATCACCAAGTTTTAAAAAGGGATCCAAGGGGGAGCTGGGAAATTAAAGATGAGTTAGCTTAATGTCTGTTCTGGTTAATTGGTTGAAAGTATTATTAAAGATAAAATTAGTGTGCATATAGAAGGACAAGCCCTGCTGAAAAAGAATCAACATGACTTCTGGAAAAGTAAGTCCTGTCTCACAAACCTTTTAGACTTCTTTGGGAGTGTCAATAAACATATGGACAGGGATGATCCAGTGAACATTGTTTACTTAGACTTCCAAAAGGCATATTGACAAAGTCCCTCACCAAAGACTCCTGAGCCACCATAGCAGGCATAGAATAAGTGGAGAGGTCTTCTTATGGATCAATAACTGGCTAAAAAACAGAAAGCAGAGAGTAGGAATAAATGGAAAATTCTCCCAATGGAGGGATGTAAACAGTGGGGTCCCATAGGGATATGTATTGGGACCAATGCTTTTCAACTTATTCATAAATGATCTGGAATTAAGAGTGAGCATTGAAGTGGCCAAGTTTGCTGATAAAAGAGGGAAAGAGAAGGAGGTGAGCATCCAAAGTAAATCATAAAGAAGAGAAACAGATTCTCAGGATATATATATAGTAGGCATTTCAGCCTTTTTCTTATTTTTAGGCCTTCTTCAGTGGGTAGAGAAAAAAGTCTGCAGAAATGTATTGCAAAATATTGTCTCTTGTGTCTGTCCACTGGATATTGTAAGGCTATTGTAGAGTTGGGAAAAATGCAGAAAAGGGTAACTAAAATCATCAAGGGGCTGGAGCAGCTCCCCCATGAAGAAAGGTTTAGCTTAGGAAAAAAGCAAGTAAGGGGGGACATGATAGAGTTGTACAAAATTATGCATGGTGTGGAGAAAGTGGATAGGGAGACATTTTCTACCTCTCTCATAATACTAGAACCTGGGGTCATCCCATGAAGCTGTGTGGTGAGATTCAGGAGAGATAAAAGGAAGTACTTCTTCAAACAGCACGTAGTTAAACTATAGAATTCCACAAGATGTAGTGATGGCCACCAATTTAGATGGCTTTAAAAGGGGATTGGATAAATTCATGAAGGATAAGGCTATCGATGGCTACTAGTCCTGACTCCCGATGGCTATATGCTGCCTCCAGTATCAGAGGCAGTATATCTATATATGCCAGTTGCTGGGGAACATGGGCAAGAGGGTGTTGTTGCACTCATGTCCTGCTTGTGGGTTTCCTGTGGGCAACTGATTGGCCACTCTGTGGACAGAATGCTGGACCAGATTGTTCCTTGGACTAGATCTACACTACTGCTTTATAGCATACTGAAGTGCACTGATAACTGTTGGGGCATATTCGATATACTGCTTTTGTAGTGTTATTTTCTGCTTTGTATTCCACATTATCCAATATACCGCAACAAATGTCAGTGTGTGTCCTATGAGGTATAAATGCGCAAGAAGGATATGGTGTTACCATGGTGGGATCGTAATGATATGACACAAGGTGTAGATCTGGCATTGGTCTGATCCAGCATGGCTCTTCTTATGTTCTTAAAGTAACTATGCATATTATTTCAGTTTGTCAGTGGCTGGGAGTTTGAGGATGAAACTAGGGGACTGAGAATTATTCTGTCTGAAGTGGCACAAAGGTGTCAGTTGGTGTGTATGTTGCTGAATCTTTATCTCCAGATATATCTTCGGATCCAGAATTGTGGGGAGTGGAACTCCACTAACTGCATGCTGTTGTGGCTGGAAGGATGGGATGCAATTTTTGCTGGTTCCTCCTCCTCCTCCCTCCTACCCCATATACCTGATGAAAATCTGTTGCAAGACCTTCAGGAACACTGTGGGGGATGGCGCTGGAGGCTGCATGGCGAGGGAGGAATATTGCCTCCCTGCTTCCTCCAGCAGGAGCCTCTGCTGGATCTTGAGCCATAATAATATTGGGGGGGGGGGGGTGTTGTATTTTTAATGGAAAGTGTTATTAACTATTTTATATTTTATATATTTGAATAATTTTGTTGTATGTCACCTTCGGTTTTTTAAGAGAAAGGTGACAAAGAAATAATAATAATAATAATAATAATAATAATAATAATAATAATAATAATAATACAACAATAATAATGACCCCCTTCTATTTACCAAAGGGCAAGTCTGGATCTGACCTTAGATTTTGTTGAAATGGGAACTTGGCAAATGCTGTGAACATGATAAATGCTCTTTACTTCAGTGGGGACCACGTATTCACCCAGTAACCACAACAGTTAGAATGGCTTGCATGCGAACTACTTAAAAGCTTACTGGTGTCTCTTCCTTATCCAGACACAGAGTTTTATTATCTGTGCATGTTAAACATGTTAATTAATTAAATGGGCATTAATGAATGAAGGATTGCCTATAAATGTATGATAAGAAAATGCTTAGTCAGTGTCATTCTGATAATTCACTCTGCATTCCTCCTTATCCTTCTCTTATTTTAAGGTGTGTCAAGATAAAACTCATTAGTAATTAGTTAAAGATACAACAAAATACTGCACAACGAAGTTATAGACCCTCACAGAGTTTATTTTGCAGAGGCCATTAGGGGCAATGTATATTCAGCAGGATGTAGAAATGGCCTGATCCTGATGCTTTGTTCCTAGAATGTTTTTGTCCCGGAATTAATGTTTCAGGCATGAGTAGATTCACATCTTACAGAAATCAGGGAAAGTGAGGGGAAGTATAAGTAACTTGCCCTTCTCTTTTCATGTTTTATGTGCACATTCCAAAGGAGAGAGGCCCACAGAGAGTTGCATGAATTTTGATGTAGGAAGAGCACTTTTATCTTGTCACTGGGAAGATATTCAACTCTCCAGTTGAGATGGTACACACAAAGAGGTAGCGTGAATGACCTCTTGCTTCCCCCTGCCCGTGTGTAGCATTCAAAACCACCACCACATTGGGTGACAAGCTTGCATCGGTGCTGATCTAACTGCAGCAGCCGTCACTCAGTATGCTCTGGTATCCATTGTCCCTATTCTGAAGGCAGCTCCAGAGTCCCCTATAAAGGCTATTGAATGGAAACTTCTAATAGGCAGTTTGAAAATCTGAAGGAAGATATTGCAATATCTTGTGTGGTATCCTTTTGGGGCCTTTTATCACTGGAGCCACAGAGGCCAAATACATCCCTGGAATCAGCAGGGAATAGGCTGCTGGAAGGGTACATTTGCCTGGCAAAATCAGGTAACCAAATAATTCCATTTCCTTGCTTGGTACAAGTTGTTGCAATTCTGTATGCTGTGATAGTGAAATTGACTACAATCCCACAGCAATTTACCACAGATCAATAGAATCAGACTGCCCATTGCAAAGGAGGATCGAGAAGATACATAATAGAATTAAATATAATCTATATCTCATTTACTACCGTGAGGGAGATGATCTACAAGCACATTTTTGTGCATGCTTGGAACTCCATTGATGCTTTTTTCCTACAGATGCTTGGGAACTTAGTGCAGTGATCAGATCTCCTGAGCCCCCAAGAAATCACTGGAGGGCAGCAAAGCATGGAGGTCCCACTTCTTGAACAGTGTATATTTTAGTTTGTGTATATGCTGAGGGTGGTGAGATAAATGTAGGGAAATAAGCACTCCAGAGTTCTGTATGCTGGTCAGGTAAACATTCTAATGTGAACATGCAAACAGAAGGTCCCATGAAAGTGCATGCAAAACTTGATTACTTAAAATAATGTCTGCAGTTTGAGAGGCCAGATGGACAACTGGATTTGCTTCTTCAAAACAAAATCTTTACTGAGTTTTGGGCATTCCCACAGGAAAAACAAAATTGCTCATTCTGGGATGGTTAAAGAACTAAATGGATTGCACAGATGGCTGAGTGACTGGCACAAGAAAGAAATATTATATGTGGATGGGCCAGAGCCGTTCTTTAGCAGTGATGCTATAGACTCTATAGGACAGAGGAAAGGGAAGACATTCAGTAATCTAAAAATCCAATATTTATTAAGCAACTGTTTTCAGGACTATTAAAAATATAAACACAAGGAAAGAGCAAGCCAGGCATGAGCATTTCAAGCTGCAGAAGAAATGGGAGATGATTAGTGAATCTTTGGTTCCATTCCTTTCATAATGATCTAAAGGTTTTGATCTGTTGTGAAGAGTATGGACAGTCAACAATGCTAATTTACAGCATATCTGCCTGTGTTTTGTAGAAAGTAGGTGAGCCCATTTTGGTTGTTAGATTGTTCATTAGCAAAAGACTGCCCATTATATTGTAGTTCTATAAATAGCCTTTCAAATTGCTTGTGTATATGCAGATGCAAATATTTTTCCAGGTTCATTTCAAATCTTTTTCAAAGATGAGTCCCTGTGTGCATGAGCATGCACATGCAGCTTAATAAATAAATTTGACCTGTGTTGTCAAGCATGAGAATTTGTGTTACCAGTTACATAAAATAGATCCATGTATAAGAAGCAAACAGATGATGGGGAGGTAAAGATTTCTGGTGGGTTTTGTATAGATCTGAAGGTGCATTACAACAAATACGATTTTTTGTGTTTGTATTTTTATTTTTCTGTCTTATACTAGAGTTGGCAATTACAAAGAAAAGGGTCTAAAAGATTAAAGGAAACTATATGATTAGAGAAGTTAAAAAACTGCTTTGCATCCAAAGATTGAAGTGTACATTCATTTATGTGCAAATGTAATGGAAAAAGGCTGCAGGTATGGTGGCTAAAGCCTAAGACAAATAAACGCTTAATTTTCTTTTATTGTGCTCTGTGACTATTAATAATATTATGGTACTAAGACAGAAACATTAAACTAAGCAGGGGAGCCATAAATGTTCCTAGGCTGAGCAGCACTGTTGATATTAGTGGCTAATAGCTCCAGAGTTCACATAAAATGCAGATTGAAGTACGAAGATGTTTAGTGGAGTCAGCAGTGGCAGTGAACTGTTTACAGGTGAAACCAATAACCAGAGGGCAAACACAGCATGGGGTAGTTTCTGCACAAGACATCAAGGAAGGAATTGTGCAGAGGCTGTAATCGGAATGTATCTGTCCTAAGGGGAAAAGATTGGATGATCTCTGTTTCTTTCATTTGGGGAAAAAATACTGTTGGAGATGATTAATTGTAATCTGTTTCCAAATGTCATGGAGTCTGTACTCCTGCATGTGCATAAAACATCTGCATTGATATAGGAAAATTCCTGTGAGGCTTATGACACATGACTTAATAGAGCCCCATCAGGGCCTGGGGATGAGAAGTTGAGCTTGGGGTTAATGAACCGTAATTAAACTCATTCACTGTGACTGTTACAGAAGAATGCAGTGTTAATAGCAGTCAAAGGGGCATTACCATATTCAATAAGTTTAAAAGAAAATGGACACTTGCTATTTTGTCACAGATGTACATAAGAAAGACACTGTAAGAGGAGTTACTGACTTGAAGAACAATTTAGATGATTAAATGAAGATGCATATTTTCGTTATGTATGGAATAAGGGAATGAGGAAAAGCACAGGAATTGGTCAGTTTTAAAAAGTTACAATGTAGATATTTTGGAATCCATTCATCAGTTCCATATCAATCAGTATGCAGTTCTTCCTTATTTTCTTGTTGTTGTTGTTCAGTCATTAAGTCATGTTCGACTCTTCTTGACCCTATGGACCACAGCACGCCAGGCCTTCCTGTCCTCCGCTCTCTCCCAGATTGTGCTCAAGTTCATATTCATTGCATCGCTGATGCTATCTAGCCACCTCATCCTCTGCCGTCCCCTTCTTCTTTTGCTTTCAATCTTTCCCAGCATTGGCCTATGTTAAATGATTGTGGGGTTAGATTGCCTTGTTCTTTTACGCAACTGGCTTGGAACAAAGGAAAAGATACTTAAACCATAACCGCTTTTACAGCTTATTGTTGCAGTTATTACAACCTTGCCACTGTGTATATGGAACAGTAAAACTTTTCACACAACAAATACCTGCCAAAGACATTCATTGGAAACTATGGTTGACTGTTATCACTTAATGCTTGTGATGCTGGAAGTACTCTGAGCAATTATTCCATGGTAGCAAGACTAGCTGCTGAGACTAGGCATTGTATGGAACACAGAGATCTAATTTTAATGTTATTGGGAAGTAGAAGTAAAAAATGAACAACGGGCTCATGCATCCCCCTTCCATGCCTCCAGTACTGTGCCAAAGTGGACCTTCTGTCTTTTCAAAGAAAACATGTCTCTACTCCCTGAATAAGCCTGTTGTGAGTGCAACAATAGTGTATCCTTCACTTATATTTTGTCCGATATTGGTGTGATTTTTGTTTCATGTGACTTACAGTGTGTATATATATATATATGTCTCTTATTACTTGTTTCATACTTAGTGGAAAACTACAGTCATTCTCTTGGTGTGTTGGTACATGCATTTGTCACGTACTTGTGCACAGTTTTATGTATACACATTAAAAATGTAACATGAAGAGATCCTAGGCTGGCCATTGCGATGCATATGTAGTTTAATTTATCTGTCCCTTTTTTGTATTGGTCTCTGTTTTGTTTGTTAAATCTATATCCTGCCTTTTTTCTTCCTTAAGGAACCCAAGGCGGCATACATAATCCTCCTCCATTTTATCCTCACAACAAGAACCCTGTGAGGTAGGCTGGGCTGAGAGTCTGTGACCGGTCCAAAGTCATCCAGTGAGCTTCCATGGCCGAGTGGGGACTAGAACCTCGATCTCCCAGCTCCCAGTCCAACACTCTAGCCACTACCCCATACGGTAATGAGAATGGATCCATCACAGCAGCCTTCACTACTTTCATGGCTGTATCACTTTAAGAAGTGTGCTAGTATTTCTGCTGCTGGATCCTCTTCTCACGCATTTTATAGGAACATTAGGTATAATGGTACACCTGCAGTTTGTGCTGCAGAGGCAAAATATTCACCTATTTAGATCAATCAATTTTGTTGTTAAAGACAGTGGAGGGGGGTGGAATGGGCAAAAGTAGGTAAAAAATGGGATCTACGTAGTATATGTATCTTTTGCTATTTACAGGGGCAGCTGACAGAGGTAATATGTTTATGGCCAAGGGGAAGCACAAAAACATAACTGACTACTCCCTCTGTGGCTCGAATATTCAAAATGGTGGCCACCGTAACAAGAAGCTCCACAGGAAAATTCCCCCGCAGCGGCTTCTCATTATGTGAGAACCAGGTCAGAGAGTCAGGAGACCCTTGGAGTGAGCTGTGGTGTGAAAGGAAGAGGGGGAATCCCAAAAATTGGACAAAGGGACCTTCTTCTCGTAGAAGGCAGACCTTCATTTGTGTGTGTTTTTTTTAATTATATGTCATCATTAAAGCTATAGGATAACTAATAAATTCTAGAAACAAACAAATGATGGTAACTGAGGGGGCTGCACTAATTTCTAGCAGTGATGCATACAGATGCTACATCTGTTTAAATAATACTGTACGGAGAATAACACACAATGACATGAAAATCAGAACAAGCCAAAATTTTGATTCAAAGAACCGAAATTTTGATTCAAAGAAGATTTTTGCCATAGGAGAAATCAATCTAAACGTATTTGACCATTTTGTGATAGAAGTGTCCATACAATACAGCCAATTTGCTAGTGAAAAGTTGTACTCACATGGTTAAAGAAGAACGTGCATATGAGGTGCAACATTTCAGGTCTGTGGAATGAAATATGGAATGCGCCAGTATAAACTGAAGAGAAACTGCCAACTAGGGCAGTATGGAAATTCTCTATAATGGGAATGGAGGAAGTAGATGTGAGGTAGATTATGAATGGAAGCTGTTCACATTTTTCAGACTTCCACCTATTTTTTCAAGTGTTAAGTAATTAAAGAATATGAGCAGTCACAATAATGGAAAACTAATTAGGTATGGTGAAATAATTTTAGATAATTTTGCTCTTTGCAGTGATGTCAGAGGTATAGGTAAAACCATATACTTTTTAAAAACATGAGCACCTAATTGCATTCACAAGTGAAACCACTGTGTTAGCAAGGTACCAATTCTTGTCTGTGTGCTGCTCAGCACAGCAGGAGGTGAGCTTATTTTCTTTTTAAGCATGATATATGTATCCCAAGTAATAACAATTATGTTAGTAAAATTAGTAATGTAATGATAGCTGATGATGAAACTGCTGAACTGTATTTGCATTTGTATCTGCTGCTGACTGGCTATGTGCCACTAAACAGATGTAAATTTATGTGAGGCAGGGCAATTTGACAATGAATCTGCCTGTTCCAAAACTCATAAAGTGACTGTAAATATTTTCTGATTTTAAAATATTTATTTTACAGCCCTGTAAAGCTATATTTTAAAACAATAAATCATTACCTAAACTTAACAAATAAGCACTGAACATGTTTTATATTTTACTGATTTTTCCACGTTGGCTCATAATGGCCATCTCTTTCCATTTATTCCTTTTTATACATTTGTTTGTTACCTAGGGAGTGTTTTAACTGAGATGCCATTAAAGTTCCTTCCTACACTGGAACCCTTTAAAGTACTTTCTATGCCACCTGAATTACACCTGAATCAGCAGGTGTGCACTGATTGGCCCATTACTATTCAAATGTCCATTTCTCTATGGCAAAGAACACCGTTTTAAAGCAAATGAAGCCTCAGGCAATTTAAGCTAATCAAGGGGTGAATGAAGCAACAATGAATGCACAGAACATGCCTATCTTGTCTTGAGTGACTGATTCAATTTGTTTGCTCTGTGAAACTTGAAAACTTGAGCAAGGGAATTCTGATAACTGTGTGTCTATTTTTCAGATATATAGTGTGACAAAACCGCATTTCATACTAGTACTATGGAATTCCAGTAACAGCAACCTGTGTATTCATGGCAGCTCTTCGTTTAAGACAGCTGGAATGTCATGAGTATTGATCTCTCAGGGCTAGAGGTGAAACGTGGAAATACTAATAGTTTATTTTTATTTATATCAAAATGTATATTCCAGTGTGGTGTAGTGGCGAGAGTGCTGGACTGGGAGCTGGGAGATCCGGGTTCTAGTCCCCACTCGGCCATGGAAGCTCACTGGGTGACTTTGGGCCAGTCACAGACTCTCAGCCCAACCTACCTCACAGGGTTGTTGTTGTGAGGATAAAATGGAGGAAGGAGGAGGATCATGTACACTGCCTTGAGTTCCTTGGAGGAAAAAAGGCAGGATATAAATGCAATAAATAAATTCCGCCCTTCTGGTGCTCATGCACCATTCAGGATGACTAACAACAATTACTGTGTTGCTGATGCTGACATTGTCAAGCAGGAGGAGACTGCTCCCACCATAGAGTAACTAAAGTCAAACCATACCACATGTATGTGCATTCAAATGAGACTTTCATTTCCTCGGAAAGCAAAGGGTTACAGCAAACAATATCTGAGCATGTGTAAAGTTTGGATGCTTTGTCATGCAGAAAGCATATGCACTGAAAAAATAAATTAACTCATCAATCTCTGTTTGAATTTCCAAAATATTAACATTCACTGGAATGAAGTCAGGGCTCATTATGCAAACCTACTAGATTTGACTTACAAGCTGACTAATTTTGTGTTTCAGCAGCATTGCTAATTGGTATTAATTATTTTCAGGCTGTAACATGGAGGAATGATGTATATGAAATTAACTAGAACATATTTTTCTTCACTCAGTATTAAAAACACACACCCAAATACAGTCCCAGAGAAAACAAGAGTCAATAGCTTGGGTCCAAAATGCCATGGCTGGAATTTTGCTCCTGTTTTCTTGTGGAAGGCCCTGTGGCCCCTGTGCCACTGAAAAGCCACTCTGGAGAGACAGGGAATCCTCTGGAATGGGGTGGGATGTTGCATAGGAGGCTACAGCCAGAGTGGGAAATTGGTGTAAATCATTGATCCCTGGACTTCAATAATGATAGGTCAGTAAGTAATTTACCACTGGGGGCAAGTAATCGAGAAGGTGATGTCCATTCAACTCCAACCAGTCTTGGATGAAACTGATTACCTGGACCCATTTCAAACAGACTGCAGAGCAGGATACGGAGTTGAGACTGCCATGGTCACCTTGGTGGATGATCGTCGCCTTGGAATTGATAGGGAGAGTGCATCCCTATTTGTTCTTTTGGACCTCTCAGGGGCAATCAATACCATTGACTATGGTATCCTTCTGGATCACCTGAGGGAGTTGGGGGTTGGGGGCACTGCTCTGCAGTGGTTCCACTCCTTTCTCTCAGGATGGTTCCAAATGATGTCGCTCAGGGATAGTTGCTCCTCAAAAAAGGAACTATTATGTGGAGTCCCTCAGGGCTCTGTCCTATCCCCAATGCTGTTTAATGTCTACATGAAACTACTGGGAGAGATCATCAGGAGGTTTGGGGCTGAGTGTTATCAGTATGCTGATGACACCCAAATCTATTTCTCCTTAACATCTTTATCCAAGGAAGGTATGACTCCTCTGAATGACTGCCTGAAGTTGGTAATGGGCTGGATGAGGGAGAACAAGCTGAAGTTGAATCCAGGCAAGACAGAAGTGCTCATTGTGAAGGGTCCTAACTAAGGTATTGAGGTATGTCAACCAGTTCTGGATGGGGTTGCACTCCCCCTGAAGGAGCAAGTTCGTAGCTTGGGCTTGCTTCTTGACCCAACCCTGTTCCTGACACCCCAGGTGGAGACAACAGTGAGAAGTGCCTGTTACCAACTTCGGCTGATACACCAGCTATGCCCATTCCTGAAACATGTGGACCTGCTGTCAGGAGTGCGCTAGCTGCCTCTTAAAGTCCCCTCCAATAGCCAACTCAAGACACAGATTAAAGGGATTCTTTCCAAGGCTTTATTCCTTTACAACTTAATGACTCTTTCAGATGCTAATCACCAGCGACTAAGCAAGGAACTGCACTGGGGTAGTTAGCAGAGTAGCCTAAGCTCCAGGTAAGGCAGTTGGTCCCCGTTTGAAGGAGTAGAGCGGGAAAACTCTGAACTTATGGGCTACGGAGAGGTCCTCCCTCTTACCCTTGGGTCCTTGGGACGCGACTGTTGTTTTAGCACCAAGCGGGCAGAGCACCTCTCCTTGGCGCCCTCCATCTGGCGCCACTCCCTGCGTCTGCACCGAGCGTCCAGCAAGGCCCCTCCCCCACTCTCTCACTGCCAGGGTCACTATGTCTCTCAGGAATGCAGGCAGGAGGAATCTCTCCCTGCACCTGCACCTCTGAAAGACAAGCGGGCTCCTCTCCCACGGATTGTTGCTCTTCCTCAGAATCAGAATTGCTTTGGGGCTCTGTGGGCTCAGTTTCCACCCTGACACCTGGTAACAGTGGCACACATGCTGGTAACCTCTAGGCTTGATTTCTGTAATGTGCTGTACTGGGGGCTGCCTGTATATTTAGTTCAGAAACTTCAGCTGGTACAAAATATGGTAGCGAGGTTGGTCTCTGGGACACCCCGTGGAGACCATATTACACTGGTTTTAAAATCTTTACACTGGCTGCCAATTTGTTTCCCAACAAAATATAAAGGTTCTTACCTTTAAAGCCTTACATGGTCTAGTTCCAAGGTACCTTAGGGAGTGCCTCCTCCCCTATGTCCCAGTCCACCACCTCAGGTCCTCTGAGGGCTCTCTGCTGCGGCTGCCTAATGTGAGACTGGCAGCCACTTGCAAGTGGACCTTGTCTTTTGCTGCCCGTCAGTTCTGGAATGTCCTGCCGGTTGAAATGTGCCTGCTGACCTCTTTGAAGGTTTTAAAGCAGGAATTAAAGACTCTGTTATTCCAGCAGGCCTTCCCTTTTAGAATTCTCGTTCCTTTTTGTTGACATTTGTATACTGTTTTTATTGTTGGATTTTTTGTTAAATTGTTTTTAACTTTGTACGCTGCCCAGAGTATTCGTATATAGGTGGGTTATAAATTGAATGAATAAATAAAATAATAACATAAATGGAGGCCCCCTCTTGTGCAAGCGGAACTGCCTTCCACTCCCCCTAGGAATCCATTAGATTCTAGCCATTACACTTCATTTTCCTCCAGTTTTCTAACTGTCACTTAAATCTGAATAATCTTGAGTTACATTAATACAGTGGAAAAATACGTGTCATGGTGCAGGAATCCAAACCATAACCTGTTTGAATTTTGATCCTGAAAATACTTACAGTAACAATTCATGGATACAGAAGCATTGGAATTATACTTGATCCAAGGTTTCAAAATGCTTTTAAATAGGACCACATATTCCTTACAACGCTACTGCTGGTGCCCGAAAAATCTAGCATTTCTTGCCTTTTGGAAATGTTAAAATTATGTAAATTATATCAATTGCCATTGCACCCTGCATTTTCCAAAAATGTGAGTGCTACAACGCTGACAGTATAAGTCAGTCCCATTGAGTCAGAGGTCAGTCTCACTGAGCTGAATGGGGTTTACTTCCAAGGAAATGAACATAGGATTTCAGCCTTGGGTTGCAATCCTAAAGCCCATTGTCCACAGTGAAACTTAATTCCTAGCAAATATACATAGGATTTTGCTGTTAAAATACATAGCAATAAAATTCCATAAATCAATTTACTACCAATGTGTTTACAATACAAGTCAATACATTTTTTTAAGAAACTATATAACAAAAGAATGTGAGCTACTAACTTAGCCTGCAACCTTATATGCTTTTACCTGAGAGTAAATCCTACTGAACTCAGTGGGACTTACTTCTGAGTAGGCATGCATACAATTGCACTATTAGAAAACCTATATGCTTGGTCAACAATGAATGGCAATCTTGTGAGTTGATGGTGTTTGGGATCTGTTTTACTGAATTTTACTTAACTGTGAGTGCATGTCTGCGTACATGCATGTGTTCTCTGTCTTGCTGTGTGCCCCCTTTATCTGGCACCCCAGTCTCTCTCTTGCTCTGTGTTTTCTCTTTTCCCTGCCCCTGCACCATGTCTCCTCCCCAGTTGCTCCTTCTCTCCTCTGCCCCATAGTCTTTCCTCTTTCCTCCCTACAGTGCTCTGCTTTCCTCCCTTCCCATTCAATGTCCTTCTCCCCTCTCCCATGTTCTCATCAGAGTAGGCAGCTTGGCTCCTATCTTCCTGAGGTGATAGCTATTTTACAATTCCCTAAATACATTGCCCATCCTTGGGTGAGTGCGGCCAGGAGCTGTAAGAGTCTACTGTGGTTCCTGTGGATGCTGTACTGGGAATACCAGAACTAGACAGTTGATACCAAAGCCAAATTGTCTGTCTGTCACCAAAGTACTACAAAGGTGTTTTCCTTGCAGTTGGGAATCATCTATTTCTATGTGAATATAGTAGTTCTACGCAATCAAAACGGTTCTACCCATTCTCTCCTTTCCTCTGCTAACTATAATAATTGTGTCAGAATCAGATTCATCCATCATTTCTGGAGAGGTGAAGAAGTTCTAAGATAGTATAGTGTTGGAGTGTATGCCTGGTGCATCTCCAGAGAGGCATCAGAGCGGTGGGAAGGGTATATGGAGAAGCTGTCCCTGAAGCCGAAGAGGGCTCTGGAAGCCTCAGGGCCTGTGGGTAGGTAGGAGGAATTATTTTGGATACAAGGCTTGTGATAGAGAGAAGGGTCTAGTATCATGTGATCAGTGCATGTAGGGATGTCAGAGAATTCCGCCACGGATATTGGTGAGGCCGAATGCATTGGCATTCGGCCCCCCAAACTCTGTGGCGGAACGGTCTGCCACCCCCCTGCCCCCCGTGGATCCCTCCCGGGACGAGACTTACCTGGGGTGGATGTTCCGGACGGCGGCGGCTCCAGCGGCGGCTTTGGCGGTGGCTGGTCTTCCGAACGGATGCTGCTGCTGCCGCCATTTGCAGTCTGTTTTTTTTTTCTTCCCCATTCGTGATAGGCTACGTAAAGACTTACGTAGCCTATCACGTCTGGGTTTTTTAAAAAAACAAATGCTACGCTATTTGCGTTCCCCCTTATTTTCGCCGTCTTAGTCTACGTAACTATTTACATAGACTAAGACAGCCAAAAATAAGGAAAGCAAATGGCGGCGGCCGTAGCCGCCGCCATTTGTGTATGCGTGTGGTTTTTTTTAACCCAGACGTGATAGGCTACGTAAGTCTTTATGTAGCCTATCATGGCTGAATACAGGGACACAAACGGTGGCGGCTATGGCAGGCCAGGATTCTGGGGGGAGGGACGGAGCGCCTCCCCCCCAGCGGAACCCAGCGGAGGCAGGTAAGCGGGGTTTCGTACACCCCGAAGTGCATGGCACCTTTGGCAGGGACTATGAAAGAATTTTGGCAGTCATTCTGGCCCCATTAACTCTTTCCTTGTCAGCCCCAAGTCTTACAATAGTGAATTGCCTAATGCCATCTTAATTATATGGCAGTAGTGAGATCTGGTTCAGGTTGACCTATTTATTTATTCATTGATTGATTTACAATATTTATATACCACTCCATACCTAGAACAGATTTCAGAGTGGTGAACACAAAAGATAAAACAGTAAAAGCATAAAAAAGATTAAAACACCACATTAAAATTATACTTGTATATACCTATGTGGAAAGGGGATTGAAATGTTTCCAACCATCACATGAAGCTGTGATCATACATAAATGATTTGCAGTTACAGATGTATGGAATTTGTAAAATCTGTTCAATCTGTGTTTCACAGATTGTCATGTGCCTTTCACTCTATCATCTGCCAGTTGATGAAACTGGATTTTTTCCAATGTCCTGAAGTTGCACAAATTTGCATTTGTACAAATTCGCACTTGCACAAATGCGCAAATCCCCCCCAAAAAATGTGCAAATCCTTACCAACTGTACATTTTCAGCTGGTATTTTTTATTTTATGTATTTTCCTTCAACTAAATCTGCATAAAATTCTGGACAGTAAAAAAACAAACAAACCACAATCCACAGGTCCGCAGAATCTGTGCAACTTGGGAAAAGCCAGTCTGCTCCACAATCGCAGGCTGGATTCATAGAAATCCAAAATCATGTGATTCCATTGCTGATTTCTCCATCATCCCTATTTGCAATGGTATCCACAATGCTTGGACAACATTTTAATTAGGTCCTATTTAATTAAAATTAATTAGGACCTAATTAATTAAAATTAAATCCTAGGCCCTAATGGACTGCATTCTTCAACACTGAAATAAAACAATCCTGTTTATTATAATATGAGACTTTTAAAAAAAGAAAAAAGAAAGACTTGGGGGGGGATATTTTAGAGGCATTCCTAGTCCTACCGCATCCCTGTCAATGAACCAATGGATTTACCAAGTGATTTCACATAGTAGTTAATAGGGATGTACGAAACACTTACTTATGTCATCTAGGGACATCTGTGGTGGAGGGAAGGCACTCCGTTCCTCCCCCTGAAATTCTCCCTAGTCAGCTCCACTCTGCGGCAACTCCGCAGAACCGCCAACCGGGGCCGCCTGCAGCTGGACATCCGGCCGCTGGGCTGCGCAGGGACACAAATGGCGTCCACCGTAGCCACCACCATTTGCATCCCTGTCTTTCACCGTGATAGGCTACATATATATTTACATAGCCTATCACGGCAAAAAAAAAAGGGAACGCAAATGGCGGCGGCTACGGCAGCCGCCATTTGCATTCCTTTTTTTTTGCCGTGATAGGCTACGGAAATATTTACGTAGCCTATCACGGCAATAATGAAGAAGCAAATGGTGGCTGCAGATGCGGCCACCATTTGCAAAGCAGCGTGAACGGCACCAAATAGGTGCTCCGTTTCGTGCGCCTTTCACGGGGCGGGGGGTGGGGGGCTTCATTCCACCATGGATTTTGGGGGGCCGAATGCACTGGCATTCAGCCTCACTGAGATCCGTGGTGGAATTCTCCAACATCCCTAGTTACATAGCCTACCTTTACCTAATTTGACCATCGTACATTACTAGCAAAATTACAAGGTAACTAATATGTGATGTGTGAATATTATACCTGCTGAGAGAAATTAATTGCTGCATAGCAATGGGGCAATTCAAAAAGCAATTTTAATTTTTTTAAAACAACAACAACATTAAAATAATATTTTAAAACCTTGTAGAGAATTCTTAGTTGGCCAGTTTTTGAAATCAGGGGTATAATGCAGCTTTCTGTCTTTTTTTGTGGTGAGGGAAATGGAACAAAGAACCTGGATACATAAGAACTGTTTGTGTCAGGCCAGTCAGTAAAACCCCCCAGCAACAACAAAAGGACAGAGAAAAGAAAAGACTTCCATTGCCCCTTCTCTGAGCCCTGCGGATTTCCAATCCCTGGTCCGTATATGTGGATATAGGTGGATATATGCAGCCACAAGAATTTTTCAGTAGGGAATTTTCAGAAGAAAGAGATGTGGATGCTCCTTGAACCTTACAATTGTATTTCTGGGTAATGTGCCAGCTTCCTTTTCCCTTTCTCTACAGACCTTGAGGGCAATGAACAGAGTCAGACACTGCCTTCCACACAAATGTGATCCACTACTGTAAAAGCCCTGGTCATCAGAACATCTGACATTAAGATATAGTCTAGGGTGGCATTCCAAAGGGAATGCTCTTAAGTGCCAAAGGCTGTCAGCGGAGAAGTGAGATAGCATTTTTCAAGACCAAGCTACTCTCACAGAAATGCAGTTTATATATTACTTGAGAACTAATCAAAATGGCATCTGAGAAGGGCACGTAATCACATGAGTACTGTAGCTCACAGCAGCATTACAACACTTGACCTTTAGTCATCCCATTCTTTATTCTTTTGCACCCAAAAAACTCCCACTTCAGTCAACGTGAAAAGAATCCATGATCAGCTCCTAAACTAAGGTAAGGAGATTATAGAGACCGGAACCCAAATTCACAGCAGTTGCTGAAATAAACAGTGGGCATAATTTTAATCACAGTGAGATTTTAGAACATAGTGGAAACTTCTGTCCCATTCACATGCAGAATACAGAATGTGAGAGTCCTCTGCTTTAAGTCTGAAGAATTTTACAAATTTGGAAATGGTAGTAATTTGTCATTGTAAGGACAGTGAAATTAGTTGGTTCCTAAAATAATAAGCCTTTATTTTGCTCATCAAGGACAGAATGTAATCACATCAGTTAACAGTGATAAAACAAATATTAGTGCTTTTAAAAAAGAAAATAATTATTAAACTTGAAACTCAATACCCTATTCCCTGGTATAACATGGGTGTATAACATTTAAGATAAATAAGGGCATTTTCATAAATATCAGTTCAGTACAAAGCAAGTATTTTGTCTACCCCAGGCTATGAACATGTATAAAAATCTCATTAGTATTTGAAATATTATTGTTCTTTCCTATAATATAAAATAATATTACTACAGTGCATCACTTGTGAACGCTGCTTCTGATTTACATTCAAGCACTGGTTTCTTCACAACGAAAGCTTAAGCAAGGCCTTCAAAACCTAGCAAAGTAAAGGGATAATGAGCCCTGCATGGCTGTGTTCAAAAGGTATTAAAGATGCAAGACTGCATTCAGAAGACAGAAGGTTCTATTCAAGGGAAAGTTGCTAATTCTGAAATGGTGGAACAGATGACTTTAATGGACTTGTGCCAATCTATACCATCTGAAACTTTGCTGTGAATATTCATTAGACTGCAAAAATGAAGCCTCTTAGATCCTCTAACTAACATATGCTCTGGTCTTGTGGTCCTCAGTAGTGCTGAGCTGAAAGGGAGGGGTATGATTTTGGGAAACATTTTAATTAACAGTAAAAAAAAAACCCAGCCCATCCTTCTTCCTCCCCAAATTGTGGTGATTTCTCTACCAGGTAATACTAAGTGTTTGCTTATTCAGGACGTATTGCCCAGTATAGATCTTATTCATGCTTACTGCTCTTGATAGCCTAGGATCACCTATGTTACGAGTTCAGAAATCATGCTTTCATTTGAAATCAGTTGCATTTGCTCTCAGTGTCATCACCATGTAGCTGAATCTGATTTGCTGCATCGTGCTGTGCCATTTTCACATTCACTACGTGATCATCTGAGAAACAGATTGTAAAGGAAAGCCAAGTCTTAATCAGCGGGGGGGGGGGGGGGAATGGTGCCAAGGCAACAGCAGATTGGGTAAACAATGACAGTGAACAGGCACAGAAAGAGACAAATCTTATTAAGGTGGAGAGTGAATTAAGGAAATATTTGCCCTCACAAAGAATTGTTTTCACCCCAATATCAAAATTGATGAACAATCCATTTAGTATAGCCCTAGTTCCAAGTCAGTAAATCACAACTGCAGCTGTTATTTTGTGAAACTGCCATAGTGGCTCAGATAACCTGCATGGTTGGCTAGTGGCTTCTACCTTGTTTTTAATGTCATTTTGTTACATTTTAACTGAACAAGAAATTAATATAATTTAAATGTTGCCTAGATGCTTGCATAAGAACCCACAGTCCATACATTTGCATTAATCTACCAGGTGACGCTTCCTGCTATGGATATAGAGTGGCTGAAATACTGGGCCAGTTTGCCCATGGTGGCAAAACATGCTCTCATTAGCCCATGATTTGCTGGGATGTATGCCCATCAACAAACCATGGGTTAACCACTGAGTTTTTTAGACCGTAAACAATCCATTGGTCCAGGTTCACATGTCATGCTCACAAGCCACAACCTCTAATCAGGCCAATCGGAGGTTGTTTACAGAAACAGGAAGTGCCTTGCAGGCAGCGCATGTCCCCATGAATTGTGGGTTAAATAACCCATGATTTGCTGCTGTGATGTGCAAACTGGGTGATGTGCAAACTGGGAAGAATGCTCTTCCTTGGTTCCTTTCCTATTGAGAATGTCCAACATCCTTTCTGTATGAACTGTTTATTTGACACTATAGGGCCCCCAAGAATGAATGCAGTCATATTTCTGACTTGGATTCCTGCACTGAGCACAGGGTTAGACTCAATGGTCTTGTAGGCCCCTTCCAACCCTACTATTCTATGATTCCATGATTCTGTGATTCATTTTTTTCTTTAAATGTTGCTTTTCAGTTCATAGCCGAATTAATCACATCTTTACTACATCCTCGGATTTGCTGCTTTGCCCATTTTCTTTTGGTGTATAGCAGCCCTGGGCAAGTAAAGGTGCCAAGGGACAATTTTTATGAACTCTTAAGGCACAGCTGGAAGATGAATACATCCCTTGTTTTGCTTGACCACTTATTGGCTGCCTTTTCCCAAAATCTTGGCAATGTAAAAGTCCAACAAAATTAGCTGCCTTGAACCCAGTAGTAACTTCTTTGTACCACAGAGGATTATGAGGTGGCCAAAGAATTCCTTTTCTCATTGGTGTTAATCTTGAAATCCATTACTACATTCTTCCTGGTCTGCTCTCTATTTATTAAGCTGGAAAACACTGAAGTCATATTGTGTGGTGCATATCTTGAACATTAACAGAATAAAGGCAATATTGTATATCCATTCCATCTGAAGTCATAAGAGGTCTTCAACACTTAGCTAGAATGCATTGAATTCCAGGCACCACAAAAGTCAACAAATTATTCCAGGCAATTCCAGGGCATTGCGTTTTCTTTCATATGTCCCATTAGCCATCAGTCCCCCTATCCTAGGACATATGCTCATTCACTGTTCTTGATATTTTTACTTCTTATAAGTCTGACATACATTATTCTCTTTCTATGTATCATATATAGTCAATTGTTGGGCACAGAGAATTGTTTCTAGAATGAAAGACTCCAAGAAAATTGGGCAATAGTACAGTTAAATGAACCAGCACGTGTTGATCAAAATAGGATGCAAATTTTGGATCTTCATTATTTGGTCTATATTAGGGATTTTAGGGATTTTATTTAGCAGTATCACAGATACTAAAATAAATATATTATCTCAGTGGCAGTGGCTTAAAACAATATACAAAACTGATAGAGAGACTGGTTAAAATGCAAGCCCTCACAGAACTCATTGTCTTAGCCCCAACTTTCAGAAATGACCCTCCCACTCCTGTAAAGCCTTATAAAGTCTTGCAACGCTTCACAGGTCCAGACTTGGGAAAGAAAGTTTTACAATTCTGGAGCTACCACTGAAAACATATTTCTATGTTGTTGAACTGTACAAATACTGGGGTGGATGTAGATTTACACTGGATTAAGTGTGCTGATGGAAGTGGAATTCTGTGCCACTTTCTTCCTATGGCAGCCCCTCCAGCTCCCTGAAAATGCTACACAGAGAGTCAGGAGACCATGCTGAATGGGATGGAGGGATCTTCCATGAGAGGAGTCCTTCTGTTCATGGAAGGTCCCTTCCTATTTTGTAAGACAGATCTGGATCCAACCCACTGTAGTTAGGAAGGACTTTGTGTTCATTCATATATTTCAAGCATGGGTAGGGCCTAAGCAATTAAAGATGCTTAGGTCTGTCTTCTCTTCCTCCACTCCCCCATAAGAGCTCTTTGTACCTTCTAATATGTAAAAGTTTATTGTGATCATACATTTTCTCAGTATAGACATGGAGTGATTGGGGAAGCTTCACCTGTTGAATTTCTCCTTGCCTGAACCAACTGTTCAAGGTACAGGATCTCAACTAAAAAGAAGATGGCAAAACTGTAAGTGATATTTGTTCAAGAGAGCAGCTTGAGTTGTGCCCAGGTTGCCAGCACTGAAGCACTGGTATTACTTAATTGTAAAGACCTTCATTAGTTTTACTGGGGCGTTTCAAAATCGAATGAATAAATAAGCAAGCAAGCTCCTAGCAGTGAAACATCCCAGAGGTGTACTGCCCGTATTAACATACTAATCAAATTCTAATGAGGCAAACATTTACTCACTTTGAGTAGATTATATTGTTACTAACAAGGCATCAAAGATGTGAAGACAGTAGTTTAAAAAACAAAAATGGGGCATAGATGCATAGTAGATCTAGGGCTGAGCTGAAACAGAGAACATTATCCTACACACGCACAGTGCGCAAAAAGCATTTTAGCAAAGATATTAGCCCAATCACAGGGAGGGCAGGAAGCGCTGATCTCTGATTTTGCTTTGCGACATTGACATGTGACCATCTCTAACTGGCTACATGGTGAGACACCACCAACGGCCTGAGATCACATAGCTAGCAAGAACCCTGTTTAAAAAGCAAAAACAAAACTGTACTGAGCCAGCTGCCAAATGGCTTAGCAAACAGGAGTAAACTAGCACAGAAAGGTAGGGTTTGAGGAGTCTTTTAGGCTCCTTTGTCAGCTGAGGATCATAAGATTCGAGATGGTCTTGTCACATGTCCAGCTCTGGTGTGAGTCACACACATCCGCCCTCACCTTTTCACTTCCCACAATGTTCAGCATTCCTTTTCTCGTCTTCAAAAGCCTAGAACACTTATTCTGAGGGACAGAAACTTGCCTTTTCCCTCGGAAAAAAAAAATTGTGGGACTCCTGCTTTATACATGAAAAGTCCTAATCCTGTTTTAAAGGCATCTGAGCCAGCTGTACTGCATGCGTAACAATTAACTCAAGAGTTTCCATGCACGCTTTCAGGGTGTCTCAGACCATTCTGGCCACATGCTTTAGCTCAGTGGTAGGAAATGTGTGGCACCCAGATGTTGTTGGATTGCTACTGGTGAGGGATGATGGGTACAACAATATCCCTGCTTAATGCATTGGGAGGAGAGCTATGGCAAACCTAGACAGCATAGTAAGAAGCAGAGACATCACCTTGCTGACAAAGGTTCATATAATCAAAGCTATGGTTTTCCCAGTAGTAATGTATGGCTGTGAGAGGTGGACTATAAGGAAGGCTGAGAGCCGAAGAATTGATGCTTTCGAACTGTGGTGCTGGAGAAGACTCTTACGAGTCCCCTGGACTGCAAGGAGGTCAAATCAGTCAATCCTAAAGGAAATCAACCCTGAGTGCTCCTTGGAAGGACAGATACTGAAGCTGAAACTCAAATATTTTGGCCACCTAATGCGAAGAGAGAACTCTCTGGAAAAAACCCTGATGCTGGGAAAGACTGAAGGCAAAAGGAGAAGGGGACAGCAGAGGATGAGATGGCTAGATAGCATCACCGATGCAATGAATATGGACTTGAGCACGCTCCGGGAGAGAGCGGAGGACAGGAAGGCCTGGCATGCTGTGGTTCACGGGGTCACGAAGAGTCGGACATGACTGAATGACTGAGCAACAACAACAACAAATGGAAGGACCTGGATATTGGCTAAATTGACCTGGATATTGGCTAAATGGATATGTGCGGTGGTGCTACATCAGGTCTGCATAAGCTGTGACCTGAGAAGCCCACCATAGGCCTCTACCAGTCATACATTCATGCCTGCCAGTGGCTTCATATACCATGTGACGTAGGTGGGCTTGAGAGAGAGTGACTGACCCAAGGTATTCAAGTAAGCTTTATAACTGAGTCGGGAATTGAAGCTTGGTCTCTTACTTTGACACTCTAATCGCTACCCCCATCCTGGATCTCAACCAATATGTGGTCAGTGGGCTGTGTTACGTTTCATGGGTTACAATATTCACAGGCCTGGCCTAGAGAGAAAACAGTTCAAAAATGTCCTTTTTTGAAAGGATCTACCATGTGCCTGGACAATGTGTGACCCTTCAAACTCAGTTATAGTCTATCAGCCAGATATTGTGGTCTCCCATATGCCTGACAACTCGCCTCCTTTCCCTGGCAGGAAGCAAAAATAGGAGGTTTGAGCTTGGCATGGTTGGCTGGCTGGCCATGGCTAGTGGACTGAGCAAGACTTCGAGGTTTACAAGTTGCACAGGCTAGTTCTAGATAGAGACATCTGAAAGGATCTGGTGCCATAGTCCAATATGTTGCAAAGTGAAGTGAAACAGCTGGGCAGAAAAGAGAAGAAATAATAGAGAATGTGATAATGCTGTATGTTATGCACTAAACGCACTGTGCAATTGTGATATTTAAAAAAACACCAGTATATTTTCCATCATGTCTGCCTATGATGTATGTATCATCAGCAGAGTAGCTGGCAGACAGCACAGTTGGTTAAATCAATTATCTGGCTAATACTAGCGTACCCATTTGATGTGCTTATTATTTCATTACAAAATGCTTGGATTTAAAGCCACAATACCTCCCGTCTGGTTCTACTGGAAAATGGGGTAAAGCCTGTGAACAAGGAATGCTTATTTTTAAAAGCACAATTACTTACCTTACAGAACCTGCCATTGAGAACAGCAACATCGTGTTGAATTCACCCTTCTCTTCTGTCAGTTATGATAGAGCTATCTATTAGTTAACATATCAATTAATTATGAAAGGTATGACTTGAAAGCTTTATGCTGTGCATTTCCCCACCTCCACTCCATATGTCTGAGTGCCCTGGGAGAGCGAGGAGTCAAGGGGTAATATGCCATACAATATTGTATACAATAATACAATATTATTGTATACAGTAATACAATAGACATACAATAATACAATATTTGCAGTGCTATGCAGTGCAAATGATGCTGCATAGCACAAACTAGGTTCCAAACTATGAGCAACAGGAAGATGCAACTAAAGTTACATTTGTGCAAGCTCGGTTGCGCAGTTGGTTGTGTATTATGTTCATGCAACCCATTGTGCAACCAGCTGCACATAACCCTTGTGCAACCCATTGTGCATTCCACTTCTGTAACCCGTTGTACAACCGTTTGCGCAATTGCTTGCATAACTAGTTGCACAAGTGTAAGGGGCAATTGCTTGTGTAATGAAAAGATTCAGAGGAGATCTGTTAGTGCTATTTGAGTTTGCAGAATGACACCTTTGAATACTGCCCATAGAATGCACAACATGATGACTTTATGTCTTTCATTTCATTACTACCCATCACATGTAAAGCTGAGTTGAAAATACCATTCCAAACTCACATCCCCCTTTGCAGATAACAGAAGGGGAGCCACATTTTCAGCAATATTTCGGGGGGTGGGGGGAAGCAAAGAAGATTATACAAATTTAAGCTCAGGGAAAGCTTCTTGTGTTTCTGGCAGCAGCATTTTAGTTTTGTTTTTTCGAGTAGCAGATCTGCCCCACATACCCTTGTTTCAGAGGCATTATTATTGGAGAAATAAATATAGCAGCCCCACCCAGTGCCTCTGAAATAACACTACATCCTCCTGATAGCATCATTCATACAGATGAATTTAGGAGAATGGCAGCCTGTTAGGCTGCTGATTGCAGCTCTGCCACTACCAGAAAGAACAAAACTAAAATGTGTCTGCTGACACCACAAACAATCAACACCTCTCCGCTCCAGCCAGCATTTTTAAACAGAGTTTCTTCAGCCTACCAAAAATACCTCCTACCTGTTTCTGTGGAAAAATCTGAAGATTTTAGCTAAGCTTTAGTTGCCAGGGAGAGGAGTGACAACTCAATGTGGCCCTGTTTTCAGTAGCAGCCCTATGCTTTGGATAACATCTACTCTGATCCTGTGAGATCACAGGATTTACATCAGATACTGGGATGTAAAGCTCCAAAACCTTGACCTCATGTCTTAACAATCCCATTCTATATTGCCTCTTAAATTATCATATCCCATAGGCTTTCTAGCAAAAGGAAAATATTAAATGTATTGTAAGAGATATATTTTCCTGCAAATACTTTGGACATAAGCCCTTCTCCCCTCTAACTTTAGTACATTTTAATGTTGTATTTGTCTGAATGTCTGCTGCTTACTGAGACCTTGATTTGATATAGTAGGAACCTGGCAGACAGTAGCAGAGGCACACACTGTATTTGCTATTGTATTCTATACAATAGCAGGCTGTTATATAGAATACAAGAATTCTGCCAGTAATTTTGGTGTGGTGTGGCTGAAGTGTGTAAATGTATTTGAGGGGGTTATCATAAGCCAAGCTGCTTCTAAAAAGGTGTTCTGCAAAAAACGCAGCAGTATTCGGTGGGTGAATGTGGTTTGCTGTGGAGACTGGAAAAGAGAACATTATTTAGCACTATTTTAAGTGTGTCGATATATTGCATGAACTTCGATGGCGATTTTGCATCACCGTCCATGTTGCACCAGGGCAGGTTCCCCATCACCCCGCCCTACATATAACTGTAGATTTACTTCTTGGTGAGTAATTGGGCAGAACACTGCCTGCATGCTTTTCCTTCTTTTCTCCATTCGTAAAAGGATAACAGAATTACATTTAAAAAAAACAAGAGCTGAAATTCCACGGAAGACAGCCGTAATGTCCTGTGAAGGCCAGGGCCTCATATGCTTCCCTGATTTTATGGCTATGGCCCATAAGAACATATTGTGATATCACAACATTATTAACCTATTTGTACTTCATTGTGTTGATGAGGCATGGAAATCTAGAACAATGGTGGGAAATTGTTTTTCCTGTTGAATTTTGCTTTCCTTCATGAGTAATCTGTTGGGGTCTGCATCTGGTGAGCAGGGCCTGAAGCAGTTCCTGGTGGGCAGTTCCAGAACTAAACGTGGGTGGGTCACCCCTTTTCTCCTGCCACTGCCTTTACTTCTCTCCCTCTTCCTTCCCATGCACTCTGCCACCAGGGAAGGGACAGTTCATTCTTGCCAGAGGCCTGAACTGACTGCCTTTTGAAATTAGACTAAGGACCACGGGTTGTCCACCTCTGATATAAAAGGACAGTTTTAGGAATCTCTTTAAAATAACTGTTATGTCATGGTTAAACATGGCATTTCTCACCACCACCACTGTCTGAACATGCTATATTATAGTTGAATCAGGATTTAATCTATCTGTATAGAATTGTAGACCTGGAAAAGGAGTCAAAGTCCAGCCTTGCTCACAGAGGCAGAACATCTATTCCCAACACATTTAAAAGGTAATTGCATATTATCCAGATTATAGCATGCCATCGGAAGAGAGCAGTGACTCTTACTGCTAAAGGTATTTGGAGGGCAAGGAATACACTTCATAAAAATACATGCAATACATACAGATGTACCTACAGATAATTGAAGTCATGACTTGCATGTGACCACCTGGGTGACATTTCTTCCCATCTCAGATATTGTAATCAACTCTGAGCTTGAAAGAGGAAAATTCCATCCTCTGAAGAGAATCCTTTTAGCACTGCACTAATTTGCAATCAATAGATTGCCACAGTAATGCAGACCTTCACCTAAAGTGTTTTATATGCTGTCTTCATTTATTTTTGGTTCATTAGAAGAAGGGGATACAATTAGTTGAGAGCCTTAGGCTGGGACTAGATGTGATGCTCTACACAGGTCTGCCATAGCCCTCTTCTCTCTTTTGTTCATTCTAGATTTCTGATAATACTACATATTGTCTTCAAGCCTTTGAGTAGAATAGACCATATAATAATAAATCAGATGTATTAGCCTGGCGATAGTGGTGAACTGCTGTTACCTACTGAGGTGCAGATGAGTGGCAAGATATAACTGTAGCTCATCTGCCGGCTCGCTTTGCCATGTTACCCCATAACCACACAGAAGCAGCAACCAGGCCACCTAGGCAATATAAGAAGTGGGCCAATATTAAGTGCAACTAACATTCAGTTTCCCATCCATAAAATGAGATCATCGGTGACGGTGACTGTGCGAGGGCAACATAACATTTTCAAATGTGTTATGAAAAGATTTCAAAACATTTTGCAAATGAAAAGTGATACATAAGTGGTAGTAGGAGGTCAGTCTAACGATGATCTGCATATCTGCTTTCATGTCAAATTAGGATCAAGTCCATGCCTTTCATTATTATTTTCTGGCACTGTGTGCACAGAAACAGAATTAAAGATAGTTATGGTCTTTGGCTTGAAGAGATTTATCATCGTAGATAATGTAATTTGTTGCTCAGCAGAGCTCGCTGTTTTGGAGATACCGAGACAAGCAAAAACTTTATTACTTCACAATACCATGATGTGTGACAGAGTTAGTTTTAAAACCCTTCGAAGCCCAATCTTAATCATGTTTACTCGAACATAAGCCCCACTTTTCTCATGAAGGCTTACTCTTAAGTAAGTGGACATAGGATTGCAGCCATACACAAAGGCCTCTCCTACTGATTAAATTGCTCTGTCTTACAGTGGTGTTCAAACAGCCACACTTGAGTCCCCTGGTATTGCCTGGTATTGCTGGCAGAAGCAAATATTTGCAGTAATAGTAGAATGCAAACATTTTGCAGTAAATATATTCAGGCTATTAAAACAGCACCAACATACAGAACCATGTTCCTAGAAGAATGTTTTACTTTCTGAATGGTATTTTCCCTCAGTCACTGGCTGCTACTTTTAACCTTGACTTTAAGTTGGACAAAAGGGTTTTTTTGAGAGTTTATGAATATGTATGGCTTTGCCAGCCCAGCCTGTGCACAACACTGAAATTCCAAAGCACTAACAATCCAATCCAACAACACAATAGAATTTGCTTTTGAAATTCTGTTAATGTAACATCCTTTCTATCCCTTCCTACCTACCCAGGCCCATCCAAGAGTTGATTTTTTGCACATAAAAAAGAAGAAAAAATATGTTTAGGCTCTCCCTTGTGAATGACCTTTAACTACTGTCCCCAAAGATTTGTTTCAATTTATGGTCATAACATATATTTCAGCAGACATTTGCAATTACATTTGCAGCCATAATTTTTTGTACTATGATATATATCATTTACTCTCATAAGAAGTAGAAGCTGAGCCTAGCCTCTGCTTTGGTTAAGAAATCTCCAAGAGAAACAGACATATTGGGCAGTGTAATGCCTCTAATGCCTCTCAACCAGCACTAAACTGATTCTCTGGCAAGAGTCATCTGAGAGCAATCTTGCTCTCAGATTGGCAAATATGCATTATGTAAGATGCTAAGGATGTCAGTGCAGGTGGTATACATGGCCCCCAGCAGTCCTATGCTTGCTGTCACCATTTCCAAAGGGGTGGGGGAAAGACAGGATGAAGCAATGAATGTTGTAGAAGAAAGACCTTGCACTGCTGGCACCATTATCAGGCAGACGGAAGAAGTTGCCTCAGCTGGCAGATGCTAGGATGTGCTGGTGTCAGCCCTTCTGACCATTCCTCCTGGGCCTTTCCCATTCTCCTATGGTGCTAGTGGAGATGCTTTCTTGTTATTGAGCTGGGCTGGCTGTCTCGCCATGTGTCCTTCCACCTTCAGTGCCATTGGGAAAGGCCCCTAGCCAAAGGAGCAGGAAGAGAGACAGCCAGCCCAGGCCATGTTCTCCAGGAGGCATCATGGATGTGTATGTTGTTGCTCTGTTCACAATGATGCACGCAAGTGCTGCTGCTGCTGCCACCTTGCAGCATTTGTTTGAGCAGGGAACGATTGAGTGCTACGTAGAGTGCTGAGCCAGTGGCAGTGAGGGGATGGAGGACAGAGCTGTGTGTGCCACGCAGCCTGTCCTTTGCCCCTAAGCCAGCCACTGCCCTCAGGTGTAGTGGAGGTCACTGTCACATAGCCAACATTGAATTAAGATTCAGTGCCAGCCTGGGAAGCTTGTGCATGTGGAATGGGGGCCTGTCCTCTTCTCTTTCGCTTCAGTTCAGACAGCAAAATGTCTGAGCCCTGCAGATGTCTATTTCCCTTCATGAACACATATGAAACAGACCAAAAGTGTTCTCATTGCTTCTTACTTAAATGTATACTGCTATGTAGTCTGTATGATCTCATGAACACAACTAGTAGCTCTGATCTACTTTCCATCCAAGCGCCCAGAATTACGTTAATAGGTTTGGATGCCAAATTTCTGCTTCTGACATCGCAGTCCTCTGTGTATCTACTTCTGAGTTCAACAGGGCTTACTACCAAGTATCTGTGTATAGATTTGCAACCTAAATGATGCAGCCCACATATTACTCCCCTGAGAAATGGGCAATGGGTTGGAACAGAAGAATAAGAGTTGCTTCATAAATATCTTTTGCTATCCAGGAGCTAGATGTGCAAGTTTCCCACATTGCTTCTACCTTTGCAATAAAATCACACCCAAAATCCAGTTTCATTTTTCTGTCACCTAGGAGATGAGCAAACTATTCCCACTGGGTGAGGGGCTTGCAAAAGCTGTATTTCAGATGTGATGTTATTATAGAGGCTGCACGGACAGCAAGGTACCTTTCAACACTGCCCTCAAGAAGCTACCTAGTCAGCATAATTTGATCACAATCGATGATGAAACTCTAATGAAAATATTTCACTGCCAGTCTGATGATATGAATCATGACTTGGACATAAAAATACATATCCCACTATTACTTTTTAATTAATTGATGAAATTCTTCACACTCATATTCAGATGCACACATCTTATATATATAATTCAAAGTTGGGAGTTAGTTGGTAATCCCTTTTTGACTGCCTTCCCATTGACCAGTTCTCATAAAACACATTTCATTGGAAAGCTCTTGACACACAGATTCCACAAATAACAATGGTGTTTACTATAATTCAAAGTTGGGAGTTTATTTATGTCCATAAAAGGTGATTTGATTTTTCTCCGTGAACTGTTTTTGTGGGGAACCAACTGCTTGTTATCATGTAAAAAATAAGGCTAAATCAATGATATGTTCAGTGTTATGTTACAGTAGAAAGCCACAGTGCTAGAGCCACATAGTTCTTGGCTATGTGGAGAACTGGAATAAAGGAGGTGTTAAATATACTGTGCTCTGAGCAATTTCTTCTTCAGCTCTGAACATCAGAATAGGACCCTAGGGATGAGTACATCTGGTATACATGGGGGTCCTAATTAATTTATGGCCAGATTGATGGAACCAGATGGGAGGTCATTGTCATTCAAAATTTTGTGAAGACTAGGAAGGTGTAGTATTTCAATAGAGAGCTCCTGGCTTAACAGGTTCTTCTGAACACATACATATTCCCTAAACTAGTGTTTCCTTTGCTTCTCATCCTCAAAGAATTACACAGTTGCTAAACCCATTGACTTCAATTAAAGCTGGAGGGAGTGCTGGAGGAGCAGGCTGTAATCATTGTATAACTAGACTGGCCTTTTTATGTGTTCCCCACCACATGGAGCAGAGTGTCATTTCTTTTACAAGTCATTCCAGGAGACTGAACGCTGTGTTTCCAAGTACAATATACGTATGACTTTTCTTTGTATTCCATGCCTGAAGCAAGGATGCTGTTTAGTTTGGGGGAGGAACAGGCAATCATTTCCACTGTATTTGAGAGACAAGGATTAATGTTGCCCCTCCCTACTGAAATTTGAAATAGCATTTCAGCCCTGAAGGTTCCATTAGATGTCTATATCCAATAAAAAACACACAACATCTGGGAAGACTTGTAAGAAGAAATTTCTTATTCATGCAACAGCATCTATTTTGGGGTTCAGCAGTGGGGAGTCCTAGGGTCAGTTCTGATCTCTGAGGAGTACCAGCTGTCCTCCTTCCGACATTCTTTCAGTCACCAGCCAAGAGGTAAAGGGACATGTGGAGAATGTGGTGGTGGTTACAATAGGATTTGCTGGCAGTCCATTTCTTCCTCCTCCTGTAAAACTGGATGCCTTTTGTAAAAGTACATTGCAGAACCCTGGTGTCCTTTAACCCTTTCCATACCACTATGGTCCTGATTAGCCCCCCCCCCCCCCGCTATTTGCATTTGCTGTCACTGGCATGAATGGGAGTTCTGTTCACACCAATGCAAATAATAGGTGCTGAGGGTCCAATCTGGAATGGTACCACAGGGGAGGGCAAAGTATGAAAGATTCCCTACCCACATGCCAGGGTCCAGATTGAGCCTCTGGCAGCTACACTTCACTTTTAAGAAGCCACTCACACAAGTGCTAATTGCATGAATGGCATTCAATTTGCTCCTAAAAACCAACTCCCTTGAATGTGTTGCCCTGCACATCCTGGCTGCATTTCCAAGCCCACTTGATTTGAAGTAGATACCACTGAATTAAGCAGGGCTTACTAACCAAGTTTAGGATTGGGTTGCCATTTGCTCATCAGCATTGATCCTTTCAAGATAGTTGAAAAACTCAGAGGATGCCTTCAATTTGGCAGCTGTGTTGGAAAAGATACACATGGACATACATTCTTTTTAGTCGTACTCCTTTCATATTTTATTCCTTGAAATATAAATGAATGTATATTATTTCTGTTCCTAGTTGACATGATTTGTGATGGTTTATGTAAAGAGCTCATAGCAATATTTCAGCTAATTAACTGGGTTACTTTTCATTAGAGTTTATGGTTTGTTTGGTTGTTTTGCCTTTGAGTTGGATAAGAATGAGGCAGCCTAAAGATCGCTATCTGAATACTGTGTACTATTGCTTTGTCTGTTGGTAGACAATGAATGATTTAGCATGTGTGGGTGAGCTGTAAGAAGAGGTATTTCCTTTCTTTTTTGCATTTTTTTCAGTCCTTTGGTGAAAAATAGATCTTTAATAATTGATAAGGATTTTCTGTCATTTCTCATGAAAAAAGAGATGAGATTCAAGTTTGTGGCATGATGTTAACACAGGAAGGTTAGTATTGTAATTGTACTGTATATTCTATGATGTAGAGTATTCAACGTTTAACAAACCCACATTAAGACAAAAATTGGGTCGTGGGTGTGTGCTTTTTTTGCTCATGGTGCTGTTAGCAATTCTTTCAAAGTATAAAAACCCAAGAGTACAATTAGCACCCTTTGGCACAAGGTTGAAATGATGTTACAATTTTTTTTTTTTAAGTCAGAATTGCGCAAAATATTGTTTTAAGTATTTTGCTTCAATAAACATAGGCATTTATGAAAATATGTATCTAATAGAAGAGTTTTAAAATTCATTTTTTTCTTGTAACTTTGTGAGTCTGATTAAACCTTGGCTAATATCAGATGCTTTTGAAGGGTTTCAGTCAGTAGGGATATGCAACAAAGGCAACAATTTGTCTTAGCTAGAATGCTAATATTTCCCAGAAAGGAGCTAGCCCACACTGTTGTGAAGATAACCTTTGGATAAACATGATGTTTAATATCCAACTCCTTATCCATGGGGACACAAAATATAAAAAGACAAATCAAGTATGTCTTTCAAACCTCATGAGTTCTAAGCCACTTTAATCATGATTTTAATGGTTGATAGATTTCACCTTTAGTGTCAACACATGAGAATACAAAAGTTTGGCATACCTGCCAACTTTTTGGAATTCACTCAATATATGCAAAGGATTTGCCAATCATGTGATGTGTACCAAAATACGCCAGATCTATATGTTTTGGCAGGTATGTTTACAGTATGCCCTAAAAGCTCCCTGCCTTCAGAATTAAGACTAAAATAATCTATGTATTGCCATGTATACTGTCTGATACCACTGTCCCAAGCCATGTTGTTGTTTAGTCGGTCAGTCGCTTCCGAGTCTTCGTGATTTCATGGACCAGCGCACGCTAGAGCTTCCTGTTGGCCGTCGCCACCCCCAGCTCCCCCAAGATCGAGTCCGTCACCTCCAGAATATCATCCATCCATCTTGCCCTTGGTTGGCCCCTCTTCCTTTTGCCTTCCACTTTCCCTAGCATCAGCATCTTCTCCAGGGTATCCTGTCTTCTCATGATGTGGCCAGAGTACTTCAGTTTTGCCTTTAATATCCTTCCCTCAAGTGAGCAGTCTGGCTTGATTTCCTGGAGTATGGACTGCTCCATCTTCTTGCAGTGCAAGGCACTCTCAGAATTTTCCTCCAGCCACAACAAGGCAGTGATCCATGAAGGGGTTTCCTCCAGCACCACAGTTCAAAAGCATCTATCTTCCTTCGCTCAGCCTTCCTGATGGTCCAGCTCTCACAGCCATAGTCCATAGGTTACTACGGGGAATACCATTGCTTTAACTGTGCAGACCTTTGTTGTCAGTGTAATGTCTCTGCTCTTTCACTATTTTATCAAGATTTGTCATTGCTGTCCTCCCAAGAAGTAAACGTCTTCTGATTTCCTGGCTGCAGTCAGCGTCTGCAGTAATCTTTGCGCCTAGAAAGACAAAGTCTGTCACTGCCTCCACGTTTTCTCCCTCTATTTGCCAGTTATCAATCAAGCTGGTTGCCATAATCTCGGTTTTTTTGAGGTTGAACTGCAACCCAGCTTTTGCACTTTCTTCTTTCACCTTCGTCATGAGGTTCCTCAGCTCCTCCTCGCTTTCAGCCATCAAAGTGGTATCATCTGCATATCTGAGATTGTTAATGTTTCTTCCAGCGATTTTCACTCCAGCCTTGGCTTCATCAAGCCCAGCACATCGCATGGTGTGTTCTGCGTACAGGTTGAATAGGTAGGGTGAGAGTATACAGCCCTGCCTTACCCCTTTCCCAATCTTAAACCAGTCCGTTGTTCTGTTGTCTGTTCTTACCGTTGCTACTTGGTCGTTATACAGATTCCTCAGGAAGCAGACAAGATGACTTGGTATCCCCATACCACCAAGAACTTGCCACAATTTGTTATGATCCACACAGTCAAAGGCTATAGAATAGTCAATAAAACAGAAATAGATGTTTTTCTGAAACTCCCCGGCTTTCTCCATTATCCAGCGGATATTGGCCATTTGGTCTCTAGTTCCTCTGCCTTTTCTAAACCCAGCTTGTACGTCTGGCAATTCTCGTTCCATGAATTGCTGGAGTCTACCTTGCAAGATCTTGAGCATTACCTTACTGGCATGTGAAATAAGTGCCACTGTTTGATAGTTTGAACATTTTGGTGCTTTGGTGCTTCCCTTTTTTGGTATGGAGATATAAGTTGATTTTTTCCAATCCATTGGCCATTCTTGTGTTTTCCAAATTTGCTGGCATATGGCATGCATCACCTGGACAGCATCATCTTGCAAGATTTTAAACAGTTCAGCTGGGATACCTTCATCTCCTGCTGCCTTGCTATTAGCAATGCTTCTTAAGGCCCATTCAACCTCACTCTTCAGGATGTCTGGCTCTAGCTCACTGAACACACCGTCAAATCTATCCCCGATATTATTATCCTTCCTATACAGATCTTCCATATATTCTTGCCACCTTTTCTTGCTCTCTTCTGCTTCTGTTAAGTCCTTCCATCTTTGTTTTTGATCATATCCATTTTTGCCTGGAATTTACCTCCAATGTTTCTAATTTTCTGGAAGAGATCTCTTGTCCTTCCTATTCTATTATCTTCTTCCGCTTCCGCACATTGCTTGTTTAAAAATAATTCCTTATTTCTTCTGGCTAACCTCTGGAATTTTGCATTTAATTGGGCATATCTCCCCCTATCACTGTTGCCTTTTGCTTTCCTTCTTTCTTGGGTTGCTTCCAGTGTCTCAGCAGACAGCCATCTTGCCTTCTTGGTTTTCTTTTTCTTTGGGACTTTTTTGTTGCTGCCTCCTGAACAATGTTGCGAACTTCTGTCCATAGTTCTTCCAGGACCCTGTCTACTCAATCTAGTCCCTTAAATCTATTCTTCACCTCCACTGCATATTCATTAGGAATATTAGTGAGCTCATATCTAACTAATCTGTGGGTCTTCCCTATTCTAAGCCATAAGCGGCAGTAAAGTTGGCAAAGCACTGTGTGATGTATGCATACCACCTAGTCCCATTTAGTAGTCTTGCAACTGTATTGCCTTGTCATGGCCATGACAGAAAGGTCACTGGGACTGGGCACAATAAGGCAAGGTACCACCATGGAAAGCTCTAAGTGAGAAACTTGCTTCAACAAATAAAAGTCTAGAACTGGATTGAAACCTTTTATGCCCCCAGGGTCAGATCAGTCTTCCTAGGCGCAGATCTATGCTTGATGAGTAAAAGGCAGTCCTTTTGGCAGGCCTCTGGCTTGGGGACTAGCATACTCCAAGGACTCTGGAAGCCCAAATTTAGGGTATTTGGCTCAAGAGCCCCCAATCCAAAAGGGCTTTTGCCTCTGGTGCTTCTGATCTGATGGGTCCAGCTGCCACCTGAGTCCAGGCTGCTCAGGGTCTGGGTCCTGATATGTATTCTGAATTAACAAGTCTCTGGACCAGCTTCAGAGGTAGCCCTATGTACAACTGATTATAGTAGTCCAAGCATGAGGTTCGGTAAAGATAATCCTGATCAGGTTAAGATTGTAGTTGGGCACCAGCCTAAACTGGCAAAAGGAAATCGGTTTCATGCAGGCCACTTGCACTTCCAGTGACAGAGATGAACTAAGGAGCACCCCCAGAATATGGACCTGATCCTTTAGGGATAGTGAAACCTTCTTCCAGAACAGGCTGATCACCTCTCAGCCGGGCAGACTAACAGTACCGCTGTCTCATCTGGACTGAGCTTCAGTGTAGTGTCACGTATGTAAGGCAAAGCATAATTTATAGTGCTGAAAACAATATTTTTTAATGAAAAATTGTGACAGCAGGAAAATATCAATACAGGAGGCAGTGAGCTTCATAACCACATCTCTCATTCAGACAAGTAAGTCTTTACTTACATAGCCATAGCGCAGGCAGATAATACATTCACAGTGGACCCTTTGTGGTTTCCAAGAGATCTGGTATGTGCCACATCACTTTCCATGACCTCTCCCCTCTCAAACATATGCACTTTGTTGGCCATATTGCCCAGAATAGTAGAAGACATAGGCAGATGTACCACAGGCTTTTCATAGAGAGCACCTCCTAAATTCAACCTCTGGTGTTTACACCAAGGTCCCAGGAGACAAGGGTGGGAAAGATTTGCCCCTCCCCCACAATGGCATACATAGCTTCAGTTAATCAGAGCAACAGGCCCTGGACTGGATGTGTCATTTACTGCCTTTCATTTTAGCCTGCCCATATAATCCGATCCACTTCCTCCAGCATTTCCAGTGGCACACCGCCCCTCTCCTTTCCATTTATGCCTATGGAACAGATGTCTGAGAATTGTGTACAAAGCCTTCCTCAGCCTGGTGCCCTCTAGATATCTTCAACTACAACTCCCAACATTCCTGACCATTGGCCATGATGGCTGGGGCTGATGGAAGTTGAAGTCCAAAACTTCTGGAAGGTGCCAGATAGAGGAAGGGTGGTGTGCAATTGTTTATAAGTTACAGACATGAGTTTTCCAGTTGTTTTGGGCTGCTTCCTTTGATGCTTTTTAAGAACATGTGTAGGGAAAAGGAACACAAAAGGATGTTAGGGTTATATAGAAATATACATAATGCAAAACCATGGCCTTCTGTGTTTTCTATCTTCTGAATTAGACTTGGAAATTCAAGCAGTACAGTTGAAAATGAAATATCTCCTGGCTTTCTGATTCTAAGGAAGAAATGAGGACTTTTAATGCCTGTTTTTCCCTTGGGGTGGAGGGAAAAATATATAGAATTTTCATTCCTTGCAAGCCCAACTATATATTTGTTTCAGTATCCTCTTTTTATTATTAATTGCTTAATATACTTTAAAGTTCTTATCTGAGGATTTTGTATGAATAGCATTGTGGATTATCGTCACTGGTATTTTGTACTCATTAATGCCATTTGAAAATACAGAATGAAATTCACTAAAACATGCCTGCCTAACAAAGTGACATGAAGTGATCCTAATGGATAGATGATATCACAGCGAGAAAACCCATCATAGATCATAATCTGACCAAAAACATCCTTTGCCATGATGTGATTAATAGAAGCTAGTATACAGTATTAGTGATTACCTAGTCTGAAATATCCCCTTCATGGATCACTGCCTTGTTGTGGCAAAGGGGCTTGCGTAACTAAGTGAAGCCATAGGCTATGCCGTGCAGGGCCACCCAAGACGGACAGGTCATAGCGGAGAGTTCTGACAAAATGTGGTCCACTGGAGAAGGAAATGGCAACCCACTCCAGTATTCCTGCCAAGAAAACCCCATGGAACGTATCACAAGGCTAAAAGATATGACGCCAGAAGATGAGCCCCTCAGGTCAGAAGGTGTCCAATATACTACTGGGGAAGAGCAGAGGGAATTACCAAGTAGTGCCAGAAAGAGTGAAGCAGCTGGGCCAAAGCCGAAAGGACACTCAGCTGTGGATGTGTCTGGTGGTGAAAAGAAAGTCCGATGCTGTAAAGAACAATATTGTTTAGGAAAAGTAGGAAGTCAAGAAATCACCGGGATAACAGGCAAGCATGGCCTTGGTGTACAAAATGAAGCAGGACAAAGGCTAATCGAGTTTTACCAAGAGAACACACTGATCATAGCAAACACTCTTTTCCAACAGCACAAGAGACAACTCTACACATGGACATCACCAGATGGTCAATATCGAAATCAATTGATCAATTGAAATCAATATCGAAATCAATTGACCAGATGGTCAATATTGAAATCAACTGATTATGTTCTTTGCAGCCAAAGATGGAGAAGCTCCATACAGTCAGTAAAAACAAGACCTGGAGCTGACTGTGGCTCAGATCATGAGCTGCTTCTTGCAAAGTTTCAGCTTAAATTGAAGAACGTAGGGAAAACCACTAAACCATTCAGGTATGACCTAAATCATATCCCTTATGAATATACAGTGGAGGTGAGGAATAGATTTAAGGGTTTAGACCTGATAGACAGCATGCCTGAGGAACTATGGACGGAGGTCCGTAACATTGTTCAGGAGGCAGCAACTCAATCCATCCCAAAGAAAAAGAAATGCAAGAAAGCCAAGTGGCTGTCTGATGAGGCTTTACAAGCAGCTGAGGAAAGAAGGGAAGCGAAAAGCAAGGGAGAAAGGGGAAGATATATCCAACTGAATGCAGAGTTCCAGAGAATAGCAAGGAGAGATAAGAAGGCCTTCTTAAATGAACAATGCAAAGAAATTGAGGAAAACAACAGAATGGGAAAGACTAGAGATCTTTTCATGAAAATCGGAGATCTCAAGGGAATGTTTTGTGCAAAGACGGGCATGATAAAAGACAAAGAAGGCAGGGACCTAACAGAAGCAGATGAGTTTAAGAAGAGGTGGAAAGAATACACAGAAGAACTATACAGGAAAGATCTTAATGTCCCAGATAGCCATGATAGTGTGGTCACTGAACTTGAGCCGGACATCCTAGAGAGTGAAGTTAAGTGGGCCTTAGGAAGCATTACTAACAACAAAGCTAGCAGAGATGACAGTATTCCAGCTGAGCTATTTAAGATCCTAAAGGATGATGCTGTTAAAGTGCTGCACTCAATATGCCAACAAATTTGGAACACTCAACAGCGGCCACAAGACTGGAAAAGGTCAGTTTACATTCCAATTCCAAAGAAGGGCAATGCCAAAGAGTGTTCAAACTACCGCACAGTTGCGCTCATTTCACATGCCAGCAAGGTGATGCTCAAAATCCTACAAGCTAGGCTTCAGCAGTATGTGAACCGAGAACTACCGGAAGTACAAGCCGGGTTTCAAAGAGGCAGAGGAACTAGAGATCAAATCGCCAACATTCGCTGCATCATGGAGAAAGCAAGAGAATTCCAGAAAAACGTCTATTTCTGCTTCATTGACTACGCTAAAGCCTTTGATTGTGTGGATCACAACAAACTCTGGAAAATTCTTCAAGAGATGGGAGTACCAGACCACCTTACCTTTCTCATGAGAAACCTGTACGAGGGCCAAGAAGCAACAGTAAGAACCAGACATGGAACAACTGATTGGTTCAAAATTGGGAAAGGAGTACAACAAGGCTGCATATTGTCACCCTGCTTATTTAACTTATATGCAGAGTACATCATGAGGAACGCCGGGTTGGATGAATCACAGGTCGGAATTAAGATTGCTGGGAGAATTAACAACCTCAGATACGCAGACGATACCACCCTAATGGCAGAAAGTGAAGAGGATCTCAAGAGCCTCTTATTGAGGGTGGAAGTGGAGAGTGCAAAAGCTGGTTTGAAACTCAACATTAAAAAAACTAAGATCATGGCATCTAGCCCCATCACTGCCTGGCATATAGAAGGGGAAGAAATGGAAGCAGTGACAGATTTTATTTTCTTGGGCTCCAAGATCACCGCAGACGGTGACTGTAGCCATGAAATTAAAAGACACTTGCTCCTTGGGAGGAAAGCTATGGCAAACCTAGACAGCATAGTAAGAAGCAGAGACATCACCTTGCTGACAAAGGTCCGTCTAATCAAAGCTATGGTTTTCCCAGTAGTAATGTATGGCTGTGAGAGCTGGACTATAAGGAAGGCTGAGCGCCGAAGAATTGATGCTTTCGAACTGTGGTGCTGGAGAAGACTCTTACGAGTCCCCTGGACTGCAAGGAGGTCAAATCAGTCCATCCTACGGGAAATCAACCCTGACTGCTTACTGGAAGGACAGATACTGAAGCTGAAGCTCAAATATTTTGGCCACCTAATGCGAAGAGAAAAGTCACTGGAAAACACCCTGATGCTGGGAAAGATTGAAGGCAAAAGGAGAAGGGGACGGCAGAGGATGAGATGGCTAGATAGCATCACCGATGCAATGAATATGAACTTGAGCACACTCCGGGAGAGAGCGGAGGACAGGAAGGCCTGGCGTGCTATGGTCCATGGGGTCATGAAGAGTCGGACACGACTTAATGACTGAACAACAACAACAGTCTGAAGTATGTATTATTAAGGAGGCAATGTCAAGAAACTCCACTCTTTTAAACAAGGAATATAAAAACACAATAAAGTTTGACATCCTAAATAGAAAACTGCCCTTGGGAAAGCAAACAACTTGTCTGAATATGGGTGTTGTCTGGATGATTCCGTGGGAAAGAGGCATCTGGCAAGAGTTGTAGGAGTTAGTACTGGGTAGTAAGGCCTTAAGAGAGAACTGGAGGCTGCTGGAGGAAGCTGGGACAGATTATTCAAGGTGTCATAAATGAAAGTGTGATCTGAGTTGAATAGCCGTTAAGTGGCAGCTGCACCCTCCCCAAATGACAGACTGAAAGCTCCACCCAAGTTGCACAAGGTTTATCCACTCTCATACTTCCTACCTGTCCAGCACTCATCTCCTCCCCGCAAAGCCCCCCCCCCCCCACACACACACACTCCTACATTGAAAGAGATGAGGGGCAATGACTTGTCCAAGGTCAAATAGTAAGTCTGTAGCAGTAATCTTTAAATATAATGAGTTCATGACTTCCTGTCAGTGAATTTGGCCAAGGTCTTACAATGAATCTGTGACCATCTGATGTAGTCCCAAAAAAGGTTCCTGTGTTCTGAGGCCAAACTGGACAGCCTTGCTTGTGTATTCGTGTGTCTGCCCCATTCACATCTAAAGTGGGTTTAGGTGGGGTCTAACACAATGTGCAAACAGATCAGGGGTTCTGAAACTTGCCTCTCCTTACTTTGCAATGTTTCGTCTTCTGTCCCCCTCGCCCTAGTCCACTTCACTTCCTATATCAGTGTTGGGTTGCCAATCCTGTCTAGGTTGGCCCTAAAATAGTTTGTGTAGAAGAGTAAATTTTAGCAGAATCGGCATTCTTCATCACATTTGCTCAAAAACCGTTTTTTCTAGAAGTATACAAGAAATAATACAGAAAATTATTTGTTTGGGGTTGGCGCAGAATGTTAACACTTAACTTAATATTAAGTTAACGCTAAGTAAACACAATCAACAACTATATATCTGAGATGAAGGAGCTTTGTTTAATACAGAACTAACTCCTGCTGGGATCATTTCACTTGGTTATTTTAAAATTATGTACCAGTATGACAATATTGTCACATGATGAATATGTTTATTTTTCTCTTGCCTCCTTTTCCTTTTTTTGTGTCATCACAAACAAAAAGAGGAATTGCACCAGACACTCCTCACCTTGACTTCTCCCCCTGAGCCCAGACTGCGCCACTAGCCAGAGGGAGAAGTTAGGTGAATGGGAAATGGGGACAGTGATGAAGGGGTCCTGAGACACACTCAGGAAGAGGCACACTGAATGCATCTTGCCCAAGTAGTCCCCGAACATGGAAGCTGGTACTGAGTGTTCGGAATAGTAATATAGCAACCACATCCCAGAGCTTGATCAGTGTCTGACTTTATTACTATAGCTAGACGGATAGATATTTTTAAATTGCTGTTACCCAAATCGGAGGATAAGGGATAGGGCAGGTTAGAATTTACCATATAAATAAACTGACATTTGATCAATTTGGACCCCTATATATTGACAGACAGAAGGCAGCCCTATTGCCTCATGCTGGCAGCTAATTATTTCAACAGATCCTAATCTAAACTACTAAAGGCTTCTGGATATTGCTTTGAGCTGCGTTTAAACTGGAGTCTGTTCTTGCATTTTAACTTCTTGCAGTGCAAGCAGAGAAAGTACCCAAACTCTTCCAGGTAGGGGCAGAATTTCCCCCATGTCCCCCTACAATATAAAGTACAAAAACCTACACAAATGGTGGTATGTGGGGTCTAACTGACTTCACAATATTTAAAACATTAAACCAAATATTGTGCCATATATATGTGTGTGTGTGTGTGTGTGTGTGTGTGCGTGTGCACGTGCACACACAATAATAATGAGTTGTGAATTACCAATAACAACAAATCTTACAAAACATGCAACCACAGCAGACATTTTATAAATGGATGAGTAGGACAGACAAAATGTTTACATGAAACATATAATTGCTGCAATTTTCTGTCATTGTATTGACTGCAGAGATGGCGCTTGTCTTGGGTTCAGCAGTGGTACACTGGACCAGTTCCGAGGTTGCCTCTCTGGATGTCCCAGGCAAGCTGGCTGGGTCCCTAGATTTAACCCAGGATTTGATAAACTCTAGACCCAGGCTGAATAGGAAGAGACTTTTTTTGGATGTTAGACGATTGTGGATGTTATATCATCAAAACAATAGAAGCATTTAAACAGGCAGTGTCTACCATAGGCCACTGTTTCTTTTAATATTTCTATTTACTATAAGACATTCAGAAATTTTCTCTTATGGGATAGCATGCAAACATCATTAATAAATAATAAATAAATGCATTTGGAAATGTATGTGGAGACTATGGTCGCAGCTGCCTTCATCACCTTTAGTCTTAAAATAATAATGAGTGATCTTAAGCTTGGATTTGTTATCTGAGATTGCTACATCTTTATGCATTGAAGAAAGGATAATTGCTGTTCTTTCTTTAGTACATGACTAACAAGTGTCAAATCTTATTGATAACCAAAATTCACATGTCTAAATTTTTGAGTAAGAAACAAGGGGGAATTTCTGGCTTGTTGATGTTGTCTTTTCCCAAAGTGCCTATCATCGTCAATTTTTTTCTTAGCCGATTAATTCCCTGGCTAGTGGCACACGCGTGAAAAAGTAGTCATCCTAAACCCTGTAAATGTGGTGTTAGTTTATCAGCCACTGACTGGCCTAGATTTAGAGCTGCTCAGGCACCCTCGTATATGTCAGCATCATAACCATACGGGGCAGTAAGTATTCAATGCTGCCAGCGTGCCAGCAGAAGCCACTGCCAGTGCAACAGGAAACGAGAGCTTCCTGAAGTGCTAGTTTTTGAAATGCTCATTTCTGAACGCTTCCAAAACGCTCATTGCTGGAAAGGAACAGGACAGGAGAGCTAGTGGAAGGAAGCGTTCCAGCAAATTTCCAGGGTTGTTCTCGGAAGCACTAGCTTCCTACGGTGCCGGCATTGGGTCAGTGGAGTCAGTGGGTCAGTCACTGCATGCTGCCCATGATGCTTTGCAATTGCATCACAATCAGAATGCGGTGACATACTCTGCAGTTTGGATGGCATATACTGCCTTATTGGACACCTTCCAGTACATGGCGCGAATAGTTCATCGCTTGTAACATATGGCATGAAGCAGTGAGAGAGTCTCATAGCCAGATTAGTACATCTTGCACAAAGTGATAGATATGACAAAAGCCAGTTTTGCTGAGTCATAAGGATGGTTCTACCTGGGAAAAAAAGTTTTAAAAAATCAGGTTTGTAAAGGCTTGTCTAAACTTGTGGGGTACTATTGATCCCTTAATATCACCATTTGTGGTGATATTAAGGAAAGTAATTTGTCTAACATGAAAATAGACACAATATTGTTTTTCATCCTCTGACTATTTCATACACAGAATGGAAAGAACAGACACTGGGCTAAGCATCTTTAGACATAGTGAGTAACTAATAAATTTAAACAGCATTTGGCAGGGTCATTTTGAAACCTTGCACCTTGTGTACATGGTTTTTCAGTTGTCCCAGTCATTCCAGTAGGAATAGTTTTACCTGCAAAAGCCATAAGAGTAAAAACATAGATTTTAAGCTAAATTAAGGAGGGAGCCCCCTGAAATGCTCCATGGCAATACACACCTCATCATGGTTGAGGGCTACCTGGAACATGGAATTTTGGAAGACCTCAATATTTTATGATTTTTTTTCCAATGCTGTCTAGGTGTGTTTGACAGGCTGTCAATGGAGGGTTAAACTGTGGGCCAAAGTAGACATGATGCTAATTGCATCATTAGAAATCAAAGCATGTTAGGCACAGTCCTATGCATGTTTAGACAGAAAAAAAGTCCTCCAACTCCCAGTATTTCCCAGGCAGCCATGCTGGCTGGGGAATGCTGGGAGTTGTAGGATTTTTATTTTTTTTTACTGTCTAAGCATGCATAGGATTGCACCCTTAGGGTATTTTTAAAAATTAATAGCAGGTGAGGGGGTGCAACTTTCATCAAGAATGCAGTGCTCAGGGAAGTGAGGTTTCACCATTTGCTCCCCTACCACAATCCAACATACTCCCTTAGCCAAGCATTTCAAAAAGCTGACGTAATCTAACAGAGTAAACTAGTTAAATACAAACAGGAAAGAGAAAATCAGTAGCATGCAATCTGGAGAAGAAAAGTAAGGGTGATGGGGTTTAACATATTTTTCAAACCAAAAGCAACATTTTGTGGTCTCAGTGATGCACTTGGGCATAGTCAGTTTCATGCTTTTCCTTTTCTTTGGTTGTGGGTAGGATGGCCCCACACCACAGAAATTCTTCTTGTTAATACAATATGTTAGTGGTGAATGGTGCTGTTGCCTTGAAGCTTGTTTTTATTGTTAATTGTGCAGTTACACATGGGTTTATGCTGTTCAAATTTTAATGAATGAAATCAAGCCGAGCCCTTTAGTGAAACAACAACAGACCTTTTTATTGCACATTTTGTATGCTGCAAGCTGACCTCTGGGAGTGATGATTATCTGTTTGTGTTCATTTAAAAAGATTTATTTAGTTGACAGAATTACCGTTAAGACTGTTGTTTTAAATGGGCTATTTGCTAATGGAAAGCCTGTAACATCGAGAGCATTATGAGATTATTGTTTCATTTCAAATAATGTACAGAGACAGCCAAAGGTCACTATCACAGTTTTGCTTTTGGTTTGTAAATTGACTATCATACCATCTCTGAAACAAAGGCTTGGAGGAGGATGGTAGGGAAAATAGGAGTATCTGTACTCTTCCGGGACAGAGGCTGGGATTTGGATAAAATCCACCATGAGGGTTGCCAAATGCCAAGCTAAAATGGGCTTAATGGTCATGGAGAAGAAGCAATTTGGTGCAGGTGCAGCTTTTTCTCAACTCCATCATAAGTTGCACTTGCCAAAATTTCCTCTTTTGCCAACTCTTGAAGATAAAAGAGCCCTATCCTAACTTCCTTTGCATTGAAGTTGCATTGGAAAGCTTCTTCTTTCCCCTTTTCCTTTTTGCAGTGCCATTGTATGTCAACCCTAGTACCACAGTCATTGGAAGCTCCATGTGCACTCCTGGCAGTTTTGTGTGTGTGTTTAAATCATTGCAGTTCTATAAAGACTGCCTAATATTGTCTATATTTAAAACAGCTTTTCTAAACTAGTTTGTGACTGCGGTGGGCTGTTGAAATGTATGTAAAAAAGCCCAAGTGACTGAGCATGCTGCTTCACCATAATTTGTGAGTCTGACAGCTGTATAATAATCATATTATGTCTGGATTCAGTGGAGTTGCACCAAATCAATTGGCCCCATGAATTATGCCATGGGAATAAGCAGAAAAATCGCCATGGGTTGGATCCAGAGTGGTGTTAAGTGGAAGGCAACTCACATGATGGGAATTTCCCACCCCTCCTTCCTGAGAGCTCCCACAAAAGCCTCTCTGGAGGGTCAGGGAACCCTCCTGAATAGCTTGGGTTGTGGCATAGAGTCTACAGTGGAAGGGAGAATCAGCAAAAACCAGGCAGTGGCCCATGGCATGAGCAGAGCTCATTTCACCCTGGATCCAAGCCCAGGCCTTCCTTAAATTCCACACACCAAAAGATTAATAAGTGGTTGGCATTCACGTTACCTTCTGGAGCTCTGTACACTCCACAACAACCAAGTAACAAATGTGGTGCAGCACTGAGAAAAGATATCTGGATTCCTCAGCAACCCAACTGAGTAAGGCTTCATATAGTTTTCCCTGAAAACTGAAATTTGCAAAGGTCCTTACCGTTGCCTGTGTTGGGTGGTATGGGTTTGTTTTTGTATTCCATTTCTCTACTCCACCAAGCCTATTTAGAGAAAGGAGCTAAAAGTACTTCAGGCTAGACTAAAGCTGCATTCAGAAAAAACAAATCTGATTTGTTGCAGATTTATGGTCGACGCAACAGACAGCATACACTACCTGTCATACAGACTAGTCCAACTAAGAGTGGAGCCTTGTCTGGTATGGTAACTGAATGGCCTGTGTGTGTGGTTTTTATTTTAACCTGTTATATTCAAAAACCAAATTCCAAAGAGTTAGCCATGTTAGTCTGCTGCAGCAAAAGAGTCTTGAAACACCTTCAATACTAAAGCCTGGGAAGAGAACCCATGGTTTATTGTTGGGTTTAATTACATGTTGTTAACAACACTAGGAGTTTCTTCACATGGTGGTTTTATCCTGTTATTGAGATTGCTCACTCATGGAAGTTTGCAGGCCCTTTAGATGACATCATTCACCTCCAGGGTGTCTCCTGCACTAATACTTTATTCCATTTTTAAATAGATTGGAGAAAATGAGATATCAAATTACCCTGCTTGTGTTCCACTTGAGTTCCCTCCACGAAAAAGGAAAAACTGCAAGAAGAGGAACTAGACCAATGAAACATATGGAAGGGTCAGATAAGGGGGAGAGAGAAGGAAAGGGGAGTGGGGGAAAGGAAGTGTGTGTAAAGGAAGCCAGTCGTGATCCTGCATTTAAAACAGAAGCAGAAAGCCCCGTTTTAAATGCGGGATTTTAGGCTGGTGTAGAGATGCGCCTAGTTAAACCATAGTATGGGGTTCTCACATACTGACAACAACCCACAATTCAGCGACAAACCAAAGTCAACCCATATTCTGTGTTGTTGTTACATGCAAACCAGGTCGGTGGCTGCTTCCAGATGAGACTCATGGTGTGCAATCGCCCTGCGTGATTCATGGAATTTTACAAGGGGTCAAAATAGCGAGGCCTTCCACTTGCACCTCTTCTGTGTTTTCCCACAGCTTCTTCTGCCTTTTTTCTTACCACAGAAAATCCATTGAGGAGAAAAATACAGAATTAACAATTCCTTCGAATTGGTAGAACTAGGAGCCCTCAGTCTGGAAACAGCCCCATACATTTATTCTGGCATAAGCTTTCTGGGTTAGAGTCCATTTTTCTGATGCATGGACTGAGGATAACATTTCATGCATACAGTGAAGTGGACTCTAATCCACAAATATTTATTCCATAATAAATGTGTTAGCCTGTAAACAAGAGTTGTTATTGTTTGTTCAAAAACCAAATGTAGTAGATATAAGAAATATTACCATGTGTTTGTACCGAATGAGGAGCAATTTATATGTCTCTTAGCCTCGTGGTGATAGCTACTGTAAAGCTATTCCTTGGACTGCTTTGTTGTGTTTCTAGATCCCCAGTTCCCATATAATAAGGAAAGTCACACAGCTTGCCATGCACTCACACGACCTCGGGGCCTGAAACAGCATTCAGCCATCACAAAGTGAAAGCTCCACTATATGCCCAAGAATTGGCCTTTGCCATGTGAATCCTCTCCAGCTTTTAAGTAGAGAACAAGAATCTCAAGATTTGAGTCACAGTCTTCTTCAAGCTGGGGTGGAATCTGTCAATCAAAACATGTACAGAGAAGCAGTAAAAAGTTTCAGTAAAAAGATATACAACATTCTGCTTTTGGAGTTATGCTGTATATAACTAATGGAGTTATGCTGTGTATTCATTCAGTAAGAACAATGAATTCCAGTGCAACATTGTTTTAGGAAAATACAAAAATCTTGGTTGGGTAAAAATCACGTGGGAACAAATGGCCAAAACACAGCAGATCTTTGTTAACTTTCTAGTTCTGTGTATAATTCTGACAACATTCGTATTTGTTATTAACGGGAAGCAAGATATCTGCTCAATTATCATTTATTTTTCTGTAGGCTTATTTGATAACCTTGCTCCTTTCATTGCATTTTGGGGCCTGGGAATGAACCGAGTGGCCTTCATAGTTGTGCACTGATGTCTGGATTTTTTTCTGAAGTATTAATTTTTACTAATAGAAAAGCATTGGCAATTATTTATTGGACCTACTCATACATTCTTTCTAAAAGTAGGACTAATTGTTCTTGTCTTTATTGGAAGAATTTATCCATTTTCATCCAGTACCACTCCAACAAAACCATTATACATAGATTCCCACTTTGGCCGCAAGTTTAATGGATATTCTGAACATTAACACCAGGGACAGGAAATGGTAGGCTGAATTAGCAAATTTAGCCATGGAAATTGGCTCAGATGTGTTGCTAGAAAACAATTAAGATTTGGTTCAAGAGGAACCAAAGAATAGGTGAAAGCTGTTTCAATATAGGAACAATGAAGGAATGTGGGAACAAAAAACAGTAGGAGGTAGAAGGCAAAATGTTTGCAAATTTTGCAATATATTTTCCATCACAGCTTCATCTATTTCATTTAAAAACCATTCTATAAGAACAACTCAGCAAAACAGAAGATTTGATAGTGATCCCCCCGCCTCCCACAAATTACGGTCAGAGTAGGTATATTTATTTATTTATTCATTCATTCATTCATTCATTCATTTCATTTCTATGTGCCCAATAGCCGAAGCTCTCTGGGCGGTTCACAAAAATTAAAACCAAACAGCACACAATAAAACAATTTAAAATATATAGAACATTAAAACCACAATATAACAATACAACCACAATAAAACCTAGCAGCAGTGCAGGAGTTTAAAATACAGATTTAAAACAGCAAAGCTAAAAGTTTAGAAAGCTAAAATGCTAAAATGCCTGGGAAAATAAAAAGGTCTTCACCTGGCGCCGAAAGGAATACAATGTAGGTGCCGGGCGAACCTCACTAGGGAGCTCATTCCAGAGCCGGGGTGCCACAGCAGAAAAAGCCCTCCTCCTAGTAGCCACCCGCCTCACCTCCTTTGGCAGGGGCTCATGGAGAAGGGCCGCTGAGGATGATCTTAGGGTCCGAGCAGGCACATATGGGAGGAGGCGAGAGCCAGCATGGTGTAGTGGCTAGAGTGCTGGACTGGGAGTTGGGAGATCCGGGTTCTAGTCCCCACTCGGCCATGGAAGCTCACTGGGTGACTTTGGGCCAGTCACATACTCTCAGCCCAACCTACCTCACAGGGTTGTTGTTGTGAGGATAAAATGGAGGAGGAGGAGGATTACGTACGCCACCTTGAGTTCCTTGGAGGAAAAAAGGCGGGATATAAATGTAATAAATAAATAAATAAATAACCTGGCCCCAAGCAGTTAAGGGCTTTAAATGTTAACACCAGCACTTTGAATCGGGCCCGGAAATGGACTGGCAGCCAGTGCAGCTGAAAAAGTACTGGTGTAATATGAGCTTGCAGGCCAGTCCCTGTTAACAATCTTGCTGCCCTATTTTGGACCAGCTGAAGTTTCCGGACCGTTTTCAAAGGCAGCCCCACGTATAACGCATTGCAGTAATCCAGACGAGAAGTTATCAGAGCATGGATAACTGTAGCTAGGCTATCTCTGTCCAGATAAGGGCGTAGTTGGTATACCAGCCTAAGCTGATAAAAAGTGTTCCGTGCCACTGAGTTCACCTGTGCCTCAAGTGACAGTTCTGGATCCAAGAGCACCCCCAAACTACAAACCTGATCCTTTAGAGGGAATGCAACCCCCTCTAGAACAGGTTGAATATCACCTAGCCGGGCAGACGAACCACCCACTTACAGTACCTCCGTCTTGTCTGGATTGAGTTTCAGTTTATTGGCCCTCATCCAGTCCATTACCGTGCCCAGGCACTGATTCAGAATAGCCACTGCCTCACCTGGTTTTGATGAGAAAGAGAGGTAGAGCTAGGTATCATCCGCATATTGATTAATTAAAAGCTTTCATATTTTTAAATTTATATTTTGGAATATAAGTGGTTTTCTGCTGACAACACAGATTTCCGAGAACCAGCATGAGAATTTGAAAAGCCATTTCAAACATAAATTTCCTAATTAGATAGCACTTACATATAGAAACAGGGCTTATTGATATATTTATTTGTTACATTTATATTCTGCCTTTTCCTCTAAGGAGTCCAAGGCAGTGTACATAATCATCCTCTCTGTTTTATGCTCACAACTGTGAGGTTGGTTAGGCTGAGAGTCAGTGGGCCTGTTCACCTGATCAAGCATCCCACCTTATCTTATTTAAGCCATGGTGGGCATGGTGCATGCAGACAGCCCTAAAACAGCCCATGGGTTCTGGGTGGTTTGTTAGCCACACCAACACCCCACCTTCATCAGGGTTGGATGCTATGACAAGCCATGCTTGTGGCTTGAATATTCAAAAGCTGCCAGGCACACACTGCAACCCATCATAGCTTAAATAAGCCGTGGTGGGTAGTGATGATTGTGTGAACACAGTCAGTGACTGGCTCAAAGTCACTCAGTGAACTTCATGGCCTACTGGAGATCTGGACCTGGGTCTCCCAAGTCCCAGTCCAATACTCTAACCATTAAACTATTCTGGCTTTCCTAACACTCTAATACTGTTTACTGTGTATTCCTCTCTTGTTATGTTTGTTGTGCACCATAAAGCCACCATTACCCACAGATTTCTACTGCATGTAGACATCACAAAATAAGTGTTATGCACAGTTTTCCTTTGTGGTGATCAACATGCAACCTGCATGGTTTTTCTGATATGGAAAAGCTATCCACATAGGACATTTCACACCTTTGAAAGGGCTTTGAATCTTAAGTACTTATATGTCAAGGGGGAGCTGATGGCAGTCTTATGGTAATTGAATGGCAAATGTATTAAGACTCAGATCCCTTTGGGGCAAGCGTCCAGCACAGGATCACATCTGCCATATTGATAGTGATCCATGGTTATAATGGCCCATATGCCTCTCATCATAAATCAGTGGCAGAAAGTGGTAAAAAAAATCATATAGCTTTTAGAAAATGGATTGACATGAGGTTTATCTTTATAGGGGGAACTTTTCTTGTTGTCATCCTCCCATCTTCAGCAGTTTCATGTGGAACAGGTGAAAGATGCTTATTGATCTCTCACAATGTATTCTACTTCTGTTTGAATGCATTTCATTCCACTATTTATATATGTATTTGAAGTGTTTTTATGCTGCTCTTCAGCCAGAAACACTCCCAGAGCAGCGTACAAATAATCAATTATCAAGGCAGTCACTGCCTGCATACTTACAATCTAAAAAGACACGACACACAAGGAAAAAGGAATAGGGAGGGAAGAGTAAAGAGCCCTTAGAGCTGTTGAGGTGTGCAGTGCATTGTCTTGTCCTGTTTTGTGAGATCAGTTTCAGTTTTTGAAGTCTGAAGATGTGAACAAGTCGCTTGCATCTGTGCAGCCCACTACATGCTCTCTTGACCCTTGCCCATCATGGCTTGTTTGAGCTAGCCGCAGCAGATTAGTTGAATGGATCAGGACAGTAGTGAATGCATAATTGCATGATGGAGTGGCCCCTGCAGACTTGAAGGAGACAATGTTGTGGCCACTCCTGAAAAACCCTTCCCTGGATCCATACTATCACCCAGTCACAAATACCCCATTTCTGGGCTAGGTGTTTGAGAGGGTAGTGGCAATCCAGCTGCAGCCATTTTGGGATGAAACTGATTACCTTGATCCATTCCAGTCCAGGTTAGGTCTGGTTTGGGATGGAATCTGCCTTGGTCACCCTGATGCATGACCTTCTTAGGGAGAGGGACAGGGAGAGTGCGACCCTGTTACTTCTTCTTGATCTCTCAGTGGCTTGTAGTACCATTGACCATGGTATCCTTCTGGACCTTCTCCATGAGTTAGGGGCACCATTTTACAGTGGTTTGGCTCTTACTTAAGGGGTCAGTTCCAGAGAGTAATATTGAGTGACTATGCCTCAGGTCCCTGGCAGTTGAACTGTGGGGTGCCATGAGGCACTATTTTGTCACCAGTATTGTTCAACATCTATATGAAGATATTGGGGGCAGTCATTAGGCGATCTGGGCAAGGTGTCATCAGTAGGCTGGTGACACCCAGCTCTATTTCTCTATAACATCTGAGTCACAAGAGTTAATGCATATTCTGAACTGATGCCAAGATACAGTTATCGGCTAGATGAGGGCCAATAAAACTCAGAAGCTGAATCTTGATAAGACAGGACCCTGTGGATGGGTGGTTCTCAGGTCCAGGAATTGGGCTGTTTACCTGATCTGGATGAGGTTGCACTCTCTCTGAAGGAACAGGTCCATAGTTTGGGGATCCATCTTTGTCACTGGAGGCAAAGGTGACCTTAATGGTTCGGAGCATTACCGCATAACCAATTTCAACTGTCCCTTTCCTGGACAGGGACGCCTAGTCACTGTTAGTCATGCACTGGGAACCTCGCAACTAAATTATTGTCTATGTGGGGCTGCCCTTGTGCCTAGTATGGAAGCTGCAGCTAGTGCAGAATGCAGCAGCTAGGGTACTCAGTGGGACACCCAGCCATGTTCACATTGCACCTGTGTTAAAAGAACTGCACTGGCTGGCTATTAGGTACTGAGCCAGGTTCAAGGTTATTTTGTTGACATACAAAGCCCTAAACAACTTGGGACCAGGACACCTAGCAGACCGCCTTCTCCTATATATACCCAGCTGACCTTTAAGATTTTCAGAGAAGGCCTTGCTAGCCATTCCATGACCAAACAGAATGTCTCCATAAAATACCTTGATGCCACTCGCCCTCTGGAACGTCCTCACCTGTGCAGTTCGGGAGGCAGAAGACCTGGTATGTTTTAAATGCCTCCTGATAACACACTTGTTCACCCAGGCTTGTAATTAACTGATCCATCTTACTGTTCCTTTTGCATTGCTTTGTATTGTTCTTGTAGTTAAAATTGTTTTTAATGGTGTATTTTAAATGTGATTTTAATATTTATATGTAAACTGCTTAAGATACTTTATTTTATTAAGTGCTTTATAAGTATAATTAATAAATAAATAAGACTTCACACATGATGGTTGGGGCTTTTTTACATACAGACATAAAAATGACATGTATTCATGCAAAAAGCATGTGTTTGCAAACTTCTGTTTTATACATGTACATGTACTGGGGACCCAGGATTGACTGCAGCTGCTTTTTGCGTCCACATCCAGTACTAAACATGTGTTGTGACTAGCCATATATAAGCATGCCTTAGTTTCCATAGGATATGTAGCTAAGACTGCATTCTTGTGATAATTATTTTGAAGAAAATCCCAGTATGGCTTCCATCCAAGTAAATATGCATAGGATCAGGTTTTGGTCACTAGGGCATTTCCTCCAATATTTGCACTTCCATAATTTATCATGTCTTTTAGGCATGGGAAAATACTGGTAGGTAATTATTTATCAATATGGAATATAAGACTTTGATATCCATATTAGGATTATGTGAATCAGTTAAATGAAATAGATATAAGCTTAAACAGGAAATATTTGGTCCAGATCTAAGAAGAACTCTGTAGTTTGGCTTTGAGCAAGGACTCTACAACTTACCAAATCTCGTTAAGAAGGTTGTTCTGTTTGAATGCTCAATTCCATCCAACTGGTAGGATCTCACTAGTTCTTTAGACTCCTTTTGTGTTCACATGTATTTGGAGCATGGCTCTAGCTGTGTAGTATTACAGAAAACAGAAGGTAAGGGAAATTAGTGTTTGCTTTTCACAAATCATTTGAAATTAAATTAAATAAACACTTTATGTCCTGTGTGACCTTGGATCAGCCACTGTGGAAGAGAATTGGACAGAGTTTTATTGAATCTGACTCCTAACATTATAAAACGAAACATCAAATTCAGCTGATCTGATCCTTCTGTTTGCTCCACAGTGGGGCACAGCAAATAGTTACTTGAACAACCACATTAAATATTTTGTGCAAAGGAAGGGTTGTATTTCTTTCAAACAAGTAAATTTTAATAACTTGTGGGGAAAGTTAGTTTTAAAGGAATGTTTTTAAAGATTTGCTTTTCAGTCATTTGTCATCAAATATCACGTTCCTCTTCGTTAGCAGTGACAATGTCTGTTAGTTACTTTATGTAACTAATATAATCCAAATGTTAGGGGAAGAATGGGCTTTTCACAGTTAAAAGACAGCCCTGTCAAAGTTTGGCTTTGTTTAAATTTGGCAGCAAAACTCCAATGCTGAAATGCATTTTCTTCATGACTAGACCGGTTAAAAAACAGAGTACTGTGAAATCTTCCCAGAACTGGGGACTAGGCTTTGCAAGCAAAATGAGACAGTTTATCTTTTTCAAATTTTGTCACAATTATAATGAAGCTATTGTGCAAACAGCTTGTATCCTGCAACATGAAACTATCAGAGAATGTATAGCCTAAAGAATATCCATTACAACCAAGCAAAATAGTGAAATGAAATGTAATCTGAATATAAGAAAGTTGTCAACTGGTATTTAACATGCCTTTAGAAAGTGCTGGTCCAAACCTTCTGCAAAAATCAATATGTATTTTACTAAGGTAAGATACCCACAAAATCCCATTTTCTATTATTGTGGATGTTACTCTGCATATAAATGATATAGAGGCTGCCTGCCAGCCAAATATCAGCCCTGATCCAGCAGAAGTGCTGCACATGAATTTACCCAAGCATGAGAACATTGATTGAGTAGCTAGTGCTCAGTCGTTGCAGCAGCACTGATCAATGGTTCTGTGGGCAGGAAAAAGGGGGAAAGGACTGAATCGAGCTCTCCATGTTGCCCCTCATCCTCCCTATGCCAGAACAGATTATTGGTGCTACCGCTCAATTTCTGATTGGGGCTCTATGCATGTAGCCCCACCTAGTCTGAACTTCACCTTGGGGGACTGTGTGCAAGAGCACCAGTGTGCATGTTTGTTTCACCCCCGTTAACAAGAATCTTGAGCTTGAAATGAAGAGCCCTGACTCTCAGGAATTCTGATTGGCTGCTCTTGCTGGTGCATGCGAACTGCCCAGACAGCTTCAGCTATTGAGCAGGGTAAAAATGTAGTAAATAAAATAAATTAAAACCTGCACCAAATGCACTCCCAATCATAGGAATGCTTTGCACCAGATCCCTTACACTTGTAGGAGCTTCCCTCCTTTGCAAATAGCTGCAAGGTATATTTTGGACAGGTTGGGATTGGATATATAGCAACTTCCAATGATTTAGGGAGGGGATTGCTGTGTATCTCATGTAATCCTTCTCCACACAGTCCTTTTTTATTCTTTTTGCCCTGGGATCCTTGCACCAGACATGTCAAACCCTGGATCAGTGTAGGCGCTTGGTAGTTTGAACTGATAATTAACAGTGCTGTCCTTAAATGCCAGCTATAAAGCACATTTTTGGTAGCTCTAGGTAACGTAGTTAACATAAACATATGTTATGTATTATATACAAATTGATTCAAACTTAACGTTTGCCCATTTAGCAACAGCAGACTGTTAAAAGATTTTGAAATCCTATTCCTCCTCAATTTTTTTAAAATTAAAAAAGGTAATTGAATGATAAAATGCATTACTTCTTGCACCACAGTTCTGTTATGAAATGAGCAGAGATCCTTGATTCAGATTTTGTAGACTAACATCCAGGTTAAAGATTTTAATTTTAAAATAAAAGCCAATGCCTTTAAAAACATTATAGCTATATTCAAGCATTACTTCGGTCAACACTTGTGACAAACATTGATATTTGAGGCCATTTATGAAAGGGTTTTTAAAAATATATATCCAACACATTGTTTTGACCCCTGAATACCTAAATGGTTTAAGAAGGGGGAGAGAAGAAAGGGGGAAACGCTACAACAAAACCCTTGAAAGAGTAAAAATTACACTTCAAAATGTGACATCAGGGCTACCACTGGTAATTTACCACCCAACAATAAAATGAATAGAAGATTTGAACAAATGATTTTGGCAGTAAATAAATCAAATGTAATCTTTTAGGGTTCTGCTCTTGATGTTTCACAAAAAGGTTGACAATAGGTTTGTAAATTATTTGCATGTTTTATTGCAAACTACGAATGGGCCCCCTGTAGATAAAGTCCTCCTGTTATAAATGGCAGCCAAAGTCCTTTTGACCTTTTCAATGCATCATCCAAGATAGTAATGGTCATCTGGCTATCATCGTTAGCTGTGACTCCATCTGGGCGACCAGCTGGCTGCCAGACATATGGAAGTGACTGACGTGGACACGCAGTCACAATGGCAGCCTGGCTATAGTCACCAGATGCATTAGCAGTTGTGTCCAGTTAGGTTCGCAAGGGCAGAAAGCTAGTTCAGTTGTCTTTGTTGCATGTTTGAATGGGATGGTTCCCACATGCTAGGTATAGGAGAACTTCAATATTATTTTTGTTGAATTAGACGTATCTAGCATTCTCAAAATCACCAGATATTTCCAGTGGTTTATCAAGTGCACTATTCTGTCTCTGGTATTACAGATTTGGAAGTCTGATGGTTTTTTAAAACTGTAGAATATATAAGCAAAAAGATGAAATAAACTTGGCAAAAGAATCAAATGAAATATTATAAATGCTAGCAGAGACAATTTGAATATGAAAATGAAAATTTAAAGTTCAGCAGTCATCTTATCAGGCTGTACTGAGAAGGGGATGTGGGGCCATTCCACCAGCCCTACTGAAAGACTTATATTTTCCTCTCCCCATTCCTTTTTCCATGTATTTTTAGATTGTAACCCTGCAGGCAGGGACTGTCTTGTTTAACTGATTATATATATAAGCCACTCCAAGAGCCTAGATACATTTTAAATTTAAATACTTTAAATAAGTAAAGGTAGAGGGTTTTAAAACATGACTTCCAGAGAAGAGAGGCAAGAGGAGCAGAAGCTGAAGCAGCTTCGAAGGACTAAGCAGACTTTCAAGGAAGTTTGTACTGCTTTTCATATTAATGCATAATATTCACTACCTTTTCTGCTGTTACAGTTGTACCATGTCAATCTATGAAATGTTTACTGCGGTACTGAGATGAATCCAAAGGATTGCTTGCATGAATGGAAGCTACTTCCAGTCATGTATGGCTGCCTGTGTTCCCCCATTATTGCAGAGTCCTACTTACAGCTACATTGCACACCACTCCCAAGGATACCCCAGCCCTCAGGATCAGCTTTTCATTGGCTACCTACTCTATATTTTAAATCCAAGGCTATGGTGCTTCCAGATAAGACTTTTATTGTGAAATTCATGGAAATTTATGGGTAATGCAGACGACTTCATCTTCCATTTTAACCCTTGCATGTTTTTCCCACCGCTCCGTATGTGTGTTTTTCTTACCACACACACACACACACACACACACTTGTTAAGAAGGGAAAGATGGAATATCTGCGCAATGCCTTTTGATGGGCAGTGCTGGAAGCCCTCCATCTGGAAGCACCCTAAGAGGACCGGTTTTGTGTGTACAGTGCTGGACAGCACATCTTTAAAAGGCAGAAATCACATTAGGGCAATGCTAGATTAGAAATGCAACTGAGACAGACCTTATGGCCATTGGAAAGAGTGCTGGAGTTAACAGTTCAACAGACAGATCAGAATTAAATCACTGGGTGATCTTGAACAAATCTTTAGTCTCAGCAGGGCTGTCCCTACCATTAGGCAAAGTGAGGTGCCCGCCTCAGGAAGGAGATTTTGGGTGTCATGGGGCCTGTCTTGGATGAAATTGAAGTTATAGTGTAAATGTGTATTTAATAGGTTGGGAGTTTATTTTATTTGATCCTCTTCCCTCCTCTTTCTGTAGCTATGTAGATTAATATTATTTATGATGAATTTTGAATATGATGAAATAAAATTGAAAAAACCCCCACAACTGATCTTAGCAAAAATGATGATTCTTTAATATACAGTTCAACTCTATGCAGATCTGCTTAAAAGTAAGCCACACTGAGCTCCATGTAACTTACTTCCAAGTAAATGTGTATACATTGTATAGGATTGTCACCTTACGGCATTGGCAAGTTAATTCATTGTGTTACACTTTCTTTGAATGGACTGACTTTATCCATCATATCTGTCAGCAACTCAGCTGATACTAACTGCCTCTTGTAATGTTTACTGGGTTTATCTTGAACTGGATTATTCAAATGAATTGCCACATTGTGTTCAGTGGGAAAGAAGTATGTGTAATGGCTCCAGGGCTCAAACCCAAATATAAAAATAGGTTAATAAAGAAAAATAAAGAATTAGTAACAGAGGTACATGGCGCATGTGTAACACAATTGGGTACATAGAAGTACAGCTAGTATTCAACCATCTATTATAACTTCTTGCTTTTAAAGGTCAGATGTAACTGGTTTTTGAAAAGAGATCATTGCTGGAAAACCATTTGTTCACCACATCTGTGCAGATTCTAAACAATTGCTTTGTACCACAGAATGATTTAATACTAACAGAAAACCTGGGTAGTATCAAGGGGAATTTTTCAGTGCTAGGTGCTGTAAAGGTAATGCTCATTGCTAGTTTTCTCAGTTGTATGAGACCTTGGTTTTTAAGATAATTGGAGATCAAAATAATGAATTTTAAAAGCAAATCCAGAGTATTTTTGCAGTTTCATCTTGGCCATCTTTTTAAAATATGTTGTTAATAATGTATTTGCTCAGGAGTTCATGGCAACCATGACAACCATGGGCCTGTCCCAGGTGGTCAAGCAGCTGACACATGAAGCTAGTCACACACTTGATTTGATCTTTTGCTCCCATCAGGAGAATGATCCGTGGGTGGAGGTTTTATCTGTCTCCACGTTCTCACAGATGGATCACTGTCTGGTCGGAGCTGGGGTGGAGGACCAGTTAAGATGGTCTGCCCCCGAAGGTTGATGGATCCATTTCGATTCCAAAATGCTTTAGGGGGTTTCTTGGCTGGTGCCGCTGCCGACCCTGTCGAGTCCCTGGTCTCTGTGTGGAATGAAGATCTGACCAGGGTTATTGACGTGGTTGCTCCTAGACGTCCTCTCCTACCCGCTTCCAGACAAGCTTCGTGGTTTACAGAACTGAGGGAGCTGGAGTGGCAAGGATGACGACTAGAATGCCAATGGCGGAAAACTTGACTTGAATCTGACAAGACATGTCATAGGGATCATTTGAAGACCTATGAGGGGGTGATACGTGCAGCAAAGAGAGCTTTCTACTCTACACGTATCGCGTCTGCAAACTCGCACCCAGCTGAGCTGTTCAGGGTGGTTACGGAGCTGAGCCAGCCTCCCCACCCCGAATCCAATCTTAGAGCCTTCGGTAGCTTGCTGTGATGCCTTTAACGAGTTTTTCATAGATAAAATGTCTTGAATATGAGCCAGCTTGGACATTGTCATGGAGACAGAAATCACTATTAATGTGGTTTTGTAATTTTTTGGAAAAATAAAAAAAAATGTTTAAAAATAATTTACCTTTAAAAAATGAAATAAAATAAACTAGATCATTTTCAGCTTGTGATTCCTGATGATGTGGACAAGCTGGTCAATTTGGTCAAAAGACAACTTGCCCTCTCGATCCCTGCCCATCCTGGCTTGTAGTCCACTGTGGAGAAATGGTAAAGCAATTTTTGCTGAATATTACTAATGCCTCCCTAAGGAAAGGTAATTTTCCATCGTGTCTGAAATAAGCAATTGTTACACCACTTCTGAAGAAACCTTCCCTTGACGCCCTAGTCTTCAATTATCATAGGCCAATAAGTAATTTATCATTTTGGGGCAAGGTAATCGAGAAGGCAGTGTCCATTCAACTCCAAGCATTCTTGGATGAAAGTGATTACCTGGACACATTTCAAACTGGCTTCAGAGCGGGATACGAAGTTGAGACTGCCATGGTCACTTTGGTGGATGATCTTCACCTGGGAATTGATAAGGAAACTGCATCCCTGTTGATTCTTTTGGATTTCTGAGCAGCATTCGATACAATCAACCATGGTATCCTTCTGGATTGCTTGAGGGAGTTGGCAGTTGGTGGCACTGCTCTGCAGTGGTTCCACTCCTTTCTCTCAGGACGGTTCCAGATGGTGTCTCTCAGGGATAGTTGTTCCTCGAAAAAGGAACTAGTATGTGGAGTCCCTCAGAGCTCCATTCTATCCCTGATGCTGTTTAATATCTACATGAAACTGCTGGAAGAGATCATCAGGAGGTTTGGGGCTGACTTTTATATACTGTTATTAACCTTTGTTGTTTTATGGTTGGATTCTAAAAAAAAATAGTTTTAGTTCAAAGTTGGTTTTAGATATATGTTGTTTGCAAATATTGTCCGTATGCTTTTATGTAAATGGTTTTTAAACTTTGTATATTGTATTTTAATGTTTTAACTTTTGTAAACTGCCCAGTGAGTTTTGGCTATGGGGCCGTATAAAAATGTAATAAAGTAAATAAATAAACGATGCTTAAAAGTTTTCTTAGCCAGATGCATTTCTTTTAGGAATGTACAAATCCCTTACCTTGTTCCTGGTGGGGGCATCTGTGGTGGGGGGGAGGCACTCCATCCCTCCCCCCGGAATGCTCCTCAGCCGGCTCTGCTCTGTGGTGACTCCACGGAGCCGCCAACCGTGGCCATCCGCAGCCGGACTTCCTTCTGCTGCTGGGCTGCGCCGGCCGCAAATGGTGGCCGCTGTAGCGGCTGCCATTTGTTTCCTTGCAGAGACCTTGATAAGCTACATATATATTTACGTAGCCTATCACAGCAAAAGGCAGGGACACAAATGGCGGCCGCTACACCATTTGCGTCCCTGCCTTTTGCCATGATAGGCTACGTAGATACTTACGTAGCCTATCACAGCTTGGCAGGGATGCAAATGGTGGCTGGCATAGCGGCCGCCATTTGCAGCCGCAGCCTGACAAGGGCCGGAAGACCACCTGGAGCCACCGCCACGAGAGCCGCCGCCGGAGCCGCCAGAGCCACCGCCAGAGCCACCGCTGGAGCTGCCGCCGGAGCTGCCGCCGGAGCTGCCGCCAGAGCAGCTGCTGGAGCCAGGTATGCTCTGTCCTGGGGGGATTCCGCTGGGTGGGGTGGGGATTGCCCCATTCCGCCACAGACTCTGGGGGGCCAGATTCTAAAGAATCCAGCTTCACTGGAGTCGGTGGCGGAATTCTCCAACATCCCCATTTTCTTTCACTTTACATCACCCAAAGATTAACACTTCTGAGACCCACAGATTTCACTGGAAGTGAGAGTTAGCACATGACTAAATCATCCCTTTTGCTTTTGCTTTTCTACTGTTATCAGTGCATATACTTTAAGGAAAAATTCAGTAGATGTGATAAATATGTTGACAATAAGCCTTATTAATTTCTAAAAGATTTTATGGCCCTTAAAATATTGTGGGGGTTTTTAAAGGAAAGGTAAAAATATGTGTAGTATTTCAGTGCTACAATATTAGCAATTCTACTGCAGAAAGTTTTATTTAGATTTATGTACTAAAATATATGTACACTGCTTCTTGAAGCAGCTCACAACAAAGGCCAGAACCATCCAAATCTACCAAAATGCTTAAAGCAATAATTTAGTGATCAATCCTATATACTTTAGTTAGGCTCAGATAGAGGGTGGGAAGATATGCTAATAGAATGATCCAAGTATCTTATACCTTGAATTTCAGAAAGGGAGAGGATAACATTCAGCTCGGAAAAAAACCAAACATAGCAAGCTGCTTTATACTGAGTCAAATCCTTGGTCCATCTAGCCCACTATTGTCGACACTGACTGGCAGCAGCTGTCCAGGGTTTTAGGCAGGAATTTTTCTAGCCCTACTTGGAGATACCAGAGATTGAACTAGGGATGTTGGAGAAATCCGCCACGGACTCCAGTGAGGCCGGATTCTTTGGAATCTCTTTGGAGTCTTTGGATTCTCTGGAGTCCATGGCGGAATGGCCTCCCCCCCCCGCCACCCCTGAAATCCCCCCTGGGACAGACCTACCTGGCGGTGGATGCGACGGCGGTGGCGGATGAGGCGGCGAATGCAGCGGTGGTTCCGGCTTGACTTCTGGCCTCTGCCGAGCTGCTGTGGCTGCAAATGGCAGCCGTTGTTGCGGCCAGCATTTGCATGGCTGCCTTTTGCTGTGATAGGCTATGTAAATACTTACGTAGCCTATCACGGCAAAGAGCAGGGGCACAAATGGTGGCCGCTACGCCATTTGCACCCCTGCTCTTTGCCGTGATAGGCTACGTACATATTTACGTAGTCTATCACGGCAAACGGCAGCCATGCAAATGGCGCAGTGGCCGCCGTTTGCGTCCCTACCTTTTGCTGTGATAGGCTATGTAAATACTTACGTAGCCTATCACAGCTTGGCGGGGATGCAAATTGCGGCTGGCATAGTGGCCACCATTTGCGGCCACAGCAGCCTGGCAGCAGCCGGAATCCAGCTGCAGCCAGGGAGGATTCTGGGAGGAGGGACGGAGCGCCTCCCCCCCACTGCGGACGCCCCAGAATGTAAGTACATTTTGTACATTCCTAGATTGAATCTGGGACCTTCTGCATGCAAAGCATGTACTTTATCACTGAGCCATGGCCCCTCCCAAGTGGCAGACATGCCCCAGTGTCCATCGAAACACCACCAAAGCTCACCAATCCGACATGCTGCCCCACCCCCACAAGGAGTCAATGAACTCAGCTCGATGGGGACATGTCCTTAGTACACCTCCTTGCATCACAGTACCCATGATGCCACAAAAACCTCACTCCATCAGCCTTAGTGGCTGCAAGGGCTCCTTGGAGGGCTCTCAGTCTAATCCAGTAGCCAAGTCCAGACACAGACAAAGGGATTCTTTTCAAAGCTTTATTCTTCTTTTACAACTTAACAGCTCTACAGGTAGCAACTAGATCTGAGCAGCAGCATCCCTATGCCCTAAGTTAGAACAGTTGGTCCCCGTTTGAAGGGCAGTTACTGGCAGACCCCTGAATATAAGGACTAGGGAGAATCCCTCCCCTTTTCCCTTGGATCCTCTGGGCGCAACCGTTCTTTGAGTGCAAACCATTTGGCACCACTCTCTGCGTCTGCGCCGCGCATCCCCCCCAGTCTGCTATCTGTGCTGAGTCACTCCCTGGACTGCTTTCTAAACTAGGAATGTGGGTGGGAGGAAGCTCCGTCAGCTGTTGGTCCTGGGAAAAAAGGAGCGCGCTCCTCTCCCGAAGGAGCGACTGCTCTTCCTCAGCATCAGAACTACTCTGGGATTCTATGGGCTCAGTGTCCACCCTGACAGTGGCACAGCCAGCAACAACACTGCTACTGCAAGTCCCCAGGTATCCCTCTAGGCAGGGGTTTGAATCCCTCTATGCTGTTCACAACCACTGTTTTGGAGCACAACACACAAAAGAAAGGAAGGCGGACCCAATCAACAGTGCGCTCACATGGCTCCCTTAGCAGGCGGTGTTCTCAGAGCAGACTGACTTTGTAGGACAAGGATTCAAGGCCCACCCAGGGAAGAAAAGGCTGTTTTGACAAGCAGCCAACAGGAGGGGTCAGAATAGGCAACAAGTGCAACCACAGAGGGGAAGGGCAGAAGTAACTCTGCTCACCTTCTGCATACTTGCACACACCTCTCAAATGACTAACAAAAGAGGCGAGAAAGAGAGAGAGCTCTGTGGACTTGAACCCACGCTACAAACACTGCAAAGCAGTTCATCAACTACTCAGCCTGTCAAGATTAGGGATATCAGAGAATTCTGCCACGGATCTCGGTGAGGCCGAATGCCAGTGCATTCGGTCCCCCGAAATCTGTGGCGGAAGGGCCTGCCACCCCCCTGCCACCCCGCGGATCCTCCCCCCGGGACGAGACTTACCTGGGGCGGATCTTCCGGTGGCAGCGGCTCCGGTGGCGGCTTTGGCGGAGGTGGCGGCCAGTCTTCTGACCGGCCGCCGCCGCCATTTCCAGGCTTGGGGGGGGGGAGATGTGATAGGCTACGTAAAGATTTACGTAGCCTATCATGGCTAGGTTTTAAAAAAAAAGACGTGATATCATGGTTGGGGGTGGGTTTAAAAAAAAACGCGTACGCAAATGGCGGCGGCTACGGCCGCTGCCATTTGCGTTCCTTCTTTTTACCGTCTTAATCTATGTAAATATTTACATAGACTATGATGGCGAAAATCAAGGGGAACGCAAATAGCGTAGCGGGTGCTATTTGCGTCCCCTTTTGATTCGCCATTTTAGCCTACGTAAAGATTTACGTAGGCTAAAACGGTGAATGAAAAAGGGATGCAAATAGTGCCCGCTACGCTATTTGTGTTCCCCTTTGTTTTTCTTGTGTTTTTTTTTGTTTTTTTTACCCAGAGCCCTCCACGGCCGGAAATCCAGCTGTGGACAGCTCTGGCCTGGCTGGGCCTGGCTGGCTGCTCCGCGGAGCTGCCGCGGAGCACAGCCGGCCGTTCGAGGATTCCGGGGGGAGGAACGGAGCACCTCCCCCCCCAGCCAGAATTCCGGGGGGAGGGACGGAACACCTCCTCCCCCACCATCAACATAATCCGCAAAAGGTAAGTCACTTTCGTACATCCCTAGTCAAGATTCCCTTAGCCCCCACTTCACTTCAGTGCCCAAACATACAAAGACAAGAGGCTTCAGTCTACAGCTTTTCATCCATTACTACACAGGGTCATACAGATTAAAATTCTCAGAGAAACTCTCTGTCTACAAGGAATGCCTTCAGGGGATCTAAATGGAATTTATGAGAGTTGCTCATGGTTTGAAGAGGGAGGCAGTCTCGCTAGCCTAACTTAAGGGGGGGAGGTCCCTCTCTTGTTGTGAGGCCTCTAAGCGCAGCTTCTCACGCAAGGCCAATTGGGTAGACCATCTAAGTTCCACCCCTGCCTTCTCTCCCTTTTCTCTGCGCTTGTGCCTGGCACATATTAGGTCAACCTCCTGTTTGCTGCCTTTCAAGGGGGAGGGGGTTGAGGAGGGACCCTCAAGCTCAGCTATCTGTACATTTGTAACCTGAGAAGCAGGCCTACTCATATCAGCTTTTTTCTGAGCTATCAGAAAATAGGGGCAGTTGGAACATGCAGCCTGATCCTCTGTATTGCATACACAGCAGTAAGTCCCAAATTAACTTCCAATAATTTACTTTCAGTGAAATGTGCATAGGTTACAGCCATGCAATCTAACACTATACATACTTTTAGAGAAGCATGCATCTCTAAATTTAGCAGAGTTTACCCCCTAGGAAAAGTGCTAAGGATTGTAGCTTTAGGCAGCAATCCAAGCATACTTACTAGGGAATAACCCCCTTGAAATCTGTTGGACTTACTTTTGAGTAAACATGCTCAGAATTGCAGTGTTAGTCCCAAAAGCCTAACAACACATTAAGATATGTTGTGTTTGAGATTCTTCTTAGCCTGGTCAAAATATAAAAGTCTAATTCTTGGTACTTTTATCTACTGCTAGCATAAAGAATATGCTATAATTAACAGCCAGAGACAACAACCTTCCTGGTTTCTCTTTCTGTCCAGTCTTCGAAATGTTTATGAATGGTTTGCAGTCTGGGTTACTGAGGCAGCCACTACAGATTATCTCTAGAGTCAACAAATTAGATTAGTTCTGTTCTGTAAATGAATTGCCGAAGTGAAGCTAACCCTCTGTAGTCGAAATCAATTGTGAATTTAGCTCTATAAGCCTTTGCAATCTCCGTTATAGTTTCTTGAAGTGTGTGGCTTAGGCAGACACAGAGTTATGTTTGAGAAATTTTTTAAAAATGCAAAAAGTATTAAATAAAATGAATTCCATTTCTTGTCCATGACATTGCTTCACAGGGGCTACAGGTACAGTTTTAACACTACCGCTAAGCAGGTAGTGCTCCTACTATTGCATCAAATTCTTGCATTTTTGAAGATCAAAATGTCATCAGCATGAGAAGGCAAATGTCAGGGATTGGAAAATGTGACAGGTCAAAATCAAGGAAGGGTGACAGATCTTCCCTTGTAGGATCCAGGTGTGAGATACAGTGTCTTCTAGGAACCGACCAACAATCTTAGAAAGTGCTGGCATCTGCAATGTACCATTCTGTATCTGGTATTTGATGTAGATGTGAAGAAATAATGGTCTATAAGAACTTAAACCCTTCCTTAGGGACATTCCACATTTTGTGGTGGATGCCCTATCCTAAATAGGAGTATGAAACAGGAATACATGAGTAATTCCATGAACAGTTAGGGCAGCATCCAGTTGCTACTGTGCTTCTGCTGAGTATGTTGCATCAGCAGGACCCACCACTGGCACAACAGGAAGCGAGCTCTTCCTAGAGCAGCCCTGGCAACAAGCCGAAACACTTGTTTCAGGGATAGGACAAGTCCATGGAGCTACCTTCTGCTAGCTCTGCTGGCCAGTTCGGTTCTGGAAATTAACATTTTGGCTCATTCCCAGTTGCTTTAGAAAGCACTAGTTTCCTGTTGCCTCCGGCATTATTCTGACATATATATGAAGGAATAATATGGCTTGACCTTGTTCCTTTTATAAGGGACTCCTGACCCATATGGTCTAACAGGGTAAAGACAAGCATCAGTTATGTTTCAGTTTCTAAATTTCTTGAAAGACTTTATACTAGCTACATTGTGTGGATGTGGTTGTTACCAGTTCACAGAGCTATAGTACCTTCCCACCACTTCTACTGTCTTACAGTAACTTACTGTAAAATTAACCAAATAAAAAAAGAATGGGGGTTTTGGTCACAGCATCATATAGATCCTGTATTCAAATAAACACTACTTCCTTCTTGTGGTAGGGGATGAGGCAGCAGCATATGCACACCTGAGAGCATTGCCAGGCTGAGATTTATCCAAGATAAATAATGTCTGAACAGGCCAAAGTTGTATCTCATAACGTGCTTTCGCTGAATGAAAAAGCTGCATCTCCCAGAGCGATGTCCCTTTCTCTTTTCTAAAGTATCTGATTAATTTTAAATGTGCAGATTATGGTTAAAAAAGGTAAAGGTGTCCCCAACCAGTCGTGTCCGACTCTAGGGTGTGGTGCTCATCTCCATTTCTAAGCCGAAGAGCCAGCGCTGTCCGAAGACGCTTCCGTGGTCATGTGGCCGGCATGACTGAACACCGAGGTGCACGGAACACTGTTACCTTTCCCGCAGAGGCGGCACCTATTTATCTACTTGCAATGTCTTGCTTTTGAACTGCTAGGTTGGCAGGAGCTGGGACTGAAGACGGGAGCTCACTCCATCACGCGGCACTCGGGTCTCGAACTGCTGTCCTGCCAACCTTCTGGTCTGCACTTCAGCATCTTAACCACTAAGCCACCGTGGCCCCATAGATTATGGTTAGGTGGATACATTATCTAGCTGAGCTGTGTGAATTTATATTTGAAAGTACTGCAAATGTTATATATGCAGAAAAATAATTTCAACTGAACACAGCAAAATTGGTTACAGAATGGGGCAAAATGGATTCCATCATTCCTGTATGCTTATTGTACTTTACATTCCTCCATTTGTAGGGATGGGGGAGAATTTATCCCTGAAACTTCGGGGGGCCGAGTGCCAACGTGTTCGGCCCCCCGAAGTAGTTTCGGGGAGAAATTCTCCGCCCGCCCCCCGCACCTTCCCCGGGACGGGACTTACCTTTCCCGAATGTCCCTCCCGGCGGCGGGTCCCGGCGGCGGTTCGTCAGGTCTTCGACAGGGGCAGAGGCGGCAGCTGGTCTTTCGACCGGCTGCCGCCGCCGCCATTCCAATAAAAGTAAAAAAAAAAAAAAGCCCCCGTGATAGGCTACGTGACGATTAACATAGCCTATCACGGCTAGATTTGCAAAGTCAGCCGTGATAGGCTACGTAAATCGTCACGTAGCCTATCACGGGTGACTTAAAAAAAAAAAAAAAGCGCATACGGCTAATGGCGGCCCCCATAGGGAGCCGCCATTCACGTTCCTTATTTGGTCGCTGTAGTCTATGTAAAGATTACGTAGACTACGGCGAAAATAAGGGCAACGCTATTTGCGTTGCCCTTATTTTCGCCGTAGTCTACGTAAAGATTTACGTAGACTACAGCAACCAAATAAGGAACGCGAATGGCGGCTCCCTATGGGGGCCGCCATTTGCGTACGCGCTTTTTTTTTTTTTAAGTCACCCGTGATAGGCTACGTGACGATTTACGTAGCCTATCACGGCTGACTTTGCAGATCTAGCCGTGATAGGCTACGTTAATTGTCACGTAGCCTATCACGGGGGCGTGTTGTTGTTTTTTTAACTTTTTATTTCGCGGCCGGGTGAGGTGAGGCGTCTCCTTCCCGGCCTGAATTTCGGCCGGGCGAGGCGGGCAGCCTCCCCCCTGGCCTGAATTTCGGCCGGGCGAGGCGGGAAGCCTCCCCTCCCTGGCCTGAACTTTGGGGGGAGCAGTGAAGCGCCTCCTCCCCACTGCGAAGCAAGCTGCGAGACCAGGTAAGTGGCTTTCGTGCACTCCTATCCGTTTGTCTTTTACTTTGTGTGTTGTACATTTAACAAAAATAACAAATGATCCACATTGAGGGAACTGTATTATTCACAAGGTATCTTACGTCTTAATAGCTTGATTGCAGATTGTGTGTCTTAAGAACACCAGCCCTTGGAGCCCTTTTCTTTGGCAGCATTTCTCAATTACTGAATTTCTCGTAAAGCTCATTTACTGAAATAATTAGAGACGATTTGCTCAGATCCACTTTGCCAGAATAATCTCCTTTACAAATTGCCACTCTAAAGTCATTGAGGCTCTAAAAACTTTATCATGAAGAAGAAATGCAATATAAGGGCTTTTTTAATTTAATACATGATAATCTTTTGATGAGGATTGGACAGTGTGTAATATGCTTAGCTACTGGAGCTCTCAGAGGCCGCTGAATGGGAAAACTGAGATTAAGACTTTCTGGTATGAGCCTGAATGATGGCATTTTCATATCTTGAATTAAATGCATCAGGAAAGGAAGTTGATGCCATTTAACCAATTCATAAGTGAGCAAAAGCAATTTAGTTATGCTCTGACATCTTCCGCTTCCACGCATTGTGCAACAATGGCAGTACTACAGCATGCTACAAGGAGATATTTGGCAGTAGGTCAGTGGTCAGTAGTTTCACCAGTTGTTGGGTGACATGGTGGCAGCAAGATTTTAAAAGCAGAATGGAAAGGGAGAAGATGAAAGACAAGAGCGACAATTGCTCACCTGATGCAGTGACACTATAACAAGCAATGGATCTAAATTACAGCATAGCAGAATAGGGCTATATGTTAAAGGAGAATAAACACTACATGTTAACATGAATTCATGTAGCAGGACAAGTTTTAAAGCAGGGATGGGGAACCTGTGGTCCTCCAGATGATGTTAGACTACAACCCCCATCATCCCCAATTGGTCATGCTAACTGAAACTAATAGGGATCATAGTTCTGCAACATCTGGAGGGCCACAATTCCCCACAATTCAGCAATATCTAAATTGGATTTAACATGACATGGCCCAGCAAGGTCATGGTATCTAAGTGGTTTTGGTCCTTTTCAGTGCCTGGAAACGATATATATGCTGCCTCAAGCTCCTGGGAGAAGAGGTGTGATATAAATCTAATTGTGAGGAACTGCCAGGGCTCATTTCATGCTGTTACCCCCACTGCTGCAGTGTCTGACTTGGTCCAAAAATGTCATCAGGGAGCCCTGCCTGCCCTCCAGTTGGCCAAACAACAGAATGGGTTATAGCTGAGGCAGGTGGATAAGGAAAGCCAAGTAGAGCAGAAGCTAGGGAGCACTTTAAAAGGTCCTTTGTCAGGCAACCAGAGGAGAGGAAAAGGAGAACAGAGCAAGAGAAAGAGAAAGAGAGAGGCATTAGGAAAGAGAGCCAGCCGATAGACCAGGGAAGAAAGAGAGAGAGACGGAGGTACCGCAGGAGGGGGCACAGGTGGAGAATTGGCCAGCCCATACCCAAGAAGAAGCGGCCACAATAGGTGAACCCCAGAAGAGGGGGTATGCACTCCCAGGTCATACCTCCTCGGTGCAACAAAATAGATGGAGCTGTATTCCTTGAAAGGGTCTGCTGTGAAAACCCAGTCTCAACCAGTGAAATAACTGGTAGAGGTAGATTTAATAAGCAGCCATGTAGCACTTACCTGCACTGTCATCTGCTTGATGGACCCAGTGGAGAAGGGCATTTTTGATGTCACCTTGCCAGGGGACAGGATTACACTACTAAATAAACATAACAACATCTGGATGACTGTTAGAGAAAAGCTACTTCAGGAGAGGATTATTGGAGCCAAGTAGCCAGGGAGGGAAGGGGCGTTATCCTTTGCCTAACACTTTTCCACTGTCACCCCACACATTCATACAAACAACTGCTCATGGGTTGGCAGTGCTCATGGGAGGGGCCAGTTATGAGAATAAATGCCTGACCAGTGTAGCAGGGAAGCTTTGACCAGTTTAGGAATTAATGAAGAAATAGTTGAGAGGAAGTGGCTTTATTGCTTATGGTGGGTGGGGGCCCTGCCACATGGCAGTTTTCCTTATGCATCCCAGGACCAATGTTTTTTATTCCACAATGTTTTTTATTCCACTTTAAATGAGCGCTGTTTTCACCATATATATATATACACATTCTATTCATTAAGCTCATGAAAGGGACAGTGTATTGTGTCTGCTGTATTGTGTCCCCATCCTTTGTACATCCACTGAAGGTGAGAGGCAGTGCTATGCACATACAGCTATAAGACAATTGGAAACCAGTCCTGGGAATTTTACTTGTGATTGTTTTATAATGTTTTTGAATGTAAATGGTTTTATCTAACGTTTTAAATTGTGTTTTTAAGGATTTACTCTTTTGTAAACTGCACAGCAAGCTTTGGCTATTGCACAATATTGTTGTTGTTCAGTCGTGTCCGACTCTTTGTGACCCCATGGACCATAGCACGCCAGGCCTTCCTGTCCTGCGCTCTCTCCCGGAGCGTGCTCAAGTCCATATTCATTGCATCAGTGATGCTATCTAGCCATCTCATCCTCTGCCATCCCCTTCTCCTTTTGCCTTCAGTCTTTCCCAGCATCAGGGTCTTTTCTTGAGAGTTTTCTCTTCACATTAGGTGGCCAAAATATTTGAGCTTCAGCTTCAGTATCTATCCTTCCAATGAGCATTCAGGGTTGATTTCCTTTAGGATGGACTGATTTGACCTCCTTGCAGTCCAGGCGACTCCTAAGAGTCTTCTCCAGCACCACAGTTCGAAAGCATCAATTCTTCGGCGCTCAGCCTTCCTTATAGTCCAGCTCTCACAGCCATAAAATAAATAAAATAACCCTAATTACATCAAACTTTATGATTATGCATACAGTTCCTACATGCTTAAAGCTACATGCAAGTAGACCCCTTCTGCACTTTTAGCTGGACACCCAAGAGGTCAAGCACCCTATCCATTCAATAAACATGTGGATATGAAGTTCAGATTGGGGCTCTGGTCTGAGAGAAATTTGGGCAAAAAATATGCTCATACACTATTTATTTATTTGTTTGTTTATATCACTTATTATTTATATACTGCCTTATCTGCTAAAAAGCCCATCAAAGTGGTGTAATTAAAACCATAAAAACAATAATATTAAAAATGGTAAAAACATTAAAACTAAGATATTTTAAAAGGCTAAATTGAAAAGATGCATCTTTACACCCTTTCTGAAGGCCAAGAGAGTGGAGGACCAACTGTAGTTCTTGAAGGAGCACAGTCCAAGGTTTGGGGGCAACAGAGGAGAAAGCCCTTCCATGCGTGCCTGACAAATAGGCCTCTGTGGGTAAGGGTGCCCTTGAAAGGGCCTCTCCTGTAGATCTTAATACCTGGGTAGGGTCATAGTGGGATAGGCACTCCCTTAGCTAGATCCTAAGCCGTTTAGGGCTTTAAAGGTTAAAATCAATACCTTGAATTGCACCTGGAAAGTAATTGGCAAGCAGTGCAGGTCTTTCAAGACAGGTGTAATATGGTCCTTACACCATGCAGTGGTTAGCAGCCTAGCTAACTGGTTAATATTCACATCAGAAAATATAATCCATTCCCAAATGTGTGAAAGAGGAATTGTCAATTGACTTAAAACCACATGAACTTTCTGTTTTTGCTTACTGGAGTTTATTCTCCTTTTATACAGAATAGACACAATACCTCCCCCCCCCCAAACCCTGAAGTACACTTAAGTTGCATTGAAACATCTAGAAGTTAAGTATGACAAATGTTTACATTGTATTGATTTCAATGGGAAATCATTTTTTTCTGGCTGTTCTCTATGTTTGTGAAGTAATGGAAGTGGTCCGGTTGTATCTCTGGAACGTTAGAGTGCAAAAATGCTTAAAATTAACTAGCTGTTTCCTATGAACAGAAGTTAAAACAATGCCCAAAATATGGAAACCTCATTGTAGGTAATGGGGAATTGTGGATAATTCCCCCAAATGAGTAATGACCTTGTATAGCACTTGAACTCATTTCGACCACAATTTATGCCAAATATTTGTGCATTCTTTTTAAAAACAACACCTACATGAACCAAATGGGAATCTGGTTACTTTAAGAGCCAGTTACACACAATTCATGCTTGAAATACTGTACTTTAAGTAAGACAGTATAACAATCTCAGTGCAGAGGAGTGTGTGTGTGTATACATGCGCCAGCTATCCTACTGCTTGTACGATATTTTTTGTGGTGGAACATTTGTGAACTCGGCCTAAGGATGCATGGTTTAGTTATTTGTTAATTATTAACTTAGCTATTTGGTGGTGTGTGTGTTTTAAATATCAGCCATTTAGTTAGGCAATCTTATCCAAAATGTTTTGAATCATTATTCTCCACCAGAGACAAAACTGAAAAGATGATAATCTGTTGAAGTGGGAGATAAGCATTTCAAAGTACAAGTTAATACTACCACTTGAAGGACACTGGGACCCCATTTGCTGCAGTTTTCAGTCTCAAGAGGGTCTCTAGAAATCCTTGGCATTAAGATTCAGATATATGATAGATGCCAGCTGTTGATCTCTTTCCCAATTACACTGTAACTTGTGAAGTAAACAAACCTCACTAGAAGCCTTTAAATGTCATGTATTTCCTGCTTAGTCATTCTTTGAGCCTGGCAGCTTGCAAGCAACATGCTGCTTCTTTCATTCATCGCAGGCACCCCTTCAGAGGATGGCTTCCAAACACTTGAGAGTTCAGATCTGCTTTCCACATTCTAACCATGCTATCCTTCTGGAACAGTCTGCAGACAAAAAGATGGTACATGTCATGGACAAGAACTTCCTGAGATACAAGCTACATGTCCCCAGTTGTTTTTGTTTGTTTTAAAGAAGCCATTTGATGGTGGTGCTATTGAAAAGGGGCAGATGGGGAAAAAGAGAGAAGAGAGGTTCCCTATTCAGAAAGTGCTTAAACGAATATGAGGATTTTGAGATACGTGGCTAGGGGTTGCTGACAAGTACAGAAATGTAGGAGATAAAATAGAGCAGTGGGAACACTTAATGACTTTATAGGTTGCTGTTATTCTAGGATCATGGGTGAAAGAAGGAAAAACCTGTCAAAAGACTGTGTAGTCACTGAAAGTAGTATTGTCACAGTTTGTACACGCTGCTGATTCTTCTCAGGAGAAAATTTAAAAAAAAAGAAAGATCAGAAATGGTTCCAGTAAAAATTCAGCTCAGGAGTCTTCTAAAACGTTGGTGTGTTGTAAACACCCTTTCCCTCATACCTTATAGCAGGGATGGGGAGCCTTTTTCTCTGAAGGGCTGTTGACCCATGAGAAAAGTCAGTTGGGCCAGAGCCAAAAATGGGCAGAGTTTTCAGGATTGGAGGATTGCCTAGTGTTCATTCTCTCTCCCTCTCTCCCTCCCTCCCTCTCTCTCTTCCATCCCATCTTTTTCTCCCTCAATCTGTGTGTTCCCACTTGATAATGTTATATTTTTCAAGGGAAGGTTTGTAGGCATTTTTCAGGGATACTGCAGGGCCAGAGCATACTATTGTGGATGCCCAGGTCTCGTCCAACCTGTATTTAGAATTACGGTTGTGTGGCAGGGGGGATCAACATGTGTGGTCAGGGGCATGCAGCCATGGGAAGGCAGCTCATTGACTCTAGGGAATTCAGTTTAACAGAGTGGCAGTGAAACTGCTGTGAGCTATGAAGAACCATCATTGGTGCAGGCTGTTAGAAGATCGTAACAGGTTCTTGTTCTGCACACAGTAGATTAACCAGAGTGGAGGGCAGTAAGCACTCAAGAGCTACATGGAAGATCCACCACCCCCATTTTGAATGCTTATCTCCTCATTGAAAACAAAAGCATGTGCCCCCCCTGCCCCCACACCCACAGTGTTGCCAGGAGAAGCTGGGACTAGCAGGCACAAATCTGTGTTGGGTGCTTTGGAATAACATTTTCAGTTATTGCTTCAGCTTTGTCTTCTTGGGTTGAGATGGAGGAGGAGGCAGTGCTGTTGGAGAAGGGGGCCAAGGCTGCATCCCGAGCTGTGCTCACCCTCAGTTGCCATGCCTCTTTCTTCTCCAGCAAGCCAGGGGCGTGCTGATAGAGATGAGGGGTAGTGGGCACCACAGCCATGCTGGCTTGCCCACCTTACTCTCCAGTAGAAAGTACAATGCTGTCCAAGTGGGCTGATGCTGTGAGCTGGATGGTGACATAAAGGTGTGGACCAGTGGTTTTCCATGGCAACCTTGCAGGTTGTTCAAGCTGCAAGCCTACTTACCTGGGTAGTAGGTAAGCTCCACTGAATTTAATGGGGCTTACTTCTATGTATGTATATAGGTACATGTATGTATGTATATATGTACATGTATGTATGTATAGGATTGCATTGTTAACAGTAGTTTAAAAAATGAGTTCTATGAAAAGAAGAGACATACGCATACACATACTTTGGATACTGAGGGTATACTCTCTAAAGATGAATTATAAACACAGCTATGGTAGAAATGGAAAGATATAAATTTAGAACACATAATTAAAACAACCACCGCCACTACTAAAAATGTACAATAATAGAAATTTAATATTGAGTTTTATTAAGTCTCTTATATTCTTTAGAGGCATAAGATTATTGCTATTAATTTGTTTAATTTGTTTATATCAGTCTATGATAGCATTTTAAAAACTATTCTAAGAATGCACTGATGAGACTCATTAAACTTAATGGAGTCTAGCAATTTATCACACAAATTAAAAGCCCTTTTCAGAACACCCTTCTGCTTACCCTATTTATGTCTGGAGAATATTGCTGAAATAAATCAAGGGCAGGTTTCCAATTTCCCATGTTCTCTACAAAATGGTGCCTCAGGGTAGCTTTTCACACAGTCTTTTGTACTTGGATACAGATTTCATCAGAGTACAAAATGTGTGCACACAGAGACACACATTGTGTTAGTTGTGAAGTGTATACTTTTGTGTAAAACATCACTTTCCCGTTCAAAATCCATGGAAGCAGCCACTTGGGAAAAGATTGGGCACCCACAAGGGGGAAGTGTTTCTAACAATTGTTGTAGTACATATTATTCATTCTGCTATCTGTATATAAGTATGAAATGTAGCACAAATGCCAGGCAAACATTCTTCTACTGCCCTCCTTAACAATAATTTCTTTTTATTGATGTTGGGTATGTGGAGCTCTCAAAGGAACTTAATTCCTGCAGAAGATGAATTCCTATAGTAATATATTAAAAGGTATAATGTAACACTGCAGTATTGAGGAAGGCAATAACAAGCTTTGTGATAATATTTTACTAGTTTAAAGAAAAGGAATATAAAAAATACCTCTGCAGCCTTTGGGAGTGGTGGCGGGTGTTGCATTTCTTTTTTCCCCACTGCAAATTTAATATGAGCTGTGGAAAGAACAATGCATTTGCCCAATTGTGGGAAATGGTGACTTGTCAACATCTTAAATCTGCCAGTAAATTAAGAGAGGTTTTCCCCTGCCCGTCTTGTCACCAACATTCTTGAAAGGAGTGCTGGCATTTTACTGTAGTCTGTGGCAGTCTATGGCTGTTGCATTACAGCAGAACACCAGGTTGGGTCAGTGCTGTTGCACTGACAATGAATGCAGTTTTCAAGTACTAAATTTAAGATTGCCGGATTACCTAGACACTGTTTCTGTAGCTTTAATAATCTGTCAGTCTTTTATACAGCAACAGTGCCTCCTGCCCCACTGTTGAACATATCATTTTTGCTCCTGCTGCTATAAACTAAGACTAGATTAATCTTTTCTATGATATAAAGAAAGAAGAATAGGCAAATGTGCCATTAACACCACAGGGTACGAGCCGCTGCTGGTACATGCTGGTAAAGTTACAGGTACCATTTCCAGTTCTGGGCTTGGCAAACCTCATTATTTGGATGCACAACTTCTGATCCACCAAGAAGAATGTAGAGCGGGTACGATAACCCACTAGGGTCAGTAGACCACCTAGACCTGAAAATACAAAGGCGATGACAAGCATTAGATGGACTCCAGAATATATACAGTTTCTGTTCTTGATTCAGTTTTGTGGCTTAGGCTGCACTAAGATGTGCCAAACAGAAGTGGGGGAAGGGCAGAGGTGTGAAGAAAGGGATGGAGAACAAATATCTTGGACAGTTTACCTTCATAGTCAGCCTAAATGCATTTTGCACTTGGTTGCTTGTGACCAACTATGTCAGCACAACTCTGAAGGCCTGATGTGTGGGCTGAGACATTTTCTAATAGGAACCCAACTGAAAGGCAGCATAGTGGTATGGACGTAACTGCTTGTTGCACACAAGTCTCTGTAGATACAGTGGCCCAAGCCATTCTTTGCTTCATCACATTTAGGCATATAGGATTAAGGTGGTTTCATTGAGAAATGATAGAAAGAAAGGCAAGTAATCTTTTAATTTAGCAGCTTTCAGTGAAATTTACTACCCTTAAATGTACCATTTAAAGGTTACAGGTCCAAAATATGAGCATTATATAGTAGGCGAACATATGTTTGTGAATGTTGTTATGATGTCTGCTCTGAATCCAAAATTCATTATTCGCCCCAAGCTGCACTTGTCCATCTGTTCCACAGTATATTTTAACGAATCTTTCACATTTCATGGTACTTTGAAGGATATTTAAGCAAGCAGCTACACTGGGGGAAAAAAACCATATAAAAAAACCATATAGAGGGTAAAAGCTAAGAAGGTGCTCAGAAATTGTACAGTAAAGGTGATGAGGCATGCTTTTAAGGATCAAGGCAGATAATTGGCATGAAATCACTGAAATGTGAAAATGAAACTGGAGTCTTTTGGCTTATGCTGTAATTATGAGCCCAAGGGTTGTGCCTGTAGCTTTCCCTTTCCCTTCAGTAAGCTTGTTTGAGTCAAAGTGAGGTTGCCTCTTTGTGTTTTGATCTACTGGTACTTTACCAAAACTATCTTATGTTAGAAACATATTTTATAAGATGTTTAATAGCAACATAGAATATTTAGCTAAATGTACTAATGCAAATGGAGTGAACATTTCTATGATCTTACTAGAAACCTACTAACCCTGTATTTTTCAGTTGTTAATACATGCTCATGAGTGATCCAGTGTGGTATTGTAGGTGGCGTAATGGGGGACTTGGAGCAGGGAGATCCAGGTTCAAATCTTCACTGGGACATGGTGATCTTGCACTAGATTCGTCACCAAAGTGAAATACCTGAGAAGACAAGCAAGACATTTCAGGGATATTCTGTAAACTTTATGGGACTGGGGGAAAAGGTTGAACTCCCATTTTTATCTGTCATTATCCATTCTATTGTAAACTCCTTGGACAGTAAGTGGCATACAAATCTGATTAACAGAACAATCGTATGCATGTCTGAGCTAAATGGGACCTAGTCCCAGGGAAGCGTGCACAGAATTGCTACTTAACTAAACAAAATTGCACAGCATGTGCTCTTATTTCTTTTTAATACATGCTCCCTACTCCATCTGCACAAGCATCCCAATCCCAGAAATTATTTCTCTCTCAAAATTCACAGAAGTTAGTGACAGTGTGCAGGCTATAGCCACTCATTTAGTCATGTTTATGAAATGTTTCTCAGGGCACAAAATACTCAGGGTTATCTCTGCAAACACAAGGACTTGATATGTACTTTTTTAAAGTGGAAGCTGAAATTAACAGTACCCTTATAAATGCCATGGGTGCCCGGAAAAAAAACCAATCTAGCAAAAATTCTGGGAAAGAAGCTGTGCTGGTCCATTTACTGCCAAAAGGTAATTAGCGCTAGACTGTGCTGTAACGAAAACAACAGACCATGTGCTGACTTAAATACTAAGAAAAAAATTGTGGCATAGCTTTTATCAGCTAGGGCCCACCCCAGCAGGTGAATTCAGTTTATATAGATGCTCGAAAAACAAATTAATAAAGGAAGACTATTTAACTGCAGATTTATTTCATTTATTATAAATATTTGATTTATGGAACATATACATTCTGGGCAATTAAAGAGAAGAAAAGAAATCAAGAGGAGAGGAAATGCTCAAGTATTAGAGGGTCTCATACTTTAAAGAGTAACAGTCTGATTGTGGCATAAGCTCTAGCGGACTCGGGCAAGACGACACATGGAATGTTATCCAAGCGTCTGATGAAATAAGCTCTAGAACCTGAAAACCTATGCCACAATAAATCTGGTAGTCACTTAAGGTCCACAGGACTCTCTGTTGCTTTTTTTTCTGCAGCAGATTGACCTGGCAGCCTTTCTGAAATTTATTAAAATATTATAAGCTCCCTGAGTTTATGGGATGAGAATGGCATATGCATTGAAAGAAATACAATACATACATATGTGATTGGATCCAGACTAAGTTAGTTGAATTTAAGACCCACTGAAATTAACAGGACAAGTGACTTAAATTCCATTATTGCAATAGGGACTAAATGCAACTAACAGATTAGTCTGGATATAACACGTAGCATTTATTTACCTGGCTAAACAGATTGTGGTTCATGAGAGGGTATACCACAACACATTGCTTTGAAGTCCCATAAAACAGTGTGCTAATCTAGGAAAAGGTGATATAATCTGAACTGGACATTGCTAGATGGATCCTAAACTTTTCATTTGTCACTAACTCTTACACTGAATATGTCTCTTAACTTTTCAGTTAATATTTTTTTCTACATGTCCAGAAACTCTGGCATTTTTTTACTATCTTCCCTCTCCCTTGAAGGGATTGGCTTCAAATTCCATTGTCCTCCAAATTCCATCTATTGTCACATGTGCAAAAGTTTCAGCTTGCCCTTTATGCTGTGCTTTGAGGTAGCTAATATGCATTTTCTCTTTGATTGCCTTTAGCCCAAGCAAAGTGAAAGGCTACTGGGTAGGATGATGGAGGAATAAACCCATGACCTTGTTGAGATTTGAAGCTAAGCTTTCAGCTATTGTATGGCCCAAACCGGATGGTGTGAATGGCTGCTGAGTGGCATGCAGTAATCAATCACCTTGAAAGTTTGGCCAGATGTAAAAAAGGAACAAATTCATCAACCCCTCCAAAAAGTACATTATTGGTTTGGCACACTGCAAATTAGAGCCATCTAAAGTACAACAACAAAAGTATTCTACACATATGCAGGATGAGATTATTATGCTAAGTAGAAACATATCGTATTACTTGCAATATTTCAAGACATTTCAGAAGTGAAAAAGAATTAACTCTGCAGATATATCAAATATTTTCTTGTATAGCATCCACGAAACCCTATAGAGTCTCAACTGTGCTTAATTATCTACCATCTGCAAGCGATATTCTTGGCCTCTATGTGTAGCACAATCAACATTTACTTTGCTGTTTATAAAATTTGATTGTGTTTGTAGAGCTTGATACCAATGCAGTTAGATGTCGTTGGTTTCTAATTCACATGGCAAGAAAGCCAAAAAGATGCTCAGGTCATTAATGTGAAGAATGATCTTAAACACAATAGATTTTCCTCATGACAAATCACACATAATCTCCATAGCAACCCTGCCATCATTATGCACAAGGTTTCAATGTAGTAACAAAAATAAGTATAGTAGGAATGAGGAAGAACAGCAATATATAGGGTGAGACAGGTGGGTGGAAGATGGTGCACAGATAAGAGACGCAACTGTTCTAAGATGGCGGGGGGGGAGAACAAAAGAAGAGCGAAAAGTTATTGGCTGCTTTGCATTTTGGAAAATGGTGATTAAGTCAGTATGTTATCTTGAAATCAGAGACTAGAATCTGAAATACAGTAGTAGTCACGCTAAAAAGGGCCACATGAGCCTACTCTTTTTCTTTAATCTAAATTCACAAGATTATAAAGATTTTGGTATTTTTCTCTGGGTTAAAAATTAGCATGTAAGAATCAGACAGATCAACGACCAAAATGTTGTATACATCTGGATATTTTCAGCAATTTTTGAATAAAAATATACATTTAGTTTCAGGGCTTTTAAAAAAGAAAATTTAGAATTGGACAGTGGCATGTGATTGTCATTCGTGGGCATAGCATGCACCACTATGACACACTTATGCATTTTCCTTGTGTGTGAACAAAATGCTTTGTTGTTTAGAGGCATATTCCATGACATTTAAAAACCTATATAGATTGGGAATAAATCCTCAGAACTGGGAATCTGACAGCACTAATGCAAAAGTGTGTTAGATTGAAGCTTCACACAGGAGGCATCATGAATTCCAACAACTTTTTAAAAAACCTAAGAAAAACAAAGAGAAGGGGAGGGGAGAAGCAAATGAACAAATGTAGTACAACATGCTTGCAGGCCTCATCTCACAGTTTTCTTAGTACAGACTACTTCAGAACCTGGAACAAAGTCAACTCTTAAAAAGAAGTAACATTTCTACCACATATTGCATACAACATAAAGAGAAGAAATTACTAGTACCTTAAGTATATGCGGAGGTTTGCTCACTGCTGATTTAACGTATGTCTTCCTGCTTTTGGTAGGCTACGTGTAAATGGACTGGACAAGCAAGGCAATTGGGGCAAACAGCTAAAGTCATTTCTTCCTGAACAAATCCTGAGAATCCTTTTGTTTTGAGAGATACAGAATGCCTTTATATGATAGTAGGACCTCTCTGGAACAGGGTGACTACCAAGATTGCCTGAGTAAGCTACTCTGTTGATTAGAGGATGTGCCAGTGGATAGCATGCATGTGAGACCACAAAACAGCTTCTGAGCCTGGAAATGTAAGGAAATTTACACACTTTTTGATGCCTAGAATGCCTGGCAATGTCAATGAAGCTACTGTTGATATGGTTGAGAGATGATCCCTGAAAGAGCTTTTCTTCCATAACATCTGGACAATGATAGATATGTAGATAAGGTAAATAAGTTTGCATAAACATCCTTAAGTACGATCCACTATAATTTGGCTCCGGATATTCCATCAGAGGTGGCTCTATATATACGTAGGTACAGGGAGAATGAAAAGTCTCAAGGCGGCTTACAGAATAAATACTAATGGAACACGCCCAGATGGAGACTTCAGTGGGGATTTAAATTTGCCATTTCTCTTCATGTTTTGGAGTGTTGTTCACAAATATAACCTAGTCCAGGAATAAGTCAGCAACTCAATAAATAAAGTAAGATACATTTTTCAAAGCTCACTGCAATATGCTCATTCTTCCCAAGGACTGGCCTAGGATTTTACTAGCTTTGAAATATAGCTACGGAAAATAATATCCATTTGTTGAAACTATCCATCTGAAGTCAGGTGGACTGCATTCAGCTCAGAGATCCTGAAGAGTATTTTAACCTCCTGGAAAACCCTTATGATGTTCTTTAAAAAAAACAAACCCAAATGAGAAAGCAGCAAGCATTTTCTCATTGTTGTTGAAAATATCTGAATTATAGTGTCCCTCAATGACACTGTTATCTATGTACTCTTGATAACAGCAACAATTGCAGTCTGAGATTATGATAATTGATACGGAGAAACTTACAGAAAATGTCATGATGAAACTTTCCACATTGAAAGAGGCACCACTTGTAGGAGGGTGGCTTACCAAAGTGGAGCAGCAAATGGAGCTTGGAGAAAATGCCAAACTTCACCTGAAGGCATTCACAATCCACAAGAGAGCATGCCAGCAGAAAGAGCATTACAAGTTTGTCACAGAATGCTGAGACAGCACTGAAGTTATGAATGAATTACTGGAATCATTCATGGAATTTTGACACAAAGCTTTGCTATTTATGAAGATTTTGTTTCTGTAGTCAAAGCTTTTGTCAGATTGAAGACAGAAGCAGCTGTGGAAGCTGTTCACAGAACTATTTGTTCTGACTTGGATCTACAGCAGCTTGGGGTTGAGTATGGAGAGCAGATACTGATGGATAACTTAGGATTTCCATAAAAAGAGTCTCTGTGACCTAGTTAACATGCTTGCATCTTCTGTTCATTACACCACAGTCACAACCACTCCGTCAAGAATTCTAGCAGCAAAGCCTCATAGTGCTGACATAGAATAACTGATTCACACCAGTAACACCCTGATGTCCCCCAGAAGATCAGGAAGCATCTGGAGACTGAAAACATGTTTGTTCATCTCTTTAGTCTTGTGGAACCCGAGACCAGCAGTCTTGTTCTGGATGAACAAAAAGGAAGACAAGCTAAACAAACAGACAAAGGGAAGGAGAAAGTGTACTTCTAAGGAGTCTTCCCTGAAGCTTCATCTAAAAGAAGATGGAGCTTGAAAACAGACAAAGAGTCACGAAAAAGAGGCCAGCCCAAAACAAGAAGATATTTCAGGTCTTATCATGGGAGCTTTTTAATAAGCAATGTGCATGTAATGTCAAAATAGAACTATTGATTTATTGTTGAATGGAAGGTAATTTTGTAAAGGAAAATGGCTTTGGACTCTTAAAGGTTTTATTTTAATGAGATTTCAGTGTGTGTGTGCATGTGTGTGTGGTCTAGGGTATGACTAACTTGTCATATGTAAGAGATGGAGAGCATGTTTCCACCTAGTGAAGAAGGATCCTGGAGAGCTGAGAACTCATCCTTTCCAAGCACCAATTTGAGGACAAAATGTTGTTACCTCTCATTGCGATGATAAATCTAGATGGAAGATTTCTGTCTTCTCGAAGCTCAGTAGTTTTGGCATCACAATGCTCTTATCATAACATTAACAACTTCACATGACTTGAGAGAAAAGGGATCCCCATGTTCTAGAATGAATAGCCTGGAGAGTGGCACTGAAGATTGTGGGGAATGTTTTTGGCAGGGGGAGGAGAAATGTTTTAATCACAGTCTGGGGTTCCACAGGAGTTTGGACAACTGACTTTACTTTTCACATTGTTATCAGCCACTTTTTGCATCAGCTATCATAATACAACTTTTGCATGGTACAAATTTTTTGACCTGCACTAATGTTCTTCTAGAAGTGCACTTTTTTTAGACCTACATATTTTGTGTCTGGTTGCATATCTTACAAAGTCCTGTTTCTTCAGCTTTTTTTTTTTAAAGCTAAACAGACTTGTTTCATTCTAAAATTTGATTCATGCCTATGCCCACATTCATCATGTATATACAAAAATGAATGTATTAAGAGTCAAGTACAGCCAATGTTGAAGGCACAAAAATCCAAAGTAGATGGCAAGGAAAGAATACAACCAAAACATAAATAATCTATGGGCAGTATCCAACAGGGCACTGCACCCCCCATCAATTCCGTTCCACAAGTAAGACCCACTGCTTGTACAACAGAGATTTAGCACTTCTGGGAGCAAACAGAAGCACTTGTTTCTGGAATGGGGCATGTCTGTAGAAGCTCACATAAGGGAGCTCCACTTACTTGCCCCAATCCAGAAATTAGCATTTCTGCTCGTTTTGGGGCTTCCTATAGGAAGTGTTAAATCCCACACCTCGTACAACAGAATCAGTAGGAAGGGCCACTTATGGAACAGGTCTTCACTGCCCAGTGCTTTGAAACATGTACATTTTTTTATACAAAACGCAACTAGTTATAAATAACAGGCTATAAAAAGGAAGGCCATTTTACCTCCTTTCTAAAATCATATCAAGTTAGGCCTCTCCATCTATAACTAGGGATCAGTGGAGGCTGACAACTGCTTCCATTTAGAAGTATTTAAAATTGTTGTCGTTGCTGCTTTTAAATTCTTTTTGTTATTTTGTTTTCTTACTGATTTTCTTGTATTTGTTTTTATTATCCATGTTGTCCCGAGTGCTTTGGCTATAGGGCAACTCATAAATTGAAATAATAATAATAATAATAATAATAACAACAACAACAACAACAACAAAACAACAACAACAATAATAATGGATTTGGTGGGACTGCAATGTTTAAATCTTTTTTCTTCCATTCACCACAACTCGTACAGTACTAAGATAAAAGCAGAGACAAAGATTTCATATGAGCAAGGCAATATGGAACGTCCCGTTGAACTCTATTAACATTTCATCCCACAAGATGTTCTGTCAGTTAATGTAAAACATAATAAGATGATTTGTCAGTGGATGTATGCAGCACTTTTTATTTGACTCTCAGTGCATTTTATTTGCATATAAAGTGGCACATTTACACTCAACAATAACTACGCCTGAAGGAGTGATATTTAATAGGGGAATATAATTATTCTGCTCAGGTCATAAACATTTTCTTTAGGGCAATGGGCAACCGTTTAAGGACAAGCCTCATAATCATTCATGTAAATGACCTGAATATTACAAAACGGAGCTAGTAAAGATTTAAGGTGCCAAAAAAAGAGAGACCACGATTCAGTTTTAATGAAACATTTATCTCTTTCTTATCAACTGCCTTAACAGTTATACTCATAAAGGTCAACAAGCTCTCTACTTTAAATGCCTTACTATCCTATTGTGTGAACTTTAAGGCTCACAGATATGTCTGAGGTAGTTTGAATGCATATAATTTATGCACCATGCAGGAACTGCTCACAATTCCAGTAAGTAAAAACAACTTTTAATGAAAGCCTTTATAAACCTGCTTGAATGCAAAAGCATGCTCCCATTCCAATTATTTTGTCCTTCATGATTTTATGTCAAAGGTTTATTTTAGTAGTACTTTCTTTTCAGTAACAGGTGCATGGTAGTAGCACAGAATTAACTTGATTGAGTAATGCAGTGGCTGGAAAGAATGAGCACTACAGTTACTCAGATTACATACAGGGTCATATGGACAGAAACTGGACAATCTCAAATGTGAATATAATATAATTTATTTCTCCATTATTGGGCAATAGCATAAACTACAGCTCGATCAGATGACTTTCTCACCCAGGGTATGCTAACTTAAGGAAATTCACAGAAATACATTTTTCCATACCCTCCTCTCCCGCGCCCACTGCAATCATCATGCCCCCCACAATGGTGCTGGAGGCTGTTAGGGGAGGGGAGAACCTATTTGGGGTGATTCCTCTCACTCCCAGTAATCCCCTGTGCACCATTCCCTATTAATAAAAGAATATGAAAAGCCATTCTGGATCAGACAAAAGCCCTACCTAGCTCAGCATTCTGTTTTCACAGTGGCCAACCAGATGCCTATAGGAATGCCATAAGCAGAACATGCACTCAACAGCACGTTGTTCAGAAGGGCCTCTCAACCTTCCAGAAATGCTTTCTAGGGTGTGCAGTTGTCACACCCCCACTGGAGAAATCCTTCTCAGAGGAAGAGCTGGAGCTCCCAGAAACCGAGGGTTCCCCAGATCAGTCACTGTTGCCAGACCAGGAGGAGCCTGGGCCCTTGAGGGAGATGGCTGCAAGTCCATGCCCATCAGCAGCAGGGTCTCTGGCTCTGAGGTAGAGGCTGAGCATTGTTGCCTGAAGCAACAGGCCAGCAGGGCTCTCCTGAGAAGGAGAAAAGAAGAACTCCTCAAGAGAAAGTGACTCCTCATGAGTAAGGCTCTGAACAGAGAGTGCTCATGTACTGCAGCTGGGCTCTGGGTGGGGCTCATCAAGGTCTGGTGTTAAAAGCCCTCAGTGTCTGCCTACCTAGGGCTGGAAGCAGTGTCTTTACTAGCTCCAACAGGAGACAAGACAGGATTTAACTGTCTTTTATCCTGCTTTCCTGACCTTGCCTGGCCCTTGAGGCTGAACCTCTGTGCTACTGATCTTGGACCCCTTCTTGACTCTGCTTCTTGGTCTGTGATGTATGGTATCTGGCTGTTTATCTGTGATTTGACCTTGACTGCTTCTCTTTTGGATTTCTCCCTCTTGCCTTATAAAACTGTGCTTTCCACCATTGCCTGCTGATTGACTTGCTTTCGGTTTGCCCCTTAGTTGAGCCTGAGCCTGATCCAGCCATAGCAGGACAGCAGTGGGCTGTAAGGGGGAAGACAGAATGGGGCATTTTCCTTCTTTTCCTTAAGTTACCTGACTTTGGGATCCGAGCCATTGTGTAACATTGCCCTTCTGATACAGCTGAGTTAAAACAGGAATGAAACAAAATCTAGTGCTGATTGTCATGGCCCTTGAAATGCACACTTCTTTCTTGTTGGTCATTCAGGGCAGAGGACACAAGTGCACAAAAATTAGCAGGAGGAGACATCACAGCGTTTGGCTACAGCATTTGGCGATGTCTCTGAAGGCGATCAAAGCTCCCGCGTTGCTCTCGCTCTGAATGGGAGCTGTAAGCGGGTTACATCTGCTTGTTGCTATGCTGACAAAGTGAAGGCTTTGCCCAGGAACAGAAGTAGGAAGCACTCTGACCTCTGCCACTGGCTAGAGGAACCAGGCCACTGAGTGGTTGCATTCCCACCTCCTGGGGAAAATGCCATGGCAAAGGAAAGTCCTACCTGGCCTCTTCTATCAGCCAGAGAATAAACAACTGCAGTTGCCTGCTCTAACCTCTGCAGGACACTCTGCTTGTCTGAGGCTTGAGGAGTAAGTGAAGTAACCCTGACCTCTGCTCCTAGCCACTAAGCAGGGTTTTTCTCCCAATTAGGAACATAAGAAGAACCATGCTGGATCAGATCAAGGGTCCATCTAGTCCAGCATCCTGTTCACACAGTGGTCAGCCAGCTGTCAACTAGGAAACTCAAAAACAGGATATTAGTGCACCAGCACCCTCCCACCTATGTTCCCCAGCAACTGGTGTACTTCACTGCCTCTGGTACTGGAGGTAGCAAATAGCCATCAAGACTAGTAGCAATTGATAGCCTTTTCCTCCAGGAATTTGTCTAATATCCTTTTAAAGCCATCCAAAATTGGCGGTCCTCGCTACATCCTGTGGTAGGAAATTCCATAGTTTAACAATGAGCTGTGTGAAGAAGTGCTTCCTTTTATCTGTCCTTAGTCTCCCACCAATCAGCTTCATGGGATGAACCCCGGTTCTAGTATTCTGTGACAGGGAGCAAAATGTCTCCCTATCGACATTCTCCGCCCCATGCATAATTTTGTAGACCTCTATCATGTCTCCCCTTACCCTCCTTTTTTCCAAGCTCAACAATCCCAGCTACTGTAACCTTCTCTCATAGGCGAGATGCTCCAGCCCCTTGATCATTTTAGTTGCTCTTTTCTGCACTTTTTCCAGCTCTACAATATCTTTTTTTTAGGTGTGGTGACCAGAACTGTACACAGTATTCCAAGTTGCACCATAGATTTGTATAAGGCAGTATGATATTGGCAGTTTTATTCTCAGTTCTTTTCCTAATTATGCCTAACATGGAGTTTGTCATTTTTACAGAGGCTGCACACTGGGTTGGCATTTTCATAAAGCTGTCCACCACAACTCCCAGATCTTTCTTGGTTGGCCACTGCTAGCTCAGGTCCCATCAGGTTATATTTGAGGTTGGGATTTTTTGCCCCAGTGTGCCTCACTTTACACTTGTGAGCACAATGTGCTCACTCCTAATTCCAGATCATTTATGAACAGGTTGATTGTTTTAGGACTCGATGGTCTTGTAGGCCCCTGCCAACCATACTATTCTATGTCTATTCCATGAGGATGCAATCTTATGTTGATAATTAGCTTTTGAAGTTGGAGGCTGACAAGTATCCTAATGCAGGGTGGCTGGAGTACAAAGGCGATCCTTGCTTCCATACTCTGGCCTCCCTGCATTTTTCCTAGATGGGTGATTTCACCCATCTAGCCATGGTGCTTTGGAGTGAGAGGGAAGCAGGCTGGGGCAAACATGGGAAACTGCTTCAGTCAGCTTCCCCAGGCTCCTCCCCACCCCCAGGAGTACTCTATTTTCCCTGTCTCCATGCTCAGGTTTCCAAGCATGGAGAGGTAGCTGGCATGGTTCCCTCCACACTGGCCATGAGGGGGACAGGGCACAGTTTGCTGGCTTCAAGGTTGGAGTCCTGTCTCCAACCCCAGAGCCAGTAAACCAAACAATCCTATGTCTTCCCAGACACTGTCTAGGGGGCCATAGGGTTGCTCTCTTAATGAGTTGTAAACAATCTTGATGGTAATTGGATCAAACCATGGGGTATAAATCTTTAAAATATGTAAGTTCCTGTAGCTGATTTTTATTAGTACAGGAACAGGCCAATTGTGTTATGGCTGTGGCTTCTGGAAAGTGAATTGTGCCATATTGGATTAAATGGCACAAGCTGGACCGACGTTCCACTATTACAGCCCTCCCAGTCCTGTAAGCATAACTACCTTGTTTGAAGAGATGCACAAACAGTAAAACTGAGGATGCTGTTTCCATGCTGCCGGCTTTATTGAGATTTTCGCAACTCTAGCTGCAAAAGTAAGGATAAATATTTCAACCCACTGTAAAGGTTGAAAATAGTAGGAATCATCTGTTCATGTATGAGAGAAAGATGACAAATGTATATGTGTGAGTATGTGCATGTTGGATATGGACAATTGAAATTAGAATTCTCATTCACCTATTAAATTCACTGGGTAACCTTGGGCAAGACACACAGACTAACCTTTCTCAAAGAGTTGTTAGGCAGCTAAGAGAAAGTGCAGCTCTCTCTGAATTCACTAGAAGAAGGGTAGAATACAAATTAGGCATGCTTGAGGATTCATGCTGTTTGGATTCCAGTATGAAGACAGGCCTGGACCTCCCGGACTAATGTGTGGATTGGAACATAGTTATCCTTCGGATTTTGCAGTTTTCTGAATTTTGCGATGCAGTTCTCTGCTCAAAAGATGTGGTATGGGAAAATGGGTCAAAGTGTAATTGGTGTGATACTATATGCCCCACATCTGACTGCCATAATTGTGGGAGGAGCTGCCTTAATGTACCAAGAACCTAATGCCATCCATTTAAAGAGAGGCTCCAGACAAGAAGATTCCAACATTGCCCAAGGTGGAAAATCAAATCTTGAGTGGAAAAGATCAAAATTTGGTACATGTCAGCAAATAAGCCTGATGGTATGTAGCTAGATCCGGAAAACTGAACCCACCTTATTTAATTGGAAGTTGCATCCTTTTCAAAGATATTCTTGGTGGAAGGAACCCCCAAAGAATTTAGGAAACAAAGCATTAAGTTTTTGAAAACATTTGCCAGGTGTAAGTGTAGGGATCCCACGTATAACATAAATAATTCGGGGCATAGCATTCATCTTAGGTGTATTAACCTTACCCCATAAACTCAACTTTAAAGATGCTCATCTATCTGTATCTCGTGAAATATCATTAATCAACTTATTTAAATTTAAACTAATCATTTGATATACTGTATATCTCTAGGGACAATTATTCCAAGTAAGTAATAGACTCTGAGCACCATTGAAATTGGCTAATACACTAATGTATATCCTATCTCTAATTGGCATTATTTCCAACTTTGACAAATCCACTGAATTGCCTACATTGTCTGTTTTAAAAGTTGCTGATCCGTAGTTCTGAAGAGAAGGAATTTTTTGATTCTTAATCAGTATATTTAAACTTTTCTGTATTAGTTTCATTTTTAATCACATATTTCAGTGAAATATCTTATAGGTTTAGTTGCAAACCCAGGCCTCCTTGTTGTGTTTTGTTTTGATGTTGCTGCCCTATATATTTAAATTTGTTTTGTAGCTTAGTTAGCTTATTTATAATATTTTGTTGCTGTTTTCCTGAAAGGTCAGCATAAGAGGATATTAATTTCTCTTCCTCTGGCTGACCATCTAATGCACTAGTCTCTGAAAGAAGTTTGTACTGAGTTTCCAATAAACCCATATTTAAGGTCAGGTTTTTCTGAGTAACTGCCTTGTCCTGAAAGTGGGTCACGAGGCAGTCCTCTGGATGAATAAGAATCTTCCTAGATATGGAGAGCCCAGGTCTTGGGGTTGGGGCCTGGCCTGTAGACTAGGGCAAGCCCACCCCTATTTCCAATTGTGGAGGATCACTCCTCACTACTGGGTAATCCCTCCCTTGACTTCCGCTGTCATCATTAAACTGCACCCCTTTCATTTAACACACACAAGATATATAGTATTTTATTTAAAAGAAAACAAGAAAGCATATTATTTTAAGAATGTTGTCACTATTTTTAAACAGGGTTTATATACTGTTATTTTTACCACCAATCAGGTGTTAGAAGCCCCAGTTCCTATCCTTAACCAAGCAAAGCCAATTCCCCTATCAAGCTCCACCCCAATCAACTCACAGGCCTAACATGAGGGCTTGAATGGCAGACCTCTTTCTGGTTGGGTTTAACTTCAACCTGGAACTTTCAGTGCTGTTTACCAGGCTTCTTCTGAAGTCTTCAGTCTGGTTGAGCAGCTGCTCAGTCTTCAGATCACCACCAGCAGCTGTCACTCAGGCTTCAGCTGTCTACCCTGAAGGCTGCTCTGGGAGTCTTTCTCTCCCATCATGTGCTTTCAGCTCGGCCTCCTGGTCTTGTAGTTGCTCTTCCTCTTGGCTGATGTCATCTTTAGGCTCCCCAGCCTCTCAGGAAGCCACCTCCTCAGGAAACTCTCTAGTCAGACCCCACACACACATTTTCTCCACAGCTCCTTATATTCATTCTAGTCAGAACCCTCCAGCCAATCAGCTGTACAATGGCCAACATTCCATCATTCCATCTCTGTGTAAACTTTTAACCAATGGGCAGCTTTTTAATATTCAGTTGTTCCCCAGTCAGATGTTACCAATTTCAATCCTACCTCCCATATAAATAGAGAACCTGGCTTCATTTTCACTTCCTAGAGGTAACAGTAACTGCCGATTTGCCAGCACAACAATATAACTCCCCTTACAGTCAGTTAGACAAGTACATATATTCACGCACACCCTCACAAACAGATGAATAGGCACTGCCTGCTTAAGTCTTTATATTGCTGCTGAAATTAAAACTAAAGAAAGTGACAATAAAGCAAGCAAAGTTTTTGATGTCCTCAACAGGTAAAAAAGAATTAGTCTCAGAACTCATGATTTTATTTATGTACAGCTTTTATATAGCATTCCACATCTAAACAGATTCCGGAGTGGTGAACAACAAAGGATAAAATGATAGACCGTAATTCTTTTTTTACCTATTGAGGTCAAAATGTAGGGAGTTGTGGGAATGTTGAGAGCAGTAGGACTTTTTTCTGACTAAACAGGCGTAGAATTATGTCCTAAATTGACAGCATTCTGCAGATCCTAAATGGCATAGAGGCAGAGAGTGTCCGAAAGTTTCAGTTGGCCAGCATTTTGTTTCAAGATGATGGTAGAAATGTTCATTATGCCTAAAACCATTCCAGATAGAGGTAGAACAAATCCTAAAAGTTTCATAACCATCGATCAAATGGCATAGAGGCAGTGAGTGTCTGAACATTTTGATTGGCTGCTATTTTGTTTCAAGATCGTGGTCAAAATGTACACTATGCCTACAACCATCCCAGGTAGAGGTAGAACAAATCCTGAAAGTGTTATAACAATCGGGTGTATGGTTTTCGAGTCCATGGAGGACATACAAATAAACACTTCCTTTATATATATCAAAAGATTAATAATTATTTTTAGTACGATTGGATAAATCCAGTAGTCTTCCTACATATGTCCAGAGCAAACCATATTTATTACCAAGAGGCAACTATCAGATTGTGTGAGGAAGACAGTAGATGTAATCGGTGTGTCTAATGACTCGAACCATGCTGTTTCAGTTGTAGGGTGGCCAGATACAATGAGGACAGAACTCTTGCACGTTTAGTAGTTGTGCAGGACAGGAAATTTCAGCAGTGTAACTTATACTGAAATTCCCTCTTCTACGCAGCTATTAAAGGTGCAGGAGCCCTGTTGTATGTTCTGTCTGGTCACCCTAATGAGTCTGCTCTTTGGTGTGGAGAACACCCATGTCTGCATCGAGTGGAAATATTTCAAACATTGATTGCTTCAATTGAATTTTGGGCCAAATGTGCATAAGGAATTGTGGTTGGCTATACGGCTCCTTAGGCAGAATTCCCCCCCCCCCAGTTTATGGCACTTGACAGAGCTGCCCCTTTCATCCCTCCTTTTTGCTGTTAATGGTGGAGTGTTTTGGCAACTGCAAAATGAGGCAATCTAGATATAAGTCTCAGTAATAGATTCCAAAGAACATGAACTTTCCATATTTGCAGACAAAATGATTATTTCTGTGGCTGATTCCATGTCAGCCTTACTTGTAATGGTTCTCACATTGGAAAAGTTTGGGTTAGTATCTGAGTATCAAGCCAAATACAATAATTCCAGTTAGAAATGTAAACATACCTATGGAAGTAAAAACACAGTTTCAGGCTGTTGACCCATTCCCATGACCTGATGATCCATTGACATATCTTAAAGTTTTGATTTCTCCTGATTTAACTGTTCTCAATAACATTTATTACAGTTGTGATAGCCAAGAAGAATCTAATCTTTTTTACAGGTGGGTGGGTGTTTGGGGTGGATTTTTTCTTTAATTTTGGACAACGCATACAGTAAGCATGAATATGAATATTTTATCTAGTATGACTTTTCTATTCCAATCCTTACCTGTAGTCACTGATGTCTGTGAGAAATGTAAATTACAAAATATACTTAGGGTGCAATCCTATGGCTGCTAGTCAGCGGCTAGATGGCCATAGGATAAGTTGGTTCCTGGGAAATGACCTTGGAGCCCGCACTCCGAGGTCGGTTCCCTGAGAATCGACTTTCACCCCCTCCCGCGCTGCCTCGTAGGCAGTGCAGAATGGCCCCGTGCTCTGAAGAGGAGCACAGAGCAGCAAAAACGGAGTGTGATGGGGTGGGGAAGTCAGAAATCTGGTATGACATATACAACATGTCGTCCAGCCGCCGCCTCCCACCTTCGTACTTCCCGTGGCTAGACAGCTGAAATTGGCTGTCTAGCTGCAAATGCAGGGCGGTTGAAGCATGGAGAGGATGATTACCTCCGTGCTTCTCCTGCCCTGCACTGGATAGGCGGTCGCCTCCGGGTTTGGAGGCAGCCACCTATCCCAGTAGGATTGCTCCCTTAGTGATGTCTTTTACGATCCACTGCTTAGAAATGGGTTAGTTGCTCTGTTAAGAGTTCTGCTAGCTTGGCATTGCCTTTCTGAATAATTGCAATGGGTTCAGGCTGAACAAGCAGTAGGCCAGCCTGATGCCCTCCAGATGTTTTGGACTACAACATCCAGCATTCCTGACCATTGGCTATGTTGGCTGGGGCTGATGGGAATCGAAGTCGAACCATTTGGAGAGTACCAAGTTGGGGAAGACTGCATTAGACCATAGTCCTCTAGATGCTCGGTACTGCTAGTCTTCTCACTGATGATGGTATTATTTTAGTTACTCTGAAGCTACACAACTAGAGCCTCCTTCATGCATGACTCACATCCTCATCCTATCAAGGGGCAATGGAGCCATGCCTCTGGCTCCACCTGTGGCATCCACGTGTTAAGAGGGAAAGCCTCCCTACAGGGGGAAAAGCCTACCTGTGTAGGGCCTTATGTGGGGTGCGTGTCCTGAGGCCAGCAGCATGGCCAAGCTGCCCCTTGATCACTTGAACACTCTTTCACACAACTAGAGTGTGAATTCTTTGACTGGAGGCACTGCTAACATCTTCTGTTTAAAGAACTCAGAATCAATTTATATTTTTACAGGAATATTAGAGAAGTTTTCAGAATTTGTGGTGCTTTTTAAAATAAATGCATGAGCAATTAAATATACTTCAGAGCTGTTATGTGCCTTTCCCTATTAAAAATTACAATTACTCAGTGGCTACAGTTGCAGCAAGCTTCTTGTCACAGATTCAAGCCTTGATCTCTACACTGGGGGGGGGGGTGTTTTAATCTTAGGCCCCCAGCAAATTCAAATGGCTTTGTGTGCAGAAGCCAACAGAATGCTTGCAAAGGAAGATCAATTTGTCATGCTCTTCTTAATATCTTTGCACTTGGTACTGAGGGAGAGTTAGGGTAAAGTTGACACTCAGGAGAAGAGAATATGACTTGTTGGAGCTTTTGGAGTGGGTGTTGATTGTGCGTATATGTTAGGACTTGTATAACAGTCTTTAAAGGTGATTTGATATCGTAACAGGACAGAAAGAATAAAAGAGACAGTGGGTAAGAATGGCTCTATGCAATTAAGTTATCCAGGCGGATGTCCTGTACAATGCAACAGATAACTCTTTGGCTAGCTCTTATTTTATGTGTCACACAGCAGGGGCTGCACCAAATCAGAAAGATGACTATTTGCTGACACAGTGAACTGCTAGTTAGTTATCACTTATGCTAGCAAGAGCATGGTTGCTTTATCTGGTGGAATCCACAGTTCCATCGAAACAAAGACTCTGTGATAGCCTGGAAGAGTATGTGATTAAAACACATGGAATTATTTGCTTTCTACAGGCTTAGGACTGGTTCCCACATGCATGTAAACTACTCAGTTTACCTACAAGTTATTAAATTAGTCTATAGGCTGAGAATGTGAACACTCTCCCTAGAAAAGTATTGTGTTTCGGGTGACTTAAGCTGATATGAAAGTTCTACCCATAGTGTTATTTCTGTGATGGTCAAGTCACACATGCAAGTAACAGTCATCAATCAATCAACCTGGAGTTTATCATCTCAGGGTAATAATCCTAGGGTAATAATCCTGAGATCATTCTCCTTAATCTTGATTGTGCAAAGTCCCTAAATTATAGGATGTAATGACACTATATTTCTGAGAGTAATGAGGGGGAAATCTTTCCTCTCCTGTTGACTTTAAAATATTTGTTGAATTTGTTCAAGTCAACATATTTGATATTTTTAGTTTACATGGATTGGCTAGAAGATTGCAAGTTAGACAGTAAATTAGAGGCTTTGTTTTCCAATGTGATCTCATTACACTGAGGTTTTTTCAGACTCTCTGTTAAAATCCCAGAGTGATAAATATTCATTGTGCATGACTGAACAATAGGAATGCAGTCGTGATACAGTTCCTCATTCTCTTGATGGAGTCTTGTAGCATGAATCTTAAAGCTCCTGCAATTATAGCTCCTTTTGTGCTCCATGCTGCTGGAAAAGTATTTTACCTTTGTTCAGAATCTGAAGTTACCTGGATCTATCTGGGCAAGGAAATAGATGGTGTTCAAATGGTAAGGTTATTAGAAATGTGCAGAGCAATGAGCAAGTGCCATCGTCATCCCAATGGGAATTTTCAAAGGGAGATGTTCAGCAACAATAGAGTTTATTATCACTGCCCCTCTAATGCTGTTTCACCACAGGGATTTCTATTTGCAGAGTAAAGGCAACAAAAGTAATGCAGGAGTAGCCGAGAAAAATCAATGGCTTGGCAATTGCGATCAGCAAGGTGCTTTTGTTAAGTGAAACTTATCAATATCCCAGATAAAAATGGTTCCATTCACACATCAGAAAACTGTCACCCAGGATTGTATTGTAGGAGTAATAATGGAGGTTGTTACTTGCAACTGCATGCTGTTTAAAATCATTTCTAGGCATTTAGCAAATACTTAAACCAGAAAATCTTTATTTTTTAAATATAAAATTGCATTTTCATGATGAGATTCCTGAAAGATAGACCTATAAAATTACAGACGATAAAAGTGAACACTGTGACATATTGTAATATATCTTTCTGTACCGTTAAGACAGTAAAACAGTAAAAGCCCACTTCCTGCACTTGCTGATGTCTTTCCCCCTGCTGATACCTCGCTCCAATTTCCTCAGTGGTCACAGAATTTACTAGACCAGAAAGTAGATCTCCAGATGTTTTAGACTTCAATTCCCAGCATTCCTGACCATTGGCCATGCTATCAGGGACTTCTGGGAATTGAAGATCACAACACCTGGAGATTTACCTTCTTCCCACCCCTGGACTAGACTAACAATCCTAGGCCAGTGTTAGCCAAGCTATAGAATTCAGTTATATATCTCCAGATTGTTCTTAAATAGTAGCCCCGTTCAGGCATTTTCCTGAACATGTGAGGGCTTAAAGTATGTACTGGGACAGGGCCAAGCATGCTTGCCCTGCCCCCTGTGTCTCCAGATGTCCCAACCTCACCCCCTCAGTTCAGACCTTGCTGCATTGAATCAGCAAGGTCTGAAAGGGAGTTCTACTTGTGTTCAAGTGAACATGAGTAGAATTTCCAGATGACGTAAAGCTAGCAAGGATAGCCAACAGCACAGAAGGCAGGTATAAAAAGGATTGCGACAGGCTGGAACACTGGGCCGAATCTAACAAGGTGAGATTCAACAGAAATAAATGTAAAGCCTTGCACTTAAGTACAAAAATCAAAGACACAAATATAGGATGGGGGAGACCTGGCTTGCCATTAGTACATATGGAAAGGACCTAGGTGTCTAAGTGGATCACAAGCTGAATATGAGCCACCAGTGTGATGTGACTGCTAAGAAAGCTAATGCAATCTTGGGCTGCATTAACAGAAACACAGGAAGTAGGGATGTCAGAGAATTCTGCCATGGATCTCGGTGAGAACGAATGCCAGTGCATTCGGTTCCCTGAAATCCGTGGCGGAATGAAGCTCCCTGCCCCCCCACCCCGCGAAAGGTGCATGAAATGGAGCACCTACCTGCTGCCATTTGCGCTGCTTTGCGAATGGCATCTGCGTCTGTGGCTGCCATTAGCTTCTTCATTATAGCTGTGATAGGCTACGTAAATATTTACATAACCTATCACGGCAAAAAAAAAAAGAGGAATGCAAATGGCGGCGGCTACAGCGGCCGCCATTTGTGTTCCCTTTTTTTTTTTGCTGTGATAGGCTACGTAAATATTTACGTAGCCTATTATGGCGAAAGACAGGGGCGCAAATGGCGTAGTGGCCACCATTTGTGCCCCTGTCTTTTGCTGTAATAGGCTACGTAAATATTTACCCAGCCTATCACAGCAAACAAAAGGGGAACGCAAATGGTGGCTGCTGTAGCCACCGCCATTTGCGTTCACCTTTTTTTGTTGTTGCTCTGATAGGCTACGTAAATATTTATGCAGCCTATCATGGCAAAATACAGGGACGCAAATGACGGCGGCTATGGCAGCCGCCATTTGCGTCCCTGTGTAGGCTGCCGAGTGGCCGGATGTCCAACTGCAGGTGGCCTCGGCCGGCGGCTCCACGGAGTTGCTGCGGAATGGAGCCGGCTGGGGAAATTTCAGGGGGAAGGACGGAGCGCCTCCCCCCCCCCCACGAATGTCACCCTTCGAAAAGGTAAGTGACTTTCATACATCCCTAACAGGAAGTAATAGTTCCATTCTATTCTTCATTAGTCAGGCTACATTTGGAGTACTGTGCCCCATTCTGGGCATCCCATTTTAAGAAGGTAATTGACAAGTTGGGGCATGTCCAGAGAAGAGTAACCAGGATGGCGAGTAGTCTAGAAATCGAGTCCTCTGAGGAACGGTTGAAAGACCTGAGTACATTTAGCCTGAAGAAGGGAAGATTAAGGGCAGACATAACAGCAGTCTTTAAATATCTGAAAGGTTGTCCTGCAGAAGATGGAGTCGAGTTGTTCTCTCTTGCTCCGGGGGGCTGTACTAGAACTAATGGGTGGAAATTGCAGGGAAGCAGATTTTGGCAAACATTATGAGAAACTTCCTAACAGTGAGAGCTGTTCAGCAGTGGAAGAGATTGCCATAGGAGGTGGGTGAGGGACTCTCCTTCACTGAAGGTATTTAAGCAGAGGCTGGATGGCCATCTGTCAGGGATCTGTCAGAGCCTGCAATGAACAGGGAGTTGGATTAGATGGTCTTTGGAGTCTCTTTCAACTCTGTGATTAATATATGCATAACTTAGACCTTATTTGGTATCATACCCAGTTCGACAATAAGTATACATCAACATCCATTGTTACACATATTAATATATGCATCAATATCAATCAATAAAGACACACATCAATACCGATAAATACTATAAATATAAATCCAATAAATATTCATAACAATGCATATTAATACTACCAACTATGGGAGTACTTTCATTTTATAAGTTGCGTATTTCCTTGGCAGCATGTTGGCTGGAGACATGTAGTGGTCTACAGTATCTCATCCAGATCTCATAAGAAAAAAAAAAACACACAAACCTACACTCAAGTGACAGGTTTTATGGGTTCACAAAAAAAGTACAGGGTGGAGTTTGCTTCCATTTCACTGACCCTTGGCATAAGGAAAGGTCCTTTGAGAAATTTAAATACTTTTGCTTCAAGCTCTGCATCTTAGTACTTGCTCTTTATTTCCTTCTTATGTGGTTGTGAAAGCTCACAGCGAAATTTGCTCAACTGCTTACCATGCTCCCCACATATTCACAAATGTCAAGCATTACATACATTTTTTTCTCATTGGCTCTGGAATGCAGAATTCCCATGGTCCCTGTGCTTACAGTCCAGTATTATTTATGACTCACAAGTAGAGCAACGTATTTATTTTTATTGCCGCAAACCTCATGAGAGCAGTTTTCAAACACAACTTTATGAAACATAAACAGGGGTTTAAAAATCTCTTCTCAATTATGTCCTTCTGTAATGGCAAACTGCAAAGCAACAATACATGATTCTACTACTTCTGTTTTACGGGAGAAGCAAGTTGATATGTTGCAATATGGATGGTATACATATATATGCATGCGCGCGCGCGCACACACACACACACACACACACACCCTGTGCTAACATAGTTGTCGGCAATCTCTTAAATGACTTTTTATCCTTTCTTCTGTCAGCAATAATCAAATACGGTCTCTTTCACCATTACAGTGATGAACTGCAAGATTAGGTTACTTTTTAAACATCTCATTTAGAGTAGAATTTTGAAATATTGATGGGGAAAATGGATAAAGTGACTTTTGCTACTGTGCTTGTTCTTTCATCCATGAAGTCATGTTGAACTTTCAGTGCACTGGAATGAAACAATCAGGTTTTTTTTATCAGGAAGACCACGCCGTAAAGATGCTTCAATGCTCAATGTTGTTTTCAGTGCTCTTATTATTGTTATCTCAGTTTAGATTAATACACATGCTTCCCTTTTTAGTAAGGAAGTAAACAGTGATTGATAAACAATGACAGTGTGGCGTAGTGGTAAGAATGTTGGACTGGGACTTGAGAGCCCCAGTTTCAAGTCCCCACTCAGCCATGAAGCTCACTGGGTGACTTTGGGCCAGTCACTGACTCTCAGCCTAACCTACCTCACAGGGTTGTTGTGAGGAGCACATAGGAGGCTAACATAGGCCGCCTTGAGTTCCTTGCAGGAAAAGGTGGGATATAAATATAATAAATAAAGTAAGTAAACACACAAGACAGTTGACACATTAACTTTCCCACTATCTGCTTACTCTCTCTGTAACATTTCTGCAAAAATGGGACTACAGTGAATAAAATGACTATATTACAAGTTCAGAGAAGTGGATTCTTACAGGGTGGAAGTCGTCATATGTCCCTAGAACTGGTATTGTTCTGTGCTCTGGAAAATGATGGAATGTGGGATTGGCTGCAGAATTCACCACCCTGAGAACTTCAGCTATTTTCTCCCCAAAAATTTCTAGCTCTGAGGGCATAGGGTTCTTGTGGGTCAGTTCACTGAGTGCTGCTAAGCCAGTTAGTATAGTGGCCTAGATGGCAACTATAAAAAAGTCAGTCTGGAAGGCTTGTGGCAGAAATGTGATTCTAGTCTGTCTGGAGTTATGGTACTGGAGCTGACTGCTGGAATTTTGCATCTCTCTTTTATTATTTATTATTTATTTATTTCATTACCATACCACCCAATAGCCGAAGCTCTCTGGGCGGTTCACAAACATTAAAACCAAAGAGCACACAATAAAACAATGCAAAATATATAAAACATTAAAACTACAGTAAACAATACAACCAGAATAAAACCAGAATTTTACTCTCACATGTGTATGTACAATCTGTTTGGGCCTCAGAATTCAGCTTTTCTTGGGTTACATTGCTGCAGAATTTCAGTTTTTCGTTTTTTAAGCACAGGGTAAACCCAACCCTGCTCATATGCTTTGTTTCCATTCAAACTAATTGGACTTCAAGAATATTGACTTCTCCAATTTTCTCTTTAATGAAATTATCCCTTTGCTTGTCATGGTTAGTTAAAAAACACACAAAAAACCCGCACATGTTATGATGACGCTGTAACTTCTGCTCTTAAACGCATTCCTAATGAGAATGGATTGGCTGTGGGGGATAAATTAAGTCCTTCACTTGCATCAAGTGTAAAACAGGATTGATCTTTGAAGGGGCTTATTTAGTTGCACTTATTGGTGTAAAGCTAAACATTCATTGTGGGTGGCTTTTATTGTGCAGTCACACTGCCTCGTATGTGGAATTTTATTGGTGGGGCAGCAGAGGACATCACCTTCCATTTATAATCCTCTTGTGTTTTTCACCCCCCCCTTCTGTCTTTTTCTTACCATAAAATATACATTAAGCAGGGAAGCCCTGACTAGCTAGCTGTACAATGTTGACAGAATGCACCCTGTAAATCATAATTCCTTCCAAAAGTACATTTTAAGTTGCAGAAATTACAGGCCAGCAACTTTGTTGTGTGTGAGCTAGTGACATGTTTCACAGGAATGGTGTGCATATCTGAAGCTAAGGTTATATTTTTAAATTTGTTTTTGTTTATTTATTGTACTTATTTATAAACTGCTTTTCTATTTATTGTAACCAAAGTGGTTTAGCAACAACAACAAAAAACCAATAGAGCAACACATTATAATATGTAAAAGTAATTAATAGTTAAAAATGACAATACAATACAAGAAAGGAGAAAAACAAAATAATTTAACACAGCCAACAGCCACTCCCAAGACTACTGAAAATGCAAGGTAAAAGCCCTGCTGGAATGAACAGGTATGCTTTAGTTACATGTCTAAAGGCTAATAAAGACGTAGACTGGCAGGACCACTCCAGGGAGGATGTTCCACAGCCAAGCTGCCACCACCAGGAACATCCTGTCCCTTATCCCCACCTGCCAAATTTCCACTGATGGAGAAAGACCTCTTGAGATAGATAGATCTTAAAACCTGTCCTGGACATGTCCATATGACAAAAGGTGGTTCTGAAGGTATCTGAGTCCTAGCCCATTAGAGGCTTCAGGGGTTAATACTAGCACTGGAATTGAGCCTGGAAATTGATAAGTAGTCAATAGAGAGTTGTATACATTTGAAGTCCAAACCATTTGGAGGGTGTTTGGGGGAAGGCTGCTGTTAAACCTCATGTGTCCAATGGTTTAATAATCAAAAGTGTACAGGAATGCACTTTATATCCCATGATGGCAACTACACAATGATGGAAAGCAATAGGAAAAATCAGGTAATCAAAATTATGATTATTTTTTTGTGTGTGTGTTTTTGTGGTACTCAAGCACACATTCATCCCTGTGTGCAGTACATAGATACCTATGTTTTCATGTTTCATGTTTTCAGGAATGGCGTGCATTATGTACCAAACACACACTTACATGTGTGTGATTGGTTCATTCATTCAGCCTGAGTAATCGTGTCATAACAAGCATTTATTTTTCTTTCATTTGTCTGCTGCTTGTAGGAATTGTTATCTTTGACAACAGCAGATCCCCATGAGAAATAATTTCACCTGACAGCATACAAATAAAATACCTATTCTTCTGTCAGCTGCATTTATAGTCACAGGAACATGAAAGCAAATAACCCTCACATTTTATTTTATTTTGTTCCACTCTATTCTATTTTTATTTTTAAAACATCTGTCCCATCCTTCACTCGCAAAAGTGGGTTCCAGAGCAGTGTACAAAGATAAGATAACATATCCACAATAAAATAATGTAAAGCGCCAATCCAAAAGTAAGTCAGATATAAACAACCATTCATTATCCAGCCAAAGCCAGACCACAATGGTATACCATTCCTTAAAACCTCAATTTCAGGTGGAGTGAAAATGTTATGTATTTCAATGTGTTGTATATGGAGAAGAGAAGAGGCTTTATTCCACTGGAGGCTTCCATGAACACTAATGAAAGGAGGGAGACAATATTTGCTAATTTCCCCTTTCCCCTATAGCTCTCTGAATATCTGGTCTGGAGGGCTTGGTATCCCTGTGGCATAGCACTGGCAGTTGTGTGGGCCAGGGGAACCATTTTTGAAACAGTTGTGCTTTGAAGAAATGGGTAATAATGCTTAGCTAAATCTAGGGTGTGTGTTTTTTATCCCTGGCAGACCATTTAAAAAGAATTGTTGTGGAAAGTCTCTGGATTAATTACAGCCTGCAGAAATCAACAATGTTTAGATAAAGACTGGAGTTGATATCTTTTTTTTTTTTTTTTTTTTACAATGTCAGGAGACAGAACACTTCCTTTCCCATCACAATGTGACTGAAAGACCATCATTTTCTTTTGATCAGCTTGTGCTATTTACTGGAAGGGCAGTCTGGTTTGCAAGCTATTCTTGCCCCTATTAGGCACTGATGGTGACATCTACCAGCTTCCCAGCTGGTGTTCCAAAGTATTTAACTACTTAACCTGCGCAGAGCTCACTGTTAATATACCTAAGTGGTCAAATGTGCATGAATAGTTCCGAGATTTAGTGAAGACACAATCATTACTTGCAGCAGCAGGCGTTTCACTTCCCGCTGAGGAGAATGTCACCCTGCTGCTTCCAGTCATAGCAAGAGCAACAGGAGCAAAATGCATGAAGACATAGGAAATGTCACAGTGCAGTGTATCAGAAATTCCATTTGCAGACTTAGCCATGTCAGTATATCAGATGAAAATTTTTATTGATGGGTTTAGTTTCTCCCCTGAAAGTTATTCAGTCACCAGATTTCACTGTTAAATGCACAATAGATGAAGCACAGCCATAGGTGTCAATTCATTTCTGCTTTTCCCTGTTTTGGTCTTTTTATTGAAAGTCACTTTTGCAGCATAAAGTAGTTGAGAATTAGGTATTGGAGAGATACAGACAGAATGTTGGACTTTAGCCTGGAATCCTAATTCATATTTAGCTGTGCCACAGACACATGAGGGGGCCTTGGCCAAACCACAGACCTCCTACCCTAAGGCCTTGCTTCTCTAAAGTGGAGATGTTAATAGTAACTAAATCCACAAGATCTCTTTACCTCCTTATATACGTGACAGCTTTTGTGCTGGAGTTAATGTTATCTTTTTCCTGAATTCTTCAGCTATTCACACATCTATGATATTGAAAGCATATCAACCAGACTCGTGTATCCTGATATATTATGGATCCAGAATCAGTTATACTTCAAGTAGATCCCTTGATTTCAATACTACTCCTAAGTATGGCCAAATCTGGATCTAAACCTATATGTTTCAGTCATACAATCAAACCATGCAGGGTTTTCTCATCAGCCGAGCTCAGATACCAGGAGTGACCTTAGCTTGGCAAAAAGACCTTGAGGAGAGATGCTGAGCATAGGTAAGAAGCAGGTGCAAAGAGGCTCAGCACTCCTAACCCACATGCCCTTTTTGCTGTTAAAATCTGACAGCTCACCCAGCTCTTTCTGTGGGGCAGTTCTGTTTTCAGCACATGGAACACTGCCGCCACATCAACCTGGTCTGAGACCCTGTCTGAGCAAATTGCTCAGTAGGATCTCTTATGTGTTGCAAGATCCAGCTGCCCTTGGTTGCCTTGTACTGAGCCCCCTGGGGCCCTGTTTGGACCAGAACCTGACTGATGTCTGTCTGCCAGTCAGTAGACTGGGTTGGAGAAACTGTGTTGGACTCTATCAGCCCCAACCAGCATGGACAATGGTCAGATTATGGGAGCTGTAGTCCAACAGCATCTGGAGGGCTACAGGTTCTTCACCCCTGCAGTAGACAATACTGGGCTAGACTGATATAAAGGTAGTTCCATATGTTCTTAAGATAAGGGAGGAGACTATACAAATTGTAATAGCACCATAATGGTGCAGGGGAGCATAACTTTCACAATACGATAGAACTCATCAGGTCTTTAAAGTCTTGAAGTTACCACAATTTTTTCCAGGTTGGAATCTGATATTCTTTTTAAAGTCTAGACTCCAGTTTTGTCTCTGTAGCAGGGGTTGGGAATGTGTAATTCTCCAGTGGTTGGTGGACTGCAACTCCCATCAGCCCTGGGTGTTGCAGTCCAACAACATCTGGAGGGCTACACATCTTCCATCCGTGGAGGAGGATTGAATTACTTTCCATGGAGAAGGATTGAATTACTAGTCCTTTCTTGAATTACTTTGTTTCTTAAGGGACTGTGCATTGAGCTTTGTACAGTGTTGGTATTGTAGTAGTCTCAGTTCATAGAAGAAGCAGGATGCAGCAGCAGGACTAATGTAGGGAGCACAGTTTCCAGAAGAATAAGATAAGGACAGGAAACACCCTACAAGTTATGGTAAGAAGCTGTGATGTCATGAAAAGAGTCAGGAAAAAGCATTTATCTCATTAATTAAAAGTGTGTCCTGCACAATCTTAAAAGATAGATCAAGAGCTTTCCCCCCTATTCATCTTTCAAATTTTCTTTGTGACTTAACAGATGCTTGCATATTCCACGTGCCTTTCCAGCCCAGACATCCAGTGTTTGCATGGATTCCAACACGCTGGTGGAAATGAGTTATCTACCTAACTGATAATGGTCTCTGCTCTGCCCTTCTGGGGAGACCAAGTCCAAGTGCCACCAGATAAAGCTGTTTGTGTTGTGCTAATCCCTCACTAAACTAAAGAATTAACAAAATAGCTATAGTAATTAATTGTAGCAAATCATGTTTAATTTTAAAGGCTCTGTGATTACATGAGTTTAGCAATCCTCTGTTTATTTCCCGGCTATTGGTTAGGAAACTTAACCAGGAGTCCATCTTAAGAATTGGCATCTATTAGGTCTGCACTATAAAGCTAAACAATTTGTGAGCCAATGTTCCACATGATAGTCTAATTTCTATTGTTCAGCCCAAAGAAGAACTATTTGGCAGATGCACCATATTCTAGGCACGTGGTATCCTCTGGCAGTGCTGGCATCAGGGATCAGGATTGTTTGGCGCTCTCAGGAAGGCACCCACAGTCCTCCTAGCCTGATAAGGGTGCCCTCATTGCCACTGCCACCTACTCTCTACATGTGGCCCGAAGGGAAAGGGGGATGACCTCTGTCTTCCTAGATAGAAATGGTCAAGGCAGAATCTTCTGTACTCCCCTGTTAAATGCAAGGTAATATGGGATAGCCTCTCCTTACCTTTCAAAATGTCGGCAAATGGAAGGAACAGGACAAGTTAAAGCACCACTGAAATGGCAATGTGTGAACAGTATGGAAATGAAATACTCCTCCACTGGGGATAACATGGGAACAGACTCCTGCTGTCTGAAAAGGCGAGAGTGGACGTACCAACGTGTGCATTCCACTGTGCATTCCTTGGTTAATGAACTAAACAGTGGTGCTTTGTGGTTGGAGCTGCTGCATAAAAGGTCTGATTCAGAGAAGAAAGCACTGTGTCACAAAGAACATGTCTGTTAAACCAGAGCAGGAAATATATTTCAAAATCCAAAGGTCCAGCATCAAATATTCAGAACCTTAATCTGACAGTGTACTAGGCACAGACATCGGGTTGCACACACATCTCCCTGTATAATAAATAAGCTGCAGTCACCGCAATCACCTGTTGTCAGGGAAGGCAAAGTAAGGGACACCAAATGAGTCTTACATTCCTCTTCTTGAATAATACACGTGCACAGGCCCAGTCGCTGGATCAGGTTGTAGGATGGCTTTTGAACATCCATTTGTTCATGGGATTGCCTATCCAGATAGGGATATGTGCATGGAAGTTTGCCTCCATGTGCATATAGCTCCTAGCCTGATAAGGGTGTCGGGATTTCTCACTGTTCTTCCTAGTCTGATTGTTTTCTTCTCCAAAGCACACAACACTAAAGGTAGTTCGCCAGACTACATATTCTGACTCACAACCAACTGCTATCTTCTTTTGAAGGCCGAAACCGTTTCCCCCTTGCTGAAGTGGATGGCAAAAATGCCCACTTAATTCAACTTAGCCATGATTTGTGATCATTACAAATTATCAAGAGTTAGCAAGGAATAAATTGTATTGCTTTATGGGGCATGTGACAATGGAGAAAAAAAAGTACACAGTACACATTTAAATGGAAATATGAAGAGTATTGTGCTGAGCTGTTTGCTTGCCCTCAACACTTTTGTATGTAATTTATGGAAAGTATTATTCCTGTTATTCAGATGTATATCTCACACATGCATGCACGCACACAGAAAGGGAAGAAAAGTATCTTATTACATTTATACAGACAATAAAATGAAGAGTTTAATGGACCATGCTAGGTTCCTTTTAAAACATTAATTTCTTTGTGTTGTCCTTAATTTCCATGATAATGAAATGCTCACAATGACCACTGGATATTATTATATGAGAAATAAATTAGATCCTTCCAGTTAAATACAAATCCTCTCTAGTGCTGTCATCGGGATATGATTATTTATTTATTTATTTATTTATTTTATTTCTATACCACCCAATAGCCGAAGCTCTCTGGGCGGTTTACAAAAATTAAAACCAAACACACAATATTAAAATGTTATAAAATGCTCAACAGTTTAAAAAAATATAAGAGATAAAAGAGAACAGCAGCTAAGAAGGAGCAGATAAAGTCCACGTTTGCCCCTTTCCCCTTGTCTTTAAAGCTGCTGCCCTCCGCTGCTGCTATTTGCTGCTGGTATTGTGGCTGCTGGTGTCTCTGGAGAGGCGGGTGGGTGGGTCCTCAGATCCTACGTGACTCCAAGTGCGATGCTAAGTGCGCACTTTGCGTCGCACTTGGCGCGACGCCGAGGCGCTGCCTCTGGCAGCCCCGCCTTAAGTACCTGTGGGCGGGGGCAGAAGCAGGCTCAGGATCCACCCGGTGCAGCTGCTGGCTGGTCCTCCTTCCCCAGGCTCCTTGATTACTCTACATTTCTTCCACATACACATTAAATGGTACCCTTTGCAAGTATTTCCTGTTTGAGAAAAAATGTTGATTTTTTCAGATTTCTTTCATTTGACTACTGTTGAATTGATACTAATGGGAATGGTTTTCAAAAAGAAATGATTAAATAGTTCCTCTCTCTCTCTCTCTCACACACACACACACACTCACACACACACACTCACACACACACTCTCTCTCTCTCTCTCTCTGCTTCCTCCACAAGTATAATCCTGGGGCATGTGCTCAGAACCTTAGCATGTAGTATGACTCTTTGACCACAAAATCTCACACACACACACACACACACACACACACCCCTTTGAAATGCCAATTTAATGGAAAGATAGTGGAAAGTATTGACAAATGCACACACCAGCACTATATCTTTAGTCAAACTGATTGCAGGGTTGCTCGCTTCACAACAGCCATGAAAGTGGGGTATTGATTCCTTGCTAGCCTTAACCTGGAACAAACTCAGTTTCACATGTGGATTACTTTTTAAACAAGTTACAGGTACTCAGAAATGCCATATAAATCCCATCAAGCTTTTAGTTAGGAAACTTCTGATTCAGTTGAATGTGAGTATAGAACCAGAATGTTTAACTCAGGAGTATAAGAAAACTATATCATATATATAACCATATATATATCATTATATATGTAGTAGGTGGTTGTGTACATAAGGTTGGGAGGAGGAGGTGCTTCTTAGTTGTTATTGAACGTATTATTGTGCTGCAGTGGCACCACTGAAGCATGGCGACTGTTATCCTGGGAGCACAGATGCCTTGTGGAAGAGAACCTGGAGGGAAGATCTCAAATTAGCATGTTGAACTGCAGGATAATGCTTCTCACTTAATGTGCCCGAACTGCACATTACTAGTGACCAAACCACATGTTATGATATTCACGCTGTTAAAGAGTGTGCTTAAACTGGCAACTTTTATTTGAAAGTTCTAATCCTGTACTGAAATAGGGAGGGAGGGAGCATGCAGCCAGAAGGAAAGAGGCGGAGTTAGGGGGCGGAGCAGGCTTATAACTCCTCCACTCCACCGTCCTCACAGCCATGTGATGTGGCTTTCAAATAAAAAGTTCACCGTGCTGGCGAAGCCTAGTCTCTCTCCGATCCTGCAAAGGTGTCCCCTCCCGATACGTTCCAGCTGGTCAGTGGAACAATTATGTGAATGTCTGTGTTCATGGATAACATTCAGGTTTGTTTATGTGTGTTGCATTTTCTGGTCTTCTTTGGATTTATGTTGTCATTGTTTAGTTTACTTATATTTTTTTCTTTAAAAACAAATACAATAAAATATTTTTAAAACCTCCCGTAAGTGTGGACTAAAACATAGCATGAGGGCAAAATAAAGGCTGGCTATAAAGCCAAATTGACAATTAGCCCTGGTGGTCAGTGCAGAAGCTTTAACTTTGCACTTTTAAATCTTGTATATATTTCACTCAAATACATCAAAACTTCTCAGTTCAGTATGAAGACCCATGGCTTCCACAAACTTAGGATGACACCTGCCTAACAACTATGCAGACTATGAAATAAGGCAAAATGAGATACTTCCTACTTCGTTGAACTTAATTTTACACAAGTCGTATATTGTAATCATGAATGGAAAAGAAATGTATATAGTGTTATATAGTATATAGCATATATTAAAGAAATTATATGAGAAGGTTAAAAGTGGTCCAATAAATGAATATTGCGGTGGAATAGCAGAAGTAACGTATCTTTTTAGTGCTTCGTGTTGCAGGACTAAGTTAAAGTTATGATACTTGCCTCTGAGGGAATGAATTGCTCAGAGGATTAAGAATGGTAGAACTCTGCAGGTATATCAACTATTATGTCAGGGTGGAAACTGAGCTGATAGAACCCCAGAGCTGTTATAATTCTGAAGAGGAACAGCGATCCGTGGGAGAGGAGCTCGCTCATCTCTCACAGGCACAGCAGCTGGCAGAGATTCCTCCTGCCAGCATTCGTGAGAGAGATAGTGACCCTGGCAGTGAGAGAGCACTGGAGGGGGGCTTGCTGGACACTCGGCGCAGATGCAGGGAGCGATGACAGATGGAGGGCGCGGAAAGGAGGTGTTCCGCTCGTTTGGCGCTAAAACAACGGTCGCGTCCTGAGGACCCAAGGGAAAGAGGGAGGATCTCTCCATAGCCCATAAGTTCAGAGTCTTCCCATGGTTCCCCTTCAAATGGGGACCAACTACCTTACCTGGAGCTTAGGCTACTCTGCTATCTTTTCCCAGTGCTGTTCTTTGCTTTGTCGGTAGTGATTAGTATCTGAAAGAGTCATAAAGGAATAAAGGAATAAAGTCTCGGAAAGAATTCCTCGTCGTCTGTGTCCTGAATTGACTATTGGTGGGGACAGCAAGAGGCAGCTAGGGTGCTCCTGACAGCTTGGTCCCTGTTCCTCTTTTTTTTCTCTCTCTCTCTGCTCCTACTGCCTCTGGAGGCTGCCATGGACCCGGTGGTGCAAGCTCTTGCGCAAGAGAACCAGGTTCTTCGTGATCAAGTGGCTCAACTGACGACTGCCGTACAGAGTCTGCAAGCTGCGGTTCAACCCCTCCCACCTCCGATTCCCCCCCATCGCAAGTGCCGGTAGCTCTGCCAGAGAAGTCTTCTGGTGAGAAAGGACTTTTTCAGATTTTCCGGGCCCAATCGGAGCTGTACGTGCGCCTTCAACCTGAGGATTTCCTGACAGAACAAGTTCGCGTGGGCTTCATCATTAACCTACTTTCAGGCGTGGCAGCTAAATGGGGTTCAGGACTTCTCGCTAATGCCCCCCTGCTCAGGGACTATCAAGGATTCATAACAGCAATGGCCTGTTTTTTCGGTGACCCCCTGCGCATGCAGACAGCTTCTCAGGAGATTCACCACCTCAGGCAGGGCAAGGACTCAGTTTCCAGCTACGCAACAACTTTTCTTTTGCTCATGCAGGATTTACAGTTGAATGATGCCACGCTGGTGGCTCAGTTTTTGGACGGTTTGAACGACGTGATCTTGGATGAGTTCCTCCTAGCCCACCTACTTTGGAGGACCTCATCCAGACCTGCCTCCAGGGGCACCGGCAGACCCGGTGGGGCACCGGGGGCTGAGATTTCCCTCCTTCCATTCCCCCACGTTTCCTGCCCCCTCACCCCACCCTCCATCTGGTGCACAATTTCAGAGCCTTGAATTCGAACTTGATCCCGACAAGTACCCCCTCCCCCTCATACCGGAGATACTGGGGCGAGCCAAGATTTTCACGAAGTTGGACCTACATGGCGCCTACAATCTGATTTGTATCCGGGAGGGGGATGAGTGGAAGACCTGTTTCGGCACCCGGTATGGAGTGTATGAATACCTAGTGATGCCGTTTGGGCTCATCTGCGCTCCCCCCCCACGTTTTCGTGTTTTATGAATGCCACCTTCCAAGACTATTTGGACACTTTCCTCATTGTGTATCTCAATGATTTACTTATATTTTCTGAGGACTCCCACGCCCATCAGCACCATGTCTCCGCCATCCTCCAGCGCCTCCGCGAGCACCATCTTTATGCCAAGCTGGAGAAATGAGCGTTTGACCTAACCTCTTTGGACTATCTTGGCTACATTATCTCAGCTGACGGTATCAGGATGGATCCTGCAAAGGTCCAGGCTGTCTTCTCCTGGCAGGCTCCATCCACCAAGAAGGACTTGCAATGTTTTCTGGGGTTTGCAAATTTTTACAGAAAGTTCCTGCTAGGGGTGGACGAAAGGCACTTATCTTTCGTCGAAGCTTGTTTGCGGTGGGGGGGAGGCGCTTCGCGGCTCCCCCCGCAAAGTTCAGGCCAGGGGGGGAGGCTTCCGGGTGGCACCTTTCTCATAAGTTCAGGGTCTTCCCGTGATTCTCCTTCAAACGGGGACCAACTGCCTAACCTGGAGCATAGGCTACTCTGCTATCTTCCCCCGTGCTGTTCCTTGCTTAGTCGCTGGTGATTAGCATCTGAAAGAGTCATTAAGTTGTAAAAGGAATAAAGCCTTGAAAAGAATCCTTTTGCCTGTGTCTTGAGTTGGCTATTGGAGTAGACTGTAAGAGGCAGCTAGGGCGCTCCTGACATATTACTACATTTATTATTTTTATGCTACAAAACGTCACATTCAAAATACATTCCAAAGAACAGCACATTTCACTAGCACATGTTTTGGGACAGTTTTTTTTAGTAAGTTAATGCTAGCTTTCAGATGCAGACCAAAAGCTACTTCAATTATTTTTCCAGACTTACTCCCCATAGCTCAGATTGTGATGGGCTTTGTCATTACAGCTTCTCTTTCATAATGGCCACTACATTTGGCTAAATTCTTCTCCAGCAATGGCATGTGGTGCTATCTATACAGCATTTGGGAAAGTCCAAACTTCTTTTGGGTAATCAACATAGAGAGTAGGTCTACACTAGTTCTTTATACGGTCTCATGCTGAACACAGAAATCCTTTTTAAGGATCAGCATGTTGTTGTTTTCAACAAATGCCCTGCATAAACTTAGAGATTTTATTTAGGACCAATATAAATACTTCAGTGCAGAAAATATATGCACAGATATATATGTACATATATGTGTCCTTTTGGATGTTCATGTGTGTGTCTAAAATACAGTGATATTATAAAGTATAATTCATACAATTGCTATATAGATATTTAATAGTGAAAGTCATTTTTGTTGAAATATTTTTTTAAGTGTTAAATTGAAAAGTTGTAACATGTGGTGTGACCTCTCTTTCTTTTTTACTACTTGATCAACTTTCATCTTGCATTTTTGGCTTGAAAAACTCTCAATTCTCTCTGGAGAGCTAATTTCTCTCTTGGGAGATCCCAATTCTCCCAATTCTCTCTTGGGAGATCCAAAATCCCAATTCTCCCAATTCCAATTTTTCCAATTCCAATTCTCCCAATTCTCCCTTGGAAATTCCAGTTCTCCCAATTCTCTCTTGGTTGGAGGTAATTTCTGATTCATGGCACTTTCTTGTGTTACTTTTTGAAGTCATCAGTAAACAAACCCACTGTCTTAAATAGATGGATGTGTAAATGTAATATAATGTTGGAAATTGGGGGATTCATGCCCTGCCCTATTTTGAAGACTAGGGGTGGTACCATTTGGGGCTTTGCATGCATGGCCAGCCCCACCAGCCCCAGTCTGCAGGTCGTGTCCCTTCCAGAAAAGAGTGCTTTCGCTTGTTTTGCAGCTTGCCCCCCAAAATGCGACATTGCAGGCCGCACACAGCTGGGCATGCACAGACCAGGGCCGTCCATGCACACATGGCCTTAATTGGACACTACCCTAGAGTTTAGACATTTCTGGTTCAGATTTACACTTGTTAGTAACTCAAACAGAGCATGGGAAAATAGTTTTCAGTTTAAACTGTGTATTTAATCCATTAGTTCAGTTTTTTGTCTGATTAGCCTCCATCCTCTTGGTCTCAAGCTCACATTCCCAATTTTCTTCCTTTCAGGGTATATTGCATTATGAACATAATAGGTATACCAGTTATATCAGTTTACCTGGCATCGTTCCCTGAAAAGAATCCTGAAACTGTAGTTTAGTGGGGCTGATGAGAGTTAAATTTTCTTTGTTAAATAACCTACCCACCCTTGCTTTCCAGGAGGGGAGACAATCACTGTAAAACCAATTTAAGTCTGTAGTGTACATATGCTTTCAATCAATTTACTGTTCTCATCCTTCCTGATATAGTTTCATGGTACCATGTTTTTTGTCCTATTGTACAGCATGAAATGGACCTTCACAATATGGATTGGATTCAGGATCTGCCTTCTATGAGAATGAGGGACCTTCCATGGGGGGTTCTTTCACCTGATTTTTGGAGAGCCCCTGGCCCTCCCAGCACAACTCACCCCATTCAACAGAGTCTCTTGATTCTTTGTGTAGCTTTCTCATAAGACTGGAGGGGCTGCCATTGGAAGAAGGGGCCAGAAAAGTCCACTTCTGCCATTGCAGTTGATCCAGAATAAATCTGGATTCAGCCTTACAGAAATTAATGTATAATTTTGTTCAACCTTCAAATGGAATTCAGATTTGTACTGACTTCTGACACAGAGATTGCAGTTTAATGCCAGGAATTACAGATTCACTGTTTGCTGGATCCAGAGTTAGTCTTGATCCCAGACTGAGTGTAAAATTTGTACAAGTTCCGCTGAAATTCGTGTGCATAAGATAACATCCATGCTAGTGTAAGCTGTACACAAACTTGTCTGAGCTTTACTAATCCAGGGATGTGGTGTGTGATGTGTGCATTATATATGTGCATGAATACATACTTATGTATATTTCTGCATATGCATGTTGTACATGCACATAAACCAAGACTAATACAAGACTAATTGTAGAGCAAAGTTTATAGAAAACAAATGTGCATTGACAAGATGAGCACTGCTGGCTACTGCAAAGCAGATGTTACTTTAAAACCTGCCTTAACAAGTCCCATTCCTGCAGCAAAAAATGTTTGTGGCTAGAGCTGGGTGTGCTGTCAGACCTGGAAAAGAAAGACAAAGTGACGGCAGGAAACAATGAAAGCAAGATGCCTCTCAGCTGTCTTACTAAAGGGGTAAAGAATGTGTTGGCATGTCTGCAGACAAGGGAGCCCCAGCCTTTGCACTCCCGTTGGCCTCTCGTTGCTAATCTTTCATGTCTGTGTCTTCATGACAGGTCACAACATACAGGAGCTACTGTATATAGCTCTGGGGAATGATTTCCTAAGTCAGCAATGTTTTTATAAGGAGAGTCTAGGCAACTGAACAGGAGACCTTTGAGTGAGGAATTTTGATGGGCTTTCCCCCTCCCATTAGCCTAGTCAGTGGATGGTGTTTATGGATGACATTCCACCTAAAATTTATATGACCCTGTTTCCTTAGTTTTAAAATGGATACTCTGAATTGATTGCTGCCTGCTTCACGAAAATTTAATGAGATCTGTCTGTATTAGGGAATTGTTGGCTTCAGAGAACTTTCAAATTCCTTTTATATAGTAGGAGTGATGGTACTGATGGAGTGAAGGAAAGTAGCCAAAGATTCTTCTTCTTTTTAGTGATGGTTGGAGGCCCCCAGATCAAACAATAATTGGGTCACCGGTTACAAGCAGTAACTTGGTAAGAGGTTACACAGTTCAGATGGGTAAAATTGCTCTTTGCGGCAGGGAAGAGTTCTAAACTGGCTCACTTTTTTCTGCATGTGCATTCTTGTTTTGCTGCTGAACAGTAAGCAGGAGGAGAGGAGAATGGGGAGCCAGCAGCTCTGGTGCTGGTGGGGCTGTAGTGGAGGCATGGACAACAGTGTCACCCACCAGATGGGTGGCAGATGCTACCTGAGGACAGGCACTTGTTGCTGCAGTAATTTCCAGTCAGTCTTCCTTGTGTCCAAGTGGAGCCTGATACTGGTAACTGGTAAATGATGGTAAGGATTCTCAATAGGTGGATGTCATGGGGTGTGGGTGACTGGAAGAGGCATGGCTTGGGAAGACTATAATTATTTTGGTTCATTTGCTCACTAGGCAAAAAAATAATCCAAACATTTTGAAGTTTTTGATGTTCCAACAGCTGGACTTGTTGACTTTTATAAAGGCCACATTTACATGATGCATATATGACATCCATGAGGAGATCATGCAGGGTCAAGATAGGAACACAGACCTGTATTACATTTAGGTTAAATTACAAGCAAAATACTATATTCAGGGACAGTGGAACCTGCCTCAGAATACCATTGGCTTATCGCAAGGTAGGTAAATCTGCACTGTGAATCAGTTATTATTGAACTTTGATGCTATCAGACATTTTTCCTTGGCACAGATTTCAGATTAATCAACTGATATTGCAAAATGACATTAGGATAAAGGGAAAAGGCAACAAGGAATCTTGTGGAAACTTCAAGACTAGCTATTTATTGTGTCATGATCTATCATAGGAAAGAACCTACATCAGGCAAAAGGCATCTTCTTTGCCCATGTGGACAAGGAATTTGGTCTGCATTCTGCCCTTAGCTCAGATCAGAAGATTTATTGATTTCCCTTGAACTTTTGCAAGCCCTTGACCATAAAAGTGAAACCAAATTGTTGGAATCAAGAGTGCTTTCAGAAACACTGTGATAAAGTGCCCTGTATTGGTATCACACTGGTTATCTGAATGCCGGCATGGAAACTGCATCAGAAAATCAAAACAAAATACTAGATTTCCCCAGCACTTCACATAAATACCTTCTCATGCCATGTTAACAGCTCCTGCCTCTTTTTGATCCATCACAACCGTGAGTCACATGCAAACATCATACGTTGCGGAGATCAGTTACTTACATTACTTATATTCAGTGAATTTTGTTTGACCTGTATTCTTGTAAACAATGATCCAGTAATGGCATAGTCTCTACTTGCCCATATTAAATGCTGATTATTCAAAACTTGATTATTTTAAGCCCTTAGTCAGCTTCAATGAGAAACTGTCCTTCCATAAGAACATAAGAAAAGCCTTGCTGGATCAGACCAAGGGTCCATCTAGTCCAGTTTACATGGTGGCCAACCAGCTGTTGACCGAGAATGCACAAGCAAGACACAAGCGCAACAGCACCCTCCCACCCATGTTCTCCAGCAACTGGTGTACATAGGCTCACTGCCTGTGGTACTGGAGGTATCCTTCCTGATAATTACATTTTAGTCCAGTTGTAGAATTCCAGATGCTGGGGGAAAGGTGGCACTGTGGCTTCCCAATCCAAGTCCCACTTGCCAAGGCCACAATTCCTGTTTCTGCCTGCAACCCATGTGGTCGCTTTCCAGAATAAGGCTCCATTTCCACAGGGGAAGACTGGGGTGGGGGAAGAGGCAAATGTGGGCTGCTGGAATAGGTACTTTCTTTAAGGTACTGATGCCTTCTCCAGTGTCCAATTTCAGCATCAAATTGGGACTTGTTACACAAAATAAACAGAAGCTTAGGACATTTAGTGCTGCCTGCTCATGCCCCCACTCCAGTTCCCAAGAGGCATTGTACCAAGAGGTACTTTTGGTGGGAGACAAGAGGAGGCTGGGGGATGTTGACCTGGTGTTGAATGGGGTACGGCTACCCTTGAAAGACCAGGTCCACAGCCTGGGGGTCATTTTGGACTCCCAGCTGTCCATGGAGGCTCAGGTGTCAGCTGTGAGCCGGACAGCGCTGTATCAACTCCATCTGATACGGCGGCTGCTCCCCTTCTTTCCCGACCATCTGCTCCCATCGGTAGTACATGCCCTGGTCTCCTCTCGTTTAGACTATTGTAGTGCGCTCTACGTGGGGTTACCCTTGAAGACGGTTCGGAAGCTGCAGCTGGTACAGAACGCGGCGGCTCGCCTGATTAAAGGCAGCTGCCGGCGAGATCACATCACTCCAGTGCTGAAGGAGTTGCACTGGTTACCAGTTGTTTTCTGGGCCAAATTCAAGGTGTTGGTTTTGACCTTTAAAACCCTATATGGTTCCGGCCCAGCCTATCTTAAGGAGCGCCTCCAGCAACACCAGACAGGCCGCTTAACAAGATCAGCCTCGGATGGCCTTCTCTCTGTCCCATCAGCCAGGACAGCTAGACTGGTGGGGACGAGGGAGAGGGCCTTTTCTGTGGTGGCCCCCACTCTGTGGAACTCCCTCCCTAGGGAACTCCGTCATGCCCCCTCTTTAATGAGCTTCCGTCGTGCATTAAAAACGTGGTTGTTCAGGCAGGCATTTGGGGTGGGTTAGGGTATTTTAAAAAAAAAATTATGGTAGAATTTTATTGTTTTAAATTGTTTTATGGTGTGTTGTACATCGCCCAGAGTGGCTGGGTGACCAGCCAGATGGGCGATTAATAAATTTAATAATAATAATAATAATAATAATAATAATAATAATAATATTTGTAAGAACATGCATGTGCCAAAACATTGTGGCTCAATTTAGAACACCTTGGGGGAAAAAACCTTTGTTATTGCAAAGAGGCAGCTCATAATTAGTAGCCCATCTAAAATTTGAGCAGAATAAGTTTCACACAAGTCTAGCACCATCACTACCACACTCAAAACTGACACAACCACTGGATACAATTGAATTTCAGAATGCCATCCTTGTTCTGCAGCCAGAGATAACTCACTAGCTAAGTTGACCAGGGATGCTCATGTAAAGAACCAGGCTCTGATTTAACATATTCAACTTTGTGCTATATTAAACCACACCAATGTGCTTGAAGAGAATGATGGTAGAAAAGGATGCACAGCCAAACTTTGCTGCATTGGATTACAAAGACAATTGGCTTCAGAATACGAGTCAATAAATCAGGTTTAATCACCTCGACTGAGATTTAATATAAAATGTGTGTTGATGCTTAAGTAATTTTGAACAATTAATACATCTTTGCAAAATGTTTTGTTAACGCAATTGTATTGTTTGTTTGAAAAATTAAATTCAAGATCATAATGTATTCAATTTCCAGGTCATAATGTATGCTGCACGTAAGCTTTATTGGCCTTTCAGTGACAGAGGATTAGAATATGTCATTTGCTTCTGGTTGCTAATGAAATTACTGACAGAACTACAAAACTGAAATGAAGGAGAGGAATAACAAACAGGTCAAGCAACGTTCTATACAGGCTGGATTTTTCCTGTCACTCCCACAGGGAAGCTCTTTTGAAGAAGAACATATTTAAGTCAGAGAGACTAACAGCACACCCCTATACACATCTACTCCGAAGTACGTCCCCCTGAGTTCAGTGGGGGACTTACTCCCATGTAAATGGGAATATGTTTTCCAGTGTTTTAATCAATAACTGATAAAGGGGAACTCTGATAATTATACAAGGGATCACCCATTATAGTTTACGTTTCCATGCACACTCCCACATTTTGGTAAATGGGGAGTGTACTGCTCCACCCCCATGCCTGCCTGTAAAAGGCTGCTGCTGCTGTGCTGCTGCTGCTGCTGTTGTGCTGCTGCACAAGGGCTATGAACTCTTGGTCTGGCATGGCAGCATCATTTTAAGAACTGCACATGCACTGATGTGCCTGCACAGAGCCTTTTCCTTGTGGGCCTTTTTAAGACCACTCCCCTTGATCAGGGGAAAAGTATTGCTATGTGTTTTTTAAATGGCCTGAGCTAACCGATAGGAGAAGACCCCTTCCTCCTGCAAGGGAGGGGTCTTTGGGGTGGCCGGGTGGTCATCCAGGGGTGCATTGCTCACTGGTTCATTGGCTGAGCCAAGCGGGCCAATCAAATGTGGAAAAAAGGTGGACAAGAAGGAGTGTGTGTGTGTGTGTGTGTGTGTGTGTGTGTGTTTGCTATTGTTTGGTTTGAGGAGCCAACCCAACATAGCACAATCCTGGTATGTAAACTTGTTTAAATAGGGGAGGAGTATACAATTCATTTGTGAGTTAGCTTATACTGCTTTTGCCAGATCAGAAACAAAATCATAAACTGGTTTATAATGTAATTGCTTAAGATTTTATATTTAAAAAACACTGTGCTGGATGGCTGGGTGGCCAACTTTTATATCTATAAAAGCTCCTCCGCAGAATGTTGGCCCCACCTCTGGTGACCCCTTGGCTCCGCCTTTGCTGACCCACTTTCTGCCCCACCAGTCAGACTGGGCATGAGCTGCCACTGGCTGTAGTGTGCTAGTGACATCATGGCTGAAGTCCTCAGTATCTGAGGATGACAATGCAACCTCTTCTAGATCCAGAAGGCAGGTCCTTGGGGTCTTCCTGGGGAAATGGGTCCTGAGGCTTCATGACATCTTTTGGTTACCAAGTTGTCTCCCCTAACTGTTAACTCCATAGCCTCTTCTTCTGAGAATGAGAGTCAGGAACTCCTAGGACAAGAGGTCAGGGTTTGGGACCATGACACCTGCCCTGATGTGTGGAGCTGCCATTGATGGTCCAAATACATGGCCTGATTGGTAGATGGAAAGCTCTCAATGAATACAGTTCTATATTTTATTGTATTTTACTCATGTGTTTAACGTCTAGTTAGAGGAAAGGCATTGCTGAGCTATGATGTGTCTGGATGGGAAGGCTCTCTCATGAGTTTTTAAAAATTTGGGATGTTTGGGGCCTGAGCTTTGATGGTCAGAGTACCTTCCCTTTCCTCTTCATTTTTTTGGTATAAACCTATCCGCATTACATCTAATTTTGTTCTCCAGACCTCCCTTCTGAAATCACTTTCTGGCAATTCGATGTTTTAGATACTCCTAGCATGAGATGTAAGCCCTAGTATCCATTTTCAGTACATTCATCTAATCCTCTGCTGAAAACGTAGTCTTATTGGTCTTAGTTATATTTCATCACCCACTTAGTCGGCTTGTATATTGACTAGCAGAACAAAAATCCTGCATCAGGAGCTTGCATTAAACAACAGAGTATATGAATGTGGTGCAGGACAGCATCTGTCCACTGTTTCGTAGGGCAACAGAACGATCTTAAAATGATTAGGACTTTCAGAAGTAATTTAAACACCTGGAACAGACAATAAATGTCTGTCCAGAGGAGAATTTTTAATTGTCATGTTGACAATCAAGATAACTTCAGAAGACCTGCTATATCAATTTCATCAGGACAACAAAATAAGTACAGTAGGTATAAAACATGCTACAGCCTTTCATTATTTTTCTAATGATAGAAATCTTCCTAATCATATTCTTCCTATTGACTTGGAACATATGGCTCAATCTATGCTATGTTCTTATCCAAAACCAAAGTAAAAATCAAAGAATTTCAAGCAGGCAGAGGATAATTTATAGTACAATAAATTACTAATGTAGAATTAAGTCTTCCAAAGAAGAACACATAGATATACCTAGACCTATTTCCCTGCATGTGTTTTCTGATGGTATCTTGGCATTAAGACATCTGCTTTTGTTTCAGAATCTGTTCTAAAACAGCAGAGGTTACCAAACAGCTTCTGAAAAATGCTAGGAAAACAAAATGCACCCGCTGTACAAGAAATATGATAGCTGTTCTCTTGTAACATATATCTTCATGTTAAAAAGAGATGTGGTAATGTTGCATTATTCATGGCACTTCCATTTTGCACTCTTCAATTATGAGGAGCAATGGCTGAACAAAGACCTGTCATTATAGTATACACAGTTCCACAGTCACACACCTTCTCAGTCAATAATAATGCTTGATAAACAACCCATGTGTACAAAAAATATATTCTCATAAAGGGATTAACTTCTGTATTTTTGGTGAGTGCATAAAACACCAGATAAATGCTGTCATCAGATGACATACTCGCAGATGCAGAACTTTCTTTAAAAATGTTACTATTTATTGTTCTCTTTTTCAACAATTTAAAAATAATTATATAAAAGAATAAGGGTAATAATTGTTATTATTAACTTATGATTGACATTTTTCTTTTACATTAAGGTAAAATGTGACATGAAGTGTTTCACTTGTTAGACCATCACAAGATAATGGCCACTCACAAATTATTAGTAATCTCTTACTCTCTTTACATTGAGCATGTTTATGGCTATTTTAAATTAATTAATATCCTTTTCATGTTCAAATTATATATGACAAGAGAGAGATATCCTAGGATTTCCTGGATTTGTTTTTGCAATAAAGCAGGCCCAGGAGTCCAAGTGCATCAGAATAGTGGCTTTGGAGAGCTTAATCTTTTACCCATGCCATTTTCTCAATCTAAATATGACTCCCCCTGCCCCTGCCCCTAAAGCGGCTATTTACTCTGCAGGGGGGAAATATGGGTACAGACAACAGTAGTTTTAAAATGATTGAAAACTTTGTGTCAGTTAACACTTTCTGAAACTCACAGATTTATTTACTGATCGGTTTTCTTTCTCACAGGAATATATGGACTCAAATAAATACATCGACCATTTGCTGATTCAGCTGGAAGAGCAACGCTGGAATGTCTGGAGGTAAGTGTCATTAGTACATATAGACAGGGCGATCCTGCTCATATTTACTCAGAAGAAAGTCCCACTGATTTCAGTGAGACTTACTTTGAAATAACTGTGTACAGAGTTGAACCTTAGAAACCTAAGAAACCAATATGACTTCCCCTTGCCTTTGCTCTTAAATTCAAATATAATAGCAAGTATTGATTGATATACTACCTACGTACTCTGCTGAGTACATAATTTGTTATGTAGTGTTGGATGATATACTGTAATACTATGTTAGATTGATAGGATGAGGATCAGCTTGTGCTCTTGAGCCATCTGGTATGATGGTTGTCATTTTTAATTGCAGTGTCTTCTTTTTCTGTGTAACCTGTTGCATAGCTCACTTTTCTCAAAGTGAAAGCTTTCAATGTGTTATCACCTGGAATATATAGTGATATTAGGAAAAATTTTGTAAGTTAATTCACCGGTAGAATTTTGCTTTGGTTCAGAATCCACACATCATTCTGAATGATGTATGGATTCAGAATGAAAGTTTTGTTTGGCTTCATAAACAATACTTGCATCACCATTTAGAATACATTATGATAAGTGATCTCTTAAAGTATGTCTAGTATATATTTGTTTAGATGCTGTTTTCCATAAAGAAATAGCCATTTTTCTTGTCTTTTTTGCAGAGACCAGTCATTTAATTCTGGTTGCCTTATGAATGTAGTTAGGCATGTACATTGTATCAGAGTAAATTTGATTAAACTGCTTCATGCTATGTCATATAAAGTTAATATACATATTCCATCTTTCTTATGTGTGCTATTTTGCTTTCTCTATGAGCTGTCATTCACAAAGGAAAAGATGGTAAATTCACTCATAACATAGCACTGGAGTAGAATGTGAGAAGGTTTAAGCTGATTGTACAGAACAGTGGCCAAAATGTTAACTCCCCCTCAGCCCCAATGTTACATTTTTAAAAAATTGAACTTGCAAGCACTATGTGTCAAAATGGTTTATACACATTACCCCTGTAAATTCCTGTTTTCTAAGTTTTACACTGAAAAGAAGAGGAATGTTTAATACACCGTGTTTTGTGAAGTTCTGTAGCTGCTGTGCTTTTGCAGGAAAAAGGCTATTTGTATCCAGAAATAGTATCCAATTTTCTCCCTACTTTGACTTTCCAATTTGCAATTGGTCATTAACTTTAGATACTTATCTTTAGATATTTTAACATCTTAAAATATCAGTGTATAAAACCAACTAGAGTATTAGGGGCATAAAAATGTCTTTATGACATATGTGTGTATTTGTATGAACACCTGGTAGAGGCTGTGGCTGAAATCCATAAATGAATGATTATCAAACATATTTAAGAATATTTTGTCCCATCGATTTAAATGAGGACAAAACCAGCTAATATTAAAGTTGTGTAGCTTCTTGGATTGGTTAGTGGATTGGGCTGTCAGCAAGCTTGGCTTTACATATTTCTAGAGTAGCTCTTCTCTAACTTTTTATAGTTACAGAAGTGGAAATAATTCCTCAGGTAACTTTATCTGAAGTCAGCAGCTTACAACAGGACTGATAAAAAAAAAATTATAGTCACGGTTCATCACTGGGGCATGCAACATTTTATTGTTTCTCCCTTTAAGGACAAAAGTTTCAAAAGCATAAATGTAAATTTTGAACCAGAAGAATATTATTTTCAGTAGAATCTCATGCGTGTCTACTCCAAAGTAAGGTTCACTGAGTTCAGTGGGGCTTAATCCCAAAAACTTTGTATAAGATTGCAGCCTTACAGTACAATCCTATACATGATTACTCAGAAGTCCCATTGTATTCAATGAGGCTACTGTTAGGTAGGTGAGCATACAATTGCAGCTTTCGCCTTCTTATATTTACTATTCCAATGCACCTTCGCACCGACTTCAGTGACAGAATAACATTCTTTGTTGTTTATCCAGTGAAAAAATGCATGGATTTGATACAGTTTATATTTCTGTCTTGGAGATTTATGTCTGAATTGAAGCTACAGCCCATATGTGATAGTCTTAACAACACTTACAAGAAAAACTCCAGTGCTTGGGGAAAATTGCCTAGTCCTGATGAGCCCACAGAGCACTGTAGAAAAAGATAGTCTAGTGTTGATAGCAAGACCAAGTGACTGACAGGCACAGAGACTGTATATCCAGTCACAGGCTGAAAACTGGAATTTAGGACAAAAGATTATTAGAAACAGGTAATTCAGTACCCTGGACCAATCCCAAAAAGCAGGTGACATGTTCCAGTGACTGGTTATTCCTGGCTATCCTTCCCAGGCTCCTCCCTCTTACTGGAGACTGGAGAACCTTAAAGGAGAAGCCACCTAGCCTTGAGCCTTTCCATTACCTTACTGGCTGCAGTGCCTGCAGTGGTGAGTGGGCTTGGTGAGGCACAAGGCCCATCGGGATGAGGATGTTGGCCCCTCTGTAGTGCCCAGCTCAGGGACTGCACTTGCTCATCTTTGGTTTGGGGGTTTCTGGTTGCTGGCTTTGGGATCAGTGTCAGAGCCCTGATCCAGAACCCCTGAGGTCTGTACCACTGGTCCTCCTGACTTAGCACTACAGGCCCCTTTGCCTGAATCAGAGACCAAGTCTTGGTCATGACAGAAAACCATAATAAAAAAGAAAGTATCATAAGAGAAGAACTAGGCACACAATTTGCATATGAATAAGGATAACATGAATGACCATGTTGTCTGATTTACAAGTTGGTTAATGAATATACATTAATGGATGAGTGTGGGAGGCAGGAGTAGTTGTAGGCAAATAAACTTTACTTTTACTGAATGTACATGCTTTTCAGTTTCCTTATTGATCAGAAATAGGGAATAAAAATAAAAGCTTTGCATTTAAAAAATATTAATAGTTTTGAAATATACAGAAAGGAAGACAACACATAAAACGTCCTATACTTATTGATATCTTGACTATACATTGTATTAATAAGGTTAATAAAAGGAGACCATTTCCCTACCCCAAGTATTTCAGTTTGTTGATTTGCATCTCTTAAACATATTTTAGTTCACAATTTCAGTCATCCTCTAAAGCTTTAATAGCAATTCCTTCCAGTTTGGATTCTGGTGTTCACACACACACACACTTGCGCCCGCCCGCCCGCACACATACATACATATAATATATATTTGCTATTAATATTTATACCACAGTTAATACATTCCATTTTAACACATAATGTTTATTTTTAACTATTTCATCCAAATACCCCAAGCAAAATTTTGTGAATTTCTCTCTCTCTCTTTTATAAGTCCCTTTGGCTTTATTACAGATTTTTTAAAAGAGGGATGTCTCTCATATATGGAAGTCCATGGGAATAGCTGATGCTATCCAAGGGCAACACTAGATTGTCTATAGTCAGACAGATGTCCTAATAAATCAGCATGGACCACTTCTCAGACTTCATTATGCCCTCGATTTGTGGCTGCCACATTTTTAACGTATTGGGTCATTGGGTATTGAACCTGACAGTGAACGATAGCCCCCAGTTTACTCTAGGCTAGCTAATAAAACAGACAGACACAAATTCTGAACATTTAGCTCCTTCAGCATTACTCACAGCCTGGGCTGATTTATAGCAACTAGGCCGAGACAGAGGAGACTGAAAGCGATGTCATGGTACTCACACAAAATGCCTATGTTACCACATGTATGCTAGAAGAGACTTAATTGGATGTGGGAGAAGAATTTCCCTTTTATTTTACAGAGCTTGATAGGTTTTGCTTTCTTCATGTGGCATAGCCATCTGTTCTGGAACATGAACATTTATTGCTACAATCTTAGTCCCTGGAGGACTGGTTATGGTTAGCTCATGTTTCATAACATGTTACAAAAATAGATCACGAACCTATATTCCAGACTCTTTTTTCCTGTTGTATTGTGTAAAAAACACAGTAAAGAGCCCTCTCAACTGTATGGAGACTGTAAAAAGTCCTACTGGCTTTAGCTCTCTCTTTACTTCCTATACTTTTTCAGGTGAAAACTATCAGGATAGTGTTAAAATTGGAAGTTGTAGGTTTGGATAAGTTTCAGACAAGATATTTTTCAGTTTGTTATTTTTCTTCCTTTTAAATATTTTGTGCTTTGAATATTTTGATACTCTTTTAGCTGACTGGAAAACATTATTATGTGCAAATAGACCCCAATTCAATCCTAGTTTAGCTTCATGATATGAAATTTGTATTACAGAAACAGCATTGGATTGCTTTCCTCCCTCTATATTACGAAGTTTATAATGATATCCAGAGAGAAAGGATTATTTAGCTCTCTGCCTAATCACATCATTTTATTGCCACTTATGAACTGCACTATACTGTGGATAGTTCTTATACTGGGCAAAGATATGTGTGGTGAAGGGAGACCACTTGTTCTTTAGACAACAAGATTTTAGATATTTGTACAGGACTTCAGGGATTGCCTTGGTATGCAGTAGTATGCCCCAGCCTCTGTACCTATTTTCTAGCGCAGAAAGATTTGAGCTTTATTGGAATAGGACTGTTTCACTTCAATTTACTGAAAATAAATAAATAAAAGGTAGCATGGGAGAACCTGTAGTGTTTATAATAATTCCACTACTTGATTCAAGCTAGGATTCCAGATGATCTTGACTGAAGGCTAGAGGACACCCTGGAAAGAAGAAGCTTCGAGTATTTTAGTTGTATGTTTGTATGGATCTGGAGACAATAAAACTGTCCACTTTTGGCTGCCCAAACCTTGGTCTCTATATTTCCGAGGTTATACCAGTGCAGAAAGACGCAGTGAACCCTAGCATCTCACATTGGGACCTACAGGCAGTGGGGTTAGTACTACCCCCATTTCCATTCCTGTCTGCCATGAATGAGAACAAACTGAGTTCCAGTCTCAATATGTCTGTTCAAATCCTGAAAAAGGCACATATAGATGTAGGCCTTATTCTCAATAATAGCAGATGCATTGGTAAGCCTGTGTCTGGACTGTATCATGCCAGATTCCACATTGCTGCACTTGATGCCTAGCTTGCTATGTTCCTAGACATAGCAAGCTAGGCATCAAGGAGACAGATTTCAGCATATCCCTCTCCCTGACATGCCCAGTTTTCTGGGATTTGTATGTGTGTTTTTTGGTAAGGAGAATTTTTGTATTGGAGTTACATAAGCCTCCACCTGGAGTTTGAAGTGATACAGAGCTTCTCTATACGAGTGATTGCTTGCACGCTCGTGATTGGTCACTCACAGATGTTTGCGGTCCTTTACACGACATCATCAACCTCCAGGACATCTCCCCCTTTATCCCGCTTTCAAAAAGCTGTAATAAACCTTAACATAATATAATGTAATGTAATAAACCACATCGGCACTGTGTAATACTGTTGTAGGACTATAATTCAGCCACTAGATGGTGCTGTTTCATTGAACATATAGAGCATTGCTGAGAAGGGAAGTTTTCCATTCGAAATCATGTGTTCACCATCTAAAGGAGCCCATCATAAATCTGGAAAGACTCTGGAAGAAGAAAGCCCTGGTAAGGATGCAGGATTTTTACTTAATGTAGAGAAGCCCACAGTCCAGGCATTGGCTTATCAATATATCTGCATTTCTCTTTTTTTGTGAAAGCCTGAAATGGGCTGCAAGAATGGCACCCATATTCTTTCGAAATCTATGGTAATGTATGCGTCGAATTTAATGGATTTAGATGACATCTTGAAATATACTGCTTATATTGCTTACATCTTGAATTGGTCACATTGCGACCACACCTGGCAATGAAGAGGCAACATACAAGGATTGGGTAGACTTGAGCCACAACTTCATTGAATTGACAACAAACTAAGATCTGCAACAGTTAGAGCAGTATGGGTATTAATATGATGAGCTATTAAAGCCAAGACTGACCTGTCCCAAGTGCAGAGACAGCCAAGCTGCCATCCCCACCCCTTAGCCACACCTTCATATGTTGAAGGATGCCCTTCTGAGCCATCTCCCAAGTCTCTAGTAGCATGACCCATTCAGGCCCCAAAGGGAGATCCTTTCCCCTACCCCACGGTGGGTGGCGACCAAATCACAAGTGAGCAGAAGTTGGGGTGGGCTGGCTTACATAGCCCTTATGCCCTGTCTCTTTTGTGGCAATGCAACGTGCAGAAGATGTCAGTCACGTGGGTCACCCCTGGTATCAGCCCCAAAGTCTGCTTCCCCTGCGAGCACTGTGAGGTAGAATTGAACTGATGCTGCATGCTCATGCCCATCTAGAATAAACCCGGTGCCCTGCAGCTATTAAAAAAAAAAACATGATAGAAAATATCTCTGACCTTATGCAAGGATTCACACAACTACTTCATTTAGGCTGTTTCCTATTATGATCCCTATGTTTTATGGGAGATCCTTATGAAGTAATGCACAATTCTAAATTTATTCTATGTTTAGTGGCAACTTTGTGTGAATAAGAACAATTTAAAAAGCTAGTGGGTAGTTCATTTTTTTTGTATCTGCTTTAATTGAAAACATGTGATATTATTTTAAGGACAGCACCAATTTCTGTAATAAGCCTGATCTTGCATCTAACTTCTTCCAATGTTCTGTGGCTGATTTCAGTTACAGTTTGGATTCATTTATCCCAAATAGCTAAGAGACTGGGATAATGTGCGGTTGCTGGACAAAAAAGATTGTTTCTATGGAAACAATGTAGGAAATGATGGGTGCTCCTGAAACTACAATTACTGGCAGGAACCATGGCCTAAATCTGGAGGAGCAGTAAGGAGAAGATTCCTGTGAAATAGGCACCAGCAAGGACTAATCTGTGCACAAGAGAATGAACTCTAAGGATTAGTGATGGTAAAGTATGCAAGAAGCTGAAGGAGTAATAAGGAACCAGCAAGATTAAGCTTCTGAGAAAGACAATAGCGTGAACAGCAGTTAGCCTGGAGCAACACTTCAGATTAAAACATTTGTTTGCGATGAGATAGAAACAAGTCCCCACCTATCTGCAGTGTCACTTGAGAGCATATTTGAGAGGGATATCTGCACAATCCGGAATCTCGCATAATTGAGACTTAGATTCTAGGGTCCCTACTATGAACCATTTCCAGAACCTTAGGATGTTCTAGACTTTAGAATACAACACAAAAATTGAATATGTAGGATAATATGCACTACAGCTACACAAATGCCTGAAATACAGAAGAAGAACTAAGTAAGGCATTTTAAGACATGGGATTAATAGAACAGGGTTTTTGAAATAAAATGAGATGTGTATCTGTTTAAAGTATTAACACATCTCTATCCTCTGGAGTTTATTGTTTGCAAACTAAGGATTGTCAGGCATTAAACAGGTTGCTTTCTTTTGTAATCATAAACTTCCACTGGGAGAACTTAATTGGTCACAGACAAAATTACTTTGTAAGGATTCTTCAAGGTAGAAAGAGATTAAAATAACTGTGGTTAAATTTAAACTGCTTTCCTAGAAAAAAGACTAATCTCCTGGGACTGAGACATAGCAAACAAATGGAGAAACCTACATACTCCTTGCCATTACTACTACATGTCCTATGGGGGTGGGGAGTCCCTGCTCTACACAGATTTATAACAACTAATTTATGCCCCTGTAAGGGAGTCTCTCAAGGATATGGCCAAATAGAGCCAAGGATAAGGCTGACATAGGGTGAATAGAGATTATTATCTACCAAGTGGAATGTTTACTCTGCATGGAGCTACTTGATTGGCTGTTCGCTATTGTGGTCTTGCCGGGTAGTAAGGAGATCTTACTTCCCATCACTTCCTTGGATTCTTCGTTGGCTGTGGTTGTATGATTAAATTCTTCAAGTGGTTACATACACAACAGGTTTAGTTACCACTTGGTAAAATTACTGCCTATATTCACCCATAGGACTCTTAGGCTTGTTAAAAACCATATTCTGAGATTTCATTCAAGCTCAGTCGCCACACACATGTTATCAGTGGCTTGAGCATCCTCTCCCACAGTTGGAGCCAGACAAGCCTCCTGGTTTTCTGGGGTACTGTGGATGATACAACAAGCGGGACATCAACTAGAGCAATGTTGGCGGAAACCTCAGGATGAGTCCGATCGAACACAGGCTAGAGCTCATTTTAAAGCCTACTCCATGGCAAAGAGGGTGGTGAAGAAAATGCATTTCTCCACCACCATTATGTCTGCACAGAGTTGCCCAGCAGACCTTTATCAGGTGGTCAGAGGCTTATTCTGGGCTCTGGATAGGGGCGAATGCTCCTTCCTTGTTCTCCTTGACCTCTCAGCGGCTTTTGATACTGTTGGCCACGGTATCCTCCTGGACCGCCTGGAGGGGTTGGACATTGGAGACACCATATTGCGGTGGTTCCGGTCCTTCCTCTCCGGCAGGTTCCAGAGGGTAGCACTGGGAAAGGAGGTTTTGGACCTGTGGCCTCTCACTTGTGGGGTGCCACAGGGTTCCATCCTCTCCCCCATGCTATTTAACATCTATGTGAAGCCACTGGGGGCCATCATCAGGAGGTTTGGGGTGCGGTGTCATCAGTATGCAGATGACACGCAGCTCTACCTCTCATTCAAATCTTCACCAGGGTTGGCCGTAGAATCCCTGTCCAAATGTCTGGAGATGGTGAGTGGCTGGATGGGGAGAAATAAGCTGAAGCTGAACCCTGACAAGACCGAGGTACATTTGGTGGGAGACAGGAGGAGGTTGGGCGATGTTGACCTGGAGTTGAATGGGGTATGGCTACCCTTGAAAGACCAGATCTGCAGCTTGGGGGTCATCTTAGACTCCCAGCTGTCCATGGAGGCTCAGGTGTCACCTGTGAGCTGGACTGCGCTGCACCAACTCCATCTGATATGACGGCTGTGCCCCTTCCTTCCTGGCCATCTGCTCCCATCTGTAATACATGCCCTGGTCTCCTCTCATTTAGACTACTGTAATGTGCTCTACATGGGGTAACCCTTGAAGATGGTTCGGAAGCTGCAGCTGGTACAGAACGTGGCGGCTCACCTGATTAAAGGCAGCCGCTGGCGAGATCACATCACTCCAGTGCCGAAGGAGCTGCACTGGTTACCAGTTGTTTTCCGGGACAAATTCAAGGTGTTGTTTTTGACCTTTAAAACCCTATACGGTTCCAGCCCAGCCTATCTCAAGGAGTACCTCCAGCAACACCAGATAGGCCACTCAACAAGATCAGCCTCGGATGGCCTTCTCTCTGTCCCATCAGCCAGGACAGTTAGGCTGGTGAGGACGAGGGAGAGGGCCTTCTCTGTGGTAGCCCCCACTCTTTGGAACTCTCTCCCTAGGGAACTCTGCCATGCCCCCTCTTTAATGAGCTTCTGCCACGCACTAAAAACATGGTTGATCAGGCAGGCATTTGGGGTTGGTTAGGGTAATTTTAGAAATGTGATGTTTTTAATGTTGAATTTTATTGTTTTGAACTGTTTTTAATGTTGTACATCACCCAGAGTGGCTGGGTGGCCAGCCAGATGAGCGATTAATAAATTTAATAAAAAATAAATAAATAAATAACACTCTGGCCTCCAAGAGTGGGTTAAATTGCTCTACTCCCCAACTCTGTTTTTTATCTGGATTGTGGTGGGAGACAGTAGCTGCTATTTCCTAAAACAAAGATTAACGCAATTGTTAATTAGGCAACTAATGTGACATCTAGTTTGGCTCCAAAGATTGTGCCCAGCTGATATTGCTCCCCCCGACAAATTTTTTTGTTATCCCATTCTTCCAGTGTTTGCAATCTTCTATGTCATAAGTAAATTTGATATGAATTTTTAAACTAGTGAGCCCCAGACACATACTGAAGATACTACTTCATAAGATATTGTGCAAGTAGCACCCAATGTTTCTGCCTCAAGAGTGACAGCAAATATTCAGGTACAGGCAGGGCAGGGCATAAGAATATCCCAACTGAAAATAGTGAGGCAGGTGAACAACTTGAATGACAGGAAAAGCTGGATACAGGGAACTACATATCGAAAGCAAATCTTCTAACAGATGTGTTAAAATTTGAACTGTTTACATAATGCTGGATCCCTACAGAAAGTTTGATACTATGATCCAAGAGCATTTTGCCATGTATGGCTTTCTAAATATTCTCCTTGGTTAGCATTCCCTGCTGTTTTGAAAGGACCTGCATTCCTTATTGTATTTTATTTCCCCAGCTAGTAGTACAAGGGGTACAGGGCCACATGACCTTGGTCTTCATGGTAAGACCAGTACTACAGGTAACATGATTTTATAGTTTTGTGTTGAGGCAGAGAAATAAATAAATAGAGAGAGAGAGAGAGAAACTGGGGCAGACAGTGCTTAAGTACACATCTGCAAGAACACAGGATGAGTTAATAAAGTTGTGTGGCCAAATTTTGCGGGAAGATGCTATTGTAAAGGCTAATGCTTCCATGATATGGAATAGTCAGACTATGGAATTCTCTACCATAGGATGTAGTGATGGCCACCAATTTGGATGGCTTTAAAAGGGATTAGACAAATTCCTGGAGGAGAAGGCTATCAATGGCTACTAGTCCTGACACCTCTATGCTGTCTCCACTGTCAGAGGCAGTAAGACTACAGTCAGGGCCAGAAATATTGGAACAAGGATAACTGTTTTGGCAGCTGGCCTCCGTACACCACCACATTGAAGTTGAAAGGAAACGCACCCAGATGGGAGTGAAGTCAGGACTTTCAGCTGTAATTCAAAGGGTTTGACAAAAGTGGGGCACTAACCATTCAGGAAGGACAGCCAGTGGCATACACACACACCCATGACTAACATCATTTCAAACTTAAGGATCGCCTTTAATACCTGGATGAAAATCCTTTGCAGTCAATGACTGCCTGAAGTCTGGAACCCATAGACATGACCAAATGCTGAGTTTCCTCCCTCGAGATGCTTTGCCAGGCCTTTACTGCAGCTGCCTTCAGCTGCTGCTTGTTTCTGGGTCTTTCTGCCTTCAGTCTTGTCTTCAGTAAGGGAAAAGCATGCTCTATTGGGCTGAGATCAGGTGACTGACTTGGCCATTGAAGAACATCCCACTTCTTTGCCTGGAGAAACTCTTGACTTGGGTAGCTTTTTCTGTTTGTTTTGGGTCATTATCCATCTGCAATATGAAGCAGCATCCTATCAGTTTGGCAGCATTCGGCTGAATCTGAGCAGTAAGTATAGCCCTATACACTTCAGAATTCATCCTGCTGCTTTGATCAGAAGTCAGGTCATCAATAAACCTTGATTATTGATGTGACCCGGTTCCATTGGCAGCCATACATGCCCGTGCCATAACATTGCCTCCCCCATGTTTGATAGATGATGTGGTATGCTTTGGATCATGAGCTGTTCCTTTCCTTCTCCATACTTTTCTCTTCCCATCATTCTGGTAAAAGTTAATCTTGGTTTCATCAGTCCAAAGAATCTTATTCCAGAACTGGGCAGGCTTTTTTAGGTGTTTGCTGGCAAAAGGCTAATCTGGCCTTTTGGTTCTTGAGCGTTACCAGTGGTTTGCACCTTGTTGTGAAGCCTCTGTATTTAATTCATAAAGCTGTCTCTTGACTGTAACTGTTCACAATGTCATGCTTACCTCCGCAAGAGCGTTCTTGACCTGGCTAGATGTTGTGAAAGGGTTCCTCTTCACCATGAGCAGGATTCTGCGGTCATCCCCTTTAGTGGACTTCGTGGTCTTCCAGGTCTTTTGCTGTTGCTGAGCTTGCCAGTTAATTCCTTCTTTTTCAGGATGTTCGAAACTGTTGTATTGGCCACTCCCACTGTTTTTGCTATCTCTCTGATGGGTTTATTTTGTTTCCTCAGCCTAATGGTGGCCTCCTTCACTTGCATGGACACCTCTTTGGACCTCATGTTGGGAGTTCCAGGGAACAGCTACCAAATGCAAATGTAATAGGGATGTCAGAGAATTCCACCACGGATCTCGGTGAGGCCGAATGCCAGTGCATTCAGCCCCCAGAACTCTGTGGCAGAACGGCCTGCCCCCCCCCCCCGCGGATCTCCCCTGGGAAGAGACTTACCTGGGGCGGATGTTCCGGACAGCGGCGGCTCCAGTGGCGGCTTCGGTGGCGGCAGCTGGTCTTCTGACTATCTGACGCCGCCGCTGCCATTTGCAGTCTGTCCCCCCCCATTCGTGATAGGCTACGTAAAGACTTACGTAGCCTATCACGTCTGGGTTAAAAAAAAAGAAAAAGTGTACGCAAATGGCAGCGGCTATGGCCACCAGCATTTCCGTTCCTTATTTTTGGCCGTCTTAGTCTACGTAAATATTTACGTAGACTAAGATGGCAAAAATAAGGGGGAACACAAATAGCGTATTGGACGCTATTTGCGTTCCCCCTTATTTTCGCTGTCTTAGTCTACGTAAATATTCACGTAGACTAAGACTGCCAAAAATAAGGAATGCAAATGGCAGCGGCCATAGTTGCCGCCATTTGCGTACGCGTTTTTTTTTTTTAAACCCAGACATGATAGGCTACGTAAGTCTTTACATAGCCTATCACGGCTGAATTCAGGGACGCAAACGGTGGCGGCTATGACCGCCGCCATTTGCGTCCCTGCTAGCCAGTGGCTGGATGTCCGGCTACTGGTGGAGCTGGCCAGCAGCTCTGCGGAATCCCCGCAGAGTGGAGCCGGCCGGCCAGGATTCCGGGGGGAGGGACGGAGGACCTCCCCCCCCCCAGCAGAACCCAGCAGAGCCAGGTAAGCGGGGTTTCGTACACCCCTAGTAATACTCAGAACCACCTCCAGGCCTTTTCTCTGCTTGATTGGTCATGGGGTACCCAGGTAACAGGCCACACCTGGCCATGCAGCTGCTTGTCAGCCATTCGTTCCATTACTTATGAGCCAGCAACGATGGGTGTGTGTGTATGCTGCTGGCTGTACTTCCTGAATGGTTAGTGCCCCACTTTTGTCGAACCCCTTGAATTACAGCTGAAAGTCCTGACTTTGCTCCCATCTGGGTGTGTTTCCTTTCAACTTCAATGTGGTGGTGTACAGAGGCCAACTGCCAAAACAGTCATCCTTGTTCCAATATTTCTGGCAGGGATGGACGAAGGGGACTTACCTTGTCCCGCAGCTTGCTTCGCGGTGGGGGGGAGGCGCTTCGCTTCTCCCCCTGAAGTTCAGGCGAAGGGGGAGGCGCCCCGCCTCGCCCGGCCAAAATTCAGGCTGGGGGGGAGGCGCCCCATCCCTCGCCGCCGAAATTCAGGCCGGGGAGGAGCGCCCCGTCGACCCAGCCGCGAAAAAAAAAAGTAAAAACACACACACACCCCCGTGATAGGCTACGTAACGATTTATGTAGCCTATCACGGCTAGATTTCCAAAGTCAGCCGTGATAGGCTATGTAAATCGTCACGTAGCCTATCACGGGTGACTTTGAAAAAAAAAAGCGCATATGCAAATGGCGGCGCCCATGGGCACCACCATTTGCGTTCCTTAGTTTGGCACGTCTAGTCTACGTAAAGATTTACGTAAACTACGGCGAAAATAAGGGAACGCTATTTGCGTTGCCCTTATTTTCGCCGTAGTCTACGTAAATCTTTACGTAGACTAGACGTGCCAAACTAAGGAACGCAAATGGCGGTGCCCATGTGTGCCGGCATTTGCGTACGTGCTTTTTTTTCCGAAGTCACCCGTGATAGACTACGTGACGATTTACATAGCCTATCACGGCTGACTTTGGAAATCTAGCCGACTTTGGCAATCTAGCCGTGATAGGCTACGTAACGATTTACGTAGCCTATCACGGGTGTGTGTGTGTTTTTCTTTTTTCTTTTGCAATGGCGGCAGCGGCAGCTGGTCAGAAGACCGGCCGCCGCCCCCGCCGAACCACCGCCAAGACCCGCCACCGAGAGGGACATTCGCACGAGGTAAGTCCCATCCCGGGGTGGGGCGGGGGGCTGGCAGAGAATTTCTCCACCAATTTCGGGGGGCCGAATGCGTTGCCATTCGGCCTCCCAGAGATTCGTGGAGAAATTCTCTGCCATCCCTAATTTCTGGCCCTGACTGTATATACACCAGTTGCTGGGGAACATGGGTGGGAGGGGCTGTTGCACTCATGTCCTGCTTGTGAGTTTCCTGTCAACAGCTGGTTAGTCAGTATGTGAACAGAATGCTAGATGGATCCTTGGTCTGATCCAGCATGGTTCTTCTTATGCTCTTAAATTCTCAGTTTTAGCTGATGAAACAGCAGATATTTCTGGCACAGAATAATTGTCTTTACATGTAAGATTTGTGGAAGAAAGAGATGGGAATGCCTCTGTACATGAGGAATTCCTTGGGTTCATTTCAGTCTTAGACCAAACTGCAGTAGGCATAAGCTAACACAGTCTTACCTGCTTGTTCTGATTTTGGACTAGATCTCAATAAGTTAGTTGGACAAGGATGCAATGGTTGGTCAACTATGGCAGGAAAAGAAGTGGGTTTCAAGTACAAATCAGGGCAATCTATCCTCTGGCAATCTTTGTCCACTGCTCGTCCCATAGACTTAATCTCACTGTAAACCATCTGAACAGTGTAAGTGATGCGTGTAATACAGTTGTCACAATTAAAGCCATCATAATTTTTTTCTGTGAGCGCATCCAAAGACAACATCTAATACCCAACATTCTAATGCTATGTGAAACACGGTAGACTAAAAAATACATGAGTATCCATGTGTTTGCAGAAAATTACACAAGTATTGTCTCACAACTCAAGCAATTAGCAGCAAGCAACATCAAGAAAAGTCACCTTTTGTACAAGTTGTTGTGTGCATCGTGGACATCAACTTTTACTGTGTGTCTTGTGATCATAATACTGTTCGATGCTAGAACCAGTCACCAAAACTCTGCAATCTGTGAAGTTAGATGTAATGGAAATGAAAACACATATACGAGAGTTGCTGGGAATAATGGAACAACACAGGGAAGCTAGTGACTTTAGCATAATAATAGAAATGTGCAAGAAATTGGCAGATGAAGTGGATGAAGAACTTAAAGCACCTAGACAAGCCATACAACAGAAAAACTTTGTTAGTCATCCCAATTAATCCACAGTAGAGTTCTATCAGTGGTCCATCTACATTCCCTACCTACTTTCACTTATTACTTTACTGAGGACTCATCTCAGTGATGAAAACCCACCTGCTTACAATTGGCTGAAGCTACATCCATCTCAGATGTACCATACTGAAGAAAAAGATTTTCAAGCCCTTGCCAATTCCATTCAGGAACTTTACAAATTTGAAAACTTTGGGGGTGAATCTGTTACTTGGTATGAGTTGTGGGCAAAAAGACATGCCAAAGAAATATACCTATCATTGTGTGACATATGCAACATGACTCTTAGGGTGCAATCCTATGTGTTGTGCCCTGGGTACTCGTAAGTCCTCAAATTTGGAGGCTTATGGGTATCCTATGCAGAGAGGAAGGTGCCTTGTGCCTGCCTCTCTGCATTTTAGGTAGATGGGCCATTTTGTCTAGTGGAGACTTTGGGGCGGGGGGAGGCTGGGGTGGCCATAAGAAAGATCATAGGACTGCCATCCTGGTTTTCTCCCCTCATCCCACAGGAATGTCCCCTTGTCCCTGTCTCCAAGCTCTGTTAAGAGTGCCTAGAGGCAGCAGTTGTCTCTGCACCGGCTAGGAGGGGGAGGGGAGCGTGGTTTCCTGGCTTCAGTCTTGGAGCCCTGTCTCTGAGCTCAGAGCTAGGGGACATAGGATTGCTCCCTTACTGAACTATTGGACCACACCAAGCTGTTCCCTCCTATTAAAATGGCCATCCTTACAGCACTTCCCCTCCCCACTAAAACATGCACAATTGAATGATCATTTAGCACTTTGTTGCAGGATGAAGACATGGCTACATTCCACAATGAGTGCAGACTGATTGTCTGGCTTGTGTTTGCCGAGTGTCTATAGAGAAAAGTTGAAAAACTATCCCAAGGAGAAATTTATAAAAGAAGTTATTGAGGGGTTTGGCCAAAATTCTCAAAGACTTCAATTTTTGTTTAAAGAATGATCCACTTTGCAATATATTTTCCTTTACTTTGTGGACAGACAGGCATTAACAAAAAGTCTGATTGGTTTTAGACCCTATGTCTGACATTCACCACAGCTAAGGCAGATTCTGTGTAAAAGGCGTGAAATTCCGCTTTAGGGGATTATAATTTGGTTTAGAGTCTTGCTGTATTACACAGTATTGCTGTTCAATGGACAAATTGAAGTTATATGTTTTTCTAGTGCCTCACTCTGTAATTGTTAAATGGACAAATAAAGCAAAATCTTAGGAGTTAGTTCTGAAATGTATAATCCCATACAATACAGTAAATGACCGACAGGCGCAGCCCACCATTGTTTCTCGTTGCTTGTCTTTATCACCATGCAATGGTGCACGGGATTCAGTTGCATAAATACTGCAAATAGTCAAGTCAACAACCTGTAGTTACAAGTCATAGAGCTTCCCTCCCTCCCCCAAATTATTTCTGCGAACACCCATGCTGCCAACTGCAGGAACACTGCCAGTTGTAGATTTACATCCATGAATCTCTCCACAGGTAGAACTGAAGTCTCTGAGGTGGATGTGGCATCCTTGCTGGTGGAGCTCCTCTCCACTAGTGGAAGAACTTGTTCACCTTATCCTAATCCCTCCCAGCCAGTGGAGGTTAAGGTTGCTCTGTAAGTGTATGGAAAACAACTATAAACGTAACGTTATCACAGACTTAAGTATGTACATTTCACTCCATTGTTATTCCTGCTGGTGTTACCTATGTAAGCCTTGCCAGAGCAAAAAAGAACTTCAGGACTGTTAATACAAGCTATTTAAAAACAACAACACCCATACATTTATTTACTATATCATCAGGTGGTAGTGAATGTATACCCTATTTTAAAACATAGTTTTATAATTTTAAAGAACATACATTATATTAATGCTTAGAAAATTTAGTTCCTCTAATCTATATGGTTCCCCCTTCATGGATCACTGCCTTGTTGTGGCGAAGGGGCTTGCGTAACTCAGTGAAGCCATAAGCTATGCCGTGCAGGGCCACCCAAGACGGACAGGTCATGGCAGAGAGTTCTGACAAAATGTGGTCCACTGGAGAAGGAAATGGCAACCCACTCCAGTATTCTTGCCAAGAAAACCCCATGGAACGTATCACAAGGCTAAAAGATATGACGCCGGAAGATGAGCCCCTCAGGTCGGAAGGTGTCCAATATGCTACTGGGGAAGAGCAGAGGGTATTTCCAAGTAGCGCCAGAAAGAGTGAAGCGGCTGGGCCAAACCCGAAAGGACACTCAGCTGTGGATGTGTCTGGCGGTGAAAAGAAAATCCGATGCTGTAAAGAACAATATTGTTTAGGAACCTGGAATGTCAGATCAATGAATCAAGGTAAGCTGGAGGTGGTCAAACAGGAGATGGCAAGATTGAACATCGACATCTTGGGAATCAGCGAACTCAAATGGACAGGCATGGGCGAATTTAATTCAGGTGACCATCATATCTACTATTGTGGGCAAGAATCCCTTAGAAGAAATGGAGTAGCACTCATAGTCAACAAAAGGGTGGGAAAAGCAGTACTGGGGTACAATCTTAAAAATGATAGAATGGTCTCAGTACGAATCCAAGGCAAACCATTCAACATCACAGTAATTCAAGTCTATGCCCCAACCACTGAGGCCGAAGAAGCTGAGGTTGATCGGTTCTATGAAGACCTACAACACCTTCTAGAACTAACACCAAAAAAAGATGTCCTTTTCATCATAGGGGATTGGAATGCTAAAGTAGGAAGTCAAGAAATCACCGGGATAACAGGCAGGCATGGCCTTGGTGTACAAAATGAAGCAGGACAAAAGCTAATAGAGTTTTGCCAGGAGAACATGCTGATCATAGCAAACACTCTTTTCCAACAGCACAAGAGGTGACTCTACACATGGACGTCACCAGATGGTCAATATCGAAATCAGATTGATTATGTCCTTTGCAGCCAAAGATGGAGAAGCTCCATACAGTTAGTAAAAACAAGACCTGGAGCTGACTGTGGCTCAGATCATGAGCTGCTTCTTGCAAAATTTCGGCTTAAATTGAAGAACATAGGGAAAACCACTAAACCTTTCAGGTATGACCTAAATCATATCCCTGATGAATATACAGTGGAGGTGAGGAATAGATTTCAGGGATTAGACCTGATAGACAGAGTGCCTGAGGAACTATGGATGGAGGTCCGTAACATTGTTCAGGAGGCAGCAACGAAATCCGTCCCAAAGAAAAAGAAATGCAAGAAAGCCAAGTGGCTGTCTGATGAGGCTTTACAAGTAGCTGAGGAAAGAAGGGAAGCGAAAAGCAAGGGAGAAAGGGGAAGATATAGCCAACTGAATGCAGAGTTCCAGAGAATAGCAAGGAGAGACAAGAAGGCCTTCTTAAATGAACAATGCAAAGAAATCAAGGAAAACAACAGAATGGGAAAGACTAGAGATCTCTTCAAGAAAATTGGAGATCTCAAGGGAACGTTTTGTGCAAAGACGGGCATGATAAAGGACAAAGAAGGCAGGGACCTAACAGAAGCAGATGAGATTAAGAAGAGGTGGCAAGAATACACAGAAGAACTATACAGGAAAGATCTGAATGTCCCTGATAGCCATGATAGTGCGGTCACTGAACTTGAGCCGGACATCCTAGAGAGTGAAGTCAAGTGGGCCTTAGGAAGCATTAGTAACAACAAGGCTAGCGGAGATGACAGTATTCCAGCCGAGCTATTTAAAATCCTAAAAGATGATGCTGTTAAAGTGCTGCATTCAATATGCCAACAAATCTGGAACACTCAACAGTGGCCACAAGACTGGAAAAGGTCAGTTTACATTCCAATTCCAAAGAAGGGCAACGCCAAAGAGTGTTCAAACTACCGCACAATTGCGCTCATTTCACATGCCAGCAAGGTGATGCTCAAAATCCTACAAGCTAGGCTTCAGCAGTATGCGAACCGAGAACTACCGGAAGTACAAGCTGGGTTTAGAAGAGGCAGAGGAACTAGAGATCAAATCGCCAACATTCGCTGCATCATGGAGAAAGCAAGAGAATTCCAGAAAAACGTCTATTTCTGCTTCATTGACTACGCTAAAGCCTTTGATTGTGTGGATCACAACAAACTGTGGCAAATTCTGAAAGTGATGGGAGTACCAGACCACCTAACCTGTCTCCTGAGAAACCTGTACGAGGGTCAAGAAGCAACAGTAAGAACCAGAGATGGAACAACCGATTGGTTCAAAATTGGGAAAGGAGTACGACAAGGCTGCATATTGTCACCCTGCTTATTTAACTTATATGCAGAGTACATCATGAGAAATTCCGGGTTGGATGAATCAGAGGTCGGAATTAAGATTGCCGGGAGAATTATCAACAACCTCCGATATGCAGACGATACCACCCTAATGGCAGAAAGCGAAAAGGATCTCAAGAGCCTCTTGTTGAGGGTGAAAGAGGAGAGTGCAAAAGCTGGTTTGAAACTCAACAAACTCAACATTAAAAAAACTAAGATCATGTCATCTGGCCCTATCACTTCCTGGCATATAGAAGGGGAAGAAATGGAAGCAGTGACAGATTTTACTTTCTTGGGCTCCAAGATCACCGCAGACGGTGACTGTAGCCATGAAATGAAAAGACGCTTGCTCCTTGGGAGGAAAGCTATGGCAAACCTAGACAGCATAGTAAGAAGCAGAGACATCACCTTGCCGACAAAGGTCCGTCTAATCAAAGCTATGGTTTTCCCAGTAGTAATGTATGACTGTGAGAGCTGGACTATAAGGAAGGCTGAGCGCCGCAGAATTGATGCTTTCGAACTGTGGTGCTGGAGAAGACTCTTACGAGTCCCCTGGACTGCAAGGAGGTCAAATCAGTCCATCCTAAAGGAAATCAACCCTGAGTGCTCATTGGAAGGACAGATAATGAAGCTGAAGCTCCAATATTTTGGCCACCTAATGCGAAGAGAAAACTCCCTGGAAAAGACCCTGATGCTGGGAAAGACTGAAGGCAAAAGGAGAAGGGGACGGCAGAGGATGAGATGGCTAGATAGCATCACGGATGCAATGAATATGAACTTGAGCACGCTCCGGGAGAGAGCGCAGGACAGGAAGGCCTGGCGTGCTATGGTCCACGGGGTCACGAAGAGTCGGACACGACTGAACGACTGAACAACAACAATATGGTTCACTAAAATATAAGAAATTAGGAGACTTATTGGGCAGGTGCATGGCAGACATAATAACAAAACAGCAGAATGTAAATTGATTGATTTCTTGGAACCTTTTTTAAAATTAGAGACCTTGAACGAAATATATTCTTTAGAATAATTTCCTGGAATAAAGATCTCAAATGTCCCCTGCTAAGCTGAAAAGAGCCAAGTCCAGCATGGAAGAGGGCAGATAATCTACTAGACATGCGGATGTATGTCCAAACTAAAATACATGAACAGACCAGGGTATATTAGTTCTCTATTTGCTTATTAAAAATTAAATATGTAACCTTGGGAAGCGTGTGTCTTTGCTTTCATTCTTAAAAAAAAACTCTTTTATGTATTCAGATGTGCTTACAACTTTAAAAGGTATTAAGGGTTAGAAAAATGTTGGGATTTGATTTTACCTGATCCCATCTGTGTAAGGCAGGCAGATGGTTACTGTCTGGATCTCTTGAAGTATAGTCTATAGTTCAGTTGAATGGCAGTAGGCACAGCATGTATATACAACTGTATCACCGCATGAGTGAAACATAGGTTGACAGAAACGAATGGCTCTTTTTTGGTGGTGGTGGTGGGGTGATATTGGATTACATGCAAATCTAAAAATGTGATCAAGCATAGGGATTCATTACTGAATGAGATCATTCAGATTAAAATATCAAACAAATATGTAAATATATTGTCTATTGTAATACAAGCTGGCTCTATGAGTACCTGAAAATGTTTCTAGTCCTTAGTAAGTTTAGAAAGAAAAAGACTGTATACATTTGAAAAGTATTTAATGTCCAGTCTTGAAAATCCCACAGAAAAATATTCTTTTTCCCCTTCTATTAGATTATGATTTTGCCAAACTGTTGAAGATGTTATCCACTACACAGTTTCTAGAAACTGCTGCTGAAGTAAGATACAGCAAATGTCCTGATCCTGATAATTGCTGATCCATTAAATAAATGCTTAGAATGGGGTTTTATAAGCTGTTGCACTGCACAACATCACAAAATGCTGTATCACTCTTAAGATTTTGCAAGAGCATTATGCTGGCAGCCAGATAACATGTCAGTGAAAATGTTTTAAGATCAAAACACAGGAGGGAAATTCATAAACTAGTTGCATTGCTTATACACATATGAAAGTCAAAGCACCGTCCATCAAGCCAGGATGCAGATCTAGCTGAGAGCTCACCTACCTCCACCTCCCATCATTGAGGCCTTCAGCTACCAGCTATCATCATTACTGTTGTTGATATGGCAGATAGAAGTGACAAATGTAGCTGTGGGACAGGAAGTGTCCAAATGGGTATTTCAGCTTGCAGGAATTGCTGCCAAAATGAGATTGCAGTAGCTAAGGTTTTTTTTTAACTCCTTTGCAAAGAAGAGGAAGGAGCACTTCTTTTTTGGGGGTGGAGGTGGATTTTTGTTCTCTCCTAAAGAATGGGTGTCATGTGTAAATGAACCCAGCTCCCATGCCATGGTTAGGTATGATTGGCCTTCGGGCGGGGGGAAGGTGCAGAGTGCCCATAGCAATATAGGGAGAACTCTCTGGGGTCATTCTTTGGTCAATGAGGTGAGAAGTGTCTTGCAGTCACAACTTAGACTTACCCAATAACATATGGGAAAATATTCAACCTGTGAAGGAATGCCAACAATCAATCCTTTCTTCCCTTTGAAAGCTATTTATCTTCAGCACCGTGGATGTAATGGTCAGGGTGTTCTTCTAAAAGTTCAGTTGTACTTTAAACATGTATCCCTGAATAGATGTTAGTAGATTATGCAGAGATCACTTTGAAGTTTCCTCTACAAGCAGCAGCGAAGCTGGAGGGGTCTGGCCTGAGAGGGAGGGCAGGGACAGAACTCTGTTGCCAGGTGGATTTTCAAGGGAAGACGACTTCAGGAAAAGTGGAGAGTAGGTAGGCTGTGGAGCAGTTTCATTTGCTAGCTGCTTATGCTTCGCATCTCTGTCGCTTGACAAGAAGACACGGCGGCAAGACTCAGAAACAAACCAGGATTAAGCCAGGAATATGGATTTAGATGTAACAACAAGCCATGATTAAAGAAACCTGGGATTTGTAAGGTAACAGTGAACCAAATTCAAATTTTAGTTTGTTGTCAAAAAAATAAACCACCGTTTGTTTCCTAGGATGGGTCTGGATGTTCAGACAAACTACAGTTAGGCTGAACAAATCCTGGATTAGACGTTATGTGCGAATTGAACCACTGTTCTATTACTGACCTTTATAAACAGTTCTGGGAGCTTTTTCAGCTGGAGAACAGAGTAAAAATGCTTTAAATAAATAAATAAATCCCTTAGAAGAAATGGAGTAGCACTCATAGTCAACAAAAGGGTGGGAAAAGCAGTACTGGGGTACAATCTCAAAAACGATAGAATGATCTCAGTACGAATCCAAGGCAAACCATTCAACATCACAGTAATTCAAGTCTATGCCCCAACCACTGAGGCCGAAGAAGCTGAGGTTGATCGGTTCTATGAAGACCTACAACACCTTCTACAACTAACACCAAAAAAAGATGTCCTTTTCATCATAGGTGATGGGAATGCTAAAGTAGGAAGTCATGAAATCACCGGGATAACAGGCAAGCATGGCCTTGGTGTACAAAATGAAGCAGGACAAAGGCTAATCGAGTTTTGCCAAGAGAACACGCTGATCATAGCAAACACTCTTTCCCAACAGCACAAGAGGTGACTCTACACATGGACATCACCAGATGGTCAATATCAAAATCAGATTGATTATGTACTTTGCAGCCAAAGATGGAGAAGCTCTATACAGTCAGTAAAAACAAGAACTGGAGCAGACTGTGGCTCAGATCATGAGCTTCTTATTGCAAAATTTCGGCTTAAATTGAAGAACGTAGGGAAAACCACTAAACCATTCAGGTATGACCTAAATCATATCCCTTATGAATATACAGTGGAGGTGATTAATAGATTTAAGGGATTAGACCTGATAGACAGAGTGCCTGAGGAACTATGGACGGAGGTCCATAACATTGTTCAGGAGGCAGCAACTCAATCCATCCCAAAGAAAAAGAAATGCAAGAAAGCCAAGTGGCTGTCTGATGAGGCTTTACAAGTAGCTGAGGAAAGAAGGGAAGCGAAAAGCAAGGGAGAAAGGGGAAGATATAGCCAACTGAATGCAGAGTTCCAGAGAATAGCAAGGAGAGACAAGAAGGCCTTCTTAAATGAACAATGCAAAGAAATCGAGGAAAACAATAGAATGGGAAAGACTAGAGATCTCTTCAAGAAAATCGGAGATCTCAAGGGAACGTTTTATGCAAAGTCGGGCATGATAAAGGACAAAGAAGGCAGGGACCTAACAGAAGCAGATGAGATTAAGAAGAGTTGGAAAGAATAAACAGAATAACTATACAGGAAAGATCTGAATGTCCCTGATAGCCATGATAGTGCAGTCACTGAACTTGAGCTGGACATCCTGGAGAGTGAAGTCAAGTGGGCCTTAGGAAGCATTAGTAACAACAAAGCTAGCGGAGATGACTGTATTCCAGCTGAGCTATTTAAAATCCTAAAAGGTGCTGCTGTTAAAGTGCTGCACTCAATATGCCAACAAATTTGGAACACTCAACAGTGGCCACAAGACTGGAAAAGGTCAGTTTACATTCCAGTTCCAAAGAAGGGCAACGCCAAAGAGTGTTCAAACTACCGCACAATTGCGCTCATTTCACATGGCAGCAAGGTGATGCTCAAAATCCTACAAGTTAGGCTTCAGCAGTATGTGAACTGAGAACTACCGGAAGTACAAGCTGGGTTCCAAAGAGGCAGAGGAACTAGAGATCAAATTGCCAACATTCACTGGATCATGGAGAAAGCAAGAGAATTCCAGAAAAACGTCTATCTCTGCTTCATTGACTACACTAAAGCCTTTGATTGTGTGGATCACAACAAACTCTGGCAAATTCTGAAAGAGATGGGAGTTCCAGACCACCTTACCTGTCTCCTGAGAAACCTGTACGAGGGACAAGAAGCAACAGTAAGAACCAGGCATGGAACAACCAATTGGTTCAAAATTGGGAAAGGATTACGACAAGGCTGCATATTGTCGCCCTGCTTATTTAACTTATATGCAGAGTACATCATGAGAAACGCCGGGTTGGATGAATCACAGGTAAGAATTAAGATTGCCAGGAGAATTATCAACAACCTCAGATACGCAGATGCCACCACCCTAATGGCAGAAAGCGAAGAGGATCTAAAAAGCCTCTTGTTGAGGGTGAAAGTGGAGAGTGCAAAAGCTGGTTTGAAACTCAACATTAAAAACACTAAAATCATGGCATGTGGCCCCATCACTTCCTGGCATATAGAAGGGGAAGAAATGGAAGCAGTGACAGATTTTATTTCCTTGGGCTCCAAGATCACCGCAGACAGTGACTGTAGCCATGAAATTAAAAGACGCTTGCTCCTTGGGAGGAAAGCTATGGCAAACCTAGACAGCATAGTAAGAAGCAGAGACATCACCTTGCCGACAAATGTCCGTATAACCAAAGCTATGATTTTCCCAGTAGTAACATATGGCTGTGAGAGCTGGACTATAAGAAAGGCTGAGCGCCGAAGAATTGATGCTTTTGAACTGTGGTGCTGGAGAAGACTCTTAGGAGTCGCCTGGACTGAAAGGAGGTAAAATCAGTCAATCCTAAAGGAAATCAACCCTAACTGCTCATTGGAAGGACAGATACTGAAGCTGAAGCTCAAATATTTTGGCCACCTAATGCAAAGAGAAAAGTCACTGGAAAACACCCTGATGCTGGGAAAGATTGAAGGCAAAAGGAGAAGGGGACGGCAGAGGATGAGATGGCTAGATAGCATCACTGATGCAATGAATATGGACTTGAGCGTGCTCCGGGAGAGAGCGCTGGACAGGAAGGCCTGGCGTGCTATGGTCCATGGGGTCACGAAGAGTCGGACACGACTTAACGACTGAACAACAACAACAATCACTAAACCCTAAATTTCATCATTCTATAGACTTCCTCCTGATAAAACGTAGTTTAAAACATTTTAACAGAGCAATCCTCTCTATGCCTACTCATAAGCAAGTCCCACTGAATCTGATGAAACCTGCTCTAAGGAAAGTATACAACTTGGTATTTTCTTCATACTGGTCTGTTGTTCCATGGCTTGGCCAAGGCCTATTCATCATAGGAAACATTTATCTCTCTTTTTCCTCATTTCAGAATCCAAAGTTCCAGGCTGAGATAAATGTTTGCCTTCCCATCCAATAAGAAACAGACAGGCTGTTTATGAGCCACAGTTCTGAACCAAAGGTTTCCTCCATTCCATTCTTTAACTCTGTAAGTTTCTGTCCCCAGTACACTGGAATGCCCCAAAACAGGACCACAGAAACACTTACCTAGTAGAGATTCTGGACTCTGTATATGGTCAGCCACACCGTGAGGTATGTAAGTGGTTGCATACTCATATATACATATTACAGATGCAACTCATGTAAATAGTTATAACAGATGCTAATTGTAACATAGGAATTTCAGTTACACATTTTTCTTAAGAATTTCCCTCCTATACATTGGTAGATAGCAAAACAGAGAAATTTCATAACGTTGTTTTGGATTTGTACACTGTTTTCATTTTTCATTCATGATTCCTGCAATAATTAGAACTGGCTATTTATATTGTAATGGTATAAATGTTGGTGCTCCTTCACTTAGAGATGATTTGTTATTTATGTATCTTAAAAATGATGTCAGGAATGCATTTGAACAGCCTTGCTCAAGGGGGGAAATCCATACATGTATACCATAAGACTATGTAAACATTATTGAAATGGATTTCTTCAGAGATGATACCAAGTTTATAAAGCAGCATTCGTCACACTAAAACAAAATTGTTAAAGGATGTTTTTGTTTTGTCTGAATATTTTTATTTGATTCTTATCCAAAACTCTTCACTCATGTTGCATAAAGATGAATAAGAGATTTACACAGTTTTTGGCTTTGTTACTAGCTGGAAGAAAGCGATACACCATTTACTCTGAAAAGTAAAGCAACATCTTTTGTATGGCTCTCTAGAAGAATCAACACCATTGCTTCACCCTGAAGTACAATTATATAATTCATATTGATGATTTTTTTTTTATAATAAGCTGTAATTTCCCTTTTAAACAAGGCACATGGGGAGTGAGCACCTTGTTCAGAAGCAGTATCACATTCACAGGCTTGCAGGAGCACAATTCTCCTTCCCAACTAGGCACGGGCTTCCTACGTGCCTTGTTTTAAAGGAAAATTGTGTTTTTTCCTTGTTGTCACCACAAACTAGCCAGGGGGTGGCCGTGTTGCCAAGCCCTGTTTTAAAACATGAAACTATGTGTAGAGGTTGAACCACAAAGGTTTTCTTTTAAGGAGTTAACTACATTTCACATTCATCTAACAAAGACCTGAAGCTGCTTTTGTTTTTGTTTTTTAAGGAATCAGAGTTCTCTTGCATGGGCTCTGAAAGCCACCTGAATCCATTATCAGTAGGGATGTCAGAGAATTCTGCCACGGATCTCAGTGAGGCCGAATGCCAGTGCATTCGGCCCCCCAAAATCTGTGGTGGAATGGGCTGCCACCTCCCTGCCCCCCCGTGGATGCCCCCTGGGATGAGACTTACCTGGGGCAGATCTTCTGGGTGGCGGCGGCTCTGGTGGCAGTGGCGGCTCCGGCCGCCAGTCTTCTGACCGGCCGCCGCTATTTCCAGGCTTGTGAAAAAAGAAAAGACGTGATAGGCTATGTAAAATTTACGTAGCCTATCATGGCTAGGTTTTAAAAAAAAGACGTGATAAGCTACGTAAATCTTTACGTAGCCTATCATGGTTGGGGGTGGTTTTTTAAAAAAAACACGCGTACGCAAATGGCGGCGGTTATGGCCACCGCCATTTGCGTTCCTTCTTTTTACCGTCTTAATCTACGTAAATATTTACGTAGACTATGATGGCGAAAATCAAGGGGAACGCAAATAGCGTAGCGGGCGCTATTTGCATCCCCTTTTGATTCGCCGTTTTAGCCTACATAAAGATTTACATAGGCTAAAACGGTGAATGAAAAAGGGACGCAAATAGCGCCCGCTACGCTATTTGTGTTCCCCTTGATTTTCGCCGTCATAGTCTACATAAAAATTTACGTAGATTAAGACGGTAAAAAGAAGGAACGCAAATGGCAGCGGCTGTAGCCGCCGCCATTTGCGTACACGGTTGTTGTTGTTTTTTTACCCAGAGCCCTCTGCGGCCAGAAATCCAGCTGCAGATGGCTCTGGCCTGGCCGGCTGCTCCGCAGAGCTGCCGCGGAGCACAGCCGTTTGTTCGAGGATTCCGGGGGGAGGAATGGAGCACCTCCCCCCCTGGCCAGGATTCCGGGGGGGGGGACAGAACGCCTCCCCCCCACCATCAACATAATCCGCGAAACGTAAGTCACTTTCGTACATCCCTAAATTCAGTATCAACAGTTTTTTTCAGCAATGTGACAATTGCTCTAACCATAAACAGTTGATACCAGTGCTAGGATGCCCACTGAATAAAGTGAACATGATATTGGGTGCCCCAAATGTCTTGGTGCACATTAAATAAACATGCGTTCCTCAACACAATCCTGTTTGAAGAGTACCATTGTAACTATGCTAGGAAAAATCTATTAGTACCCAAGCTTCTGTGCGTATGTGCACACACATGTAAGAAAGAGAGAACATGAAAATCTCTTCTAGCAATGTTTTGAACCTCCCAATGAAAGTCTACCTTGTACTTTGAAAACCATGGCCCTAGCTAATCCTATCCATAGTAAGTGCAATTGTTATTATTAAATTCTTATAAAATGGTTGGAGTTTTCTAAGCACTGTACAGATATTGAAAGAAAAGACAGTCCCTGCTCACAATCTGACAGACACAATACAAAAGGAAAAAGGAATGGGTAGGGAGGAGGAAAGCAAGCACTGGAATTCCTTCTCTGGCCAATGGGTGGGGACAGATTGGTCATCTTCTTGCTATGATGTTCTTCCTGGGACACTGGACCTGCAGCCTCCCAGTAGCCCTTGTACCCTGGCTTACAGGTAAGGCCAGAATATCAGTTCATACTTGCATCTTTGATACTATAGATTTAACATGTGGTTGTTGTTGTTGTTCAGTCGTTCAGTCGTGTCCGACTCTTCGTGACCCCATGGACCATAGCACGCCAGGCCTTCCTGTCCTGCGCTCTCTCCCAGAGCGTGCTCAAGTCCATATTCATTGCATCAGTGATGCTATCTAGCCATCTCATCCTCTGCCGCCCCTTTCTCCTTTTGCCTTCAGTCTTTCCTGGCATCAGGGTCTTTTCCAGAGAGTTTTCTCTTCACATTAGGTGGCCAAAATATTTGAGCTTCAGCTTCAGTATCTGTCCTTCCAATGAGCAGTCAGGGTTGATTTCCTTTAGGATTGACTGATTGGACCTCCTTGCAGTCCAGGGGACTCGTAAGAGTCTTCTCCAGCACCACAGTTCGAAGGCATCAATTCTTCGGCGCTGAGCCTTCCTTATAGTCCAGCTCTCACAGCCATACGTTACTACTGGGAAAACCATAGCTTTGATTATACAGACCTTTGTCGGCAAGGTGATGTCTCTGCTTCTTACTATTAACATGTGGTAGCAATGTCTTTTTCTGAACCTTGGCAAAGTTCTCCTGTGCCTGATCTTGTCTGATCTTGGAAGCTAAGCAGGGCCAGCCCTGGTTAGTACTTGGATGGGGAACTGCCTGAGAATCAGGCTTCCAGCACTGAGCAGCGGGTTGGACTCGATGGTCTTGTAGGCGCCTTCTAACCCTGTGATTTTATGTCTATGGTGCTTCTATGCAATTTTGTCTAGTAGGGACCCCTATTGCAGTTTGAGCCAAAAGCCATATGGCAAATCTAGGTTCAGGGAAAGGAGAGATCGCATTGCCCATGTGCAGATTTTATTTATGATAATGTGAACCTGGAAATATTAATAATTATTAGAAGTAAATATAGATCATAAAGCATTGGCAGCTGGAAAAAGGTGCCATAATAGTAATTGATTTGTTCATTAGTGTCAGATTAGTGATTGATTTTACTATACTTGTATCTACTGCTTTTCCTTTTAGAAAGCTCAGATCAACTAACATAGGATTCTGGTGATCTTCCAGTTACTGGTCTATGTTTCTTTACCTTCATCACTGTGAAACTTCTATAGCTAGTAGACTAATCAGTGGGCTTCTAATGGATGGTCACAAAATGTAGTAGCTACTGGGATTGATTTAAAAAGAAAATCTAGTACAGATCCTGTTCCTTTGTACAAAGTTCTGTTGCCCAGTGCACTGGAGCCTCAGAAAATGAAATGTAATTCTTACTATGATGAAAGTTGACTATACAGCAAAAGTACAGCAAAGTTATAGCATGATTTCTTAAAGGGATGGTCATGTTATATAAAGACAGGGCATCATCACATATTGAGATAATATATTATTTTACATTGAAAAGAGCTGACATTATTGTAATTGATTGCAATTCATGTTATACTAGAGAAGCATGGAGCTCTTCTCTGTGGCTGGATTCCACACAGCTCTAGGAACAGCTGTAATAAAGAACTACATGGGTAGAGCAAATTATTTGCCTTTTTCCACACCAGCTCTGCCTTTTTACCTATCGGGAAATAATGCTGGCATGGATGGAACTATGCAGGTCACTATACAAATGTTATCAGAGTGGTATGATTTTACTTTATTGACCAAGCAAAAATAATTGCAGTTGATAAGAGTTTAGCAGGCAAAATCTGCTTTCATAAAACTTACACTGACTTAATGCAATCATACTTTCCTTTTTGTAAAGCTGCATTGAGTCACACATCAGCTTTTCCATTATTGTACCCAAAATCAATGTTGGTCTAACCAGCTTGTAATGAGCAAGGTCACAACTGAAGCAAGGGCTATAGATAGTATGATAACACTTTACTGTAATGTTAATGTTAGATATTAATGATATTAATTTTTATTATGTCAGGTTTAATGTACTGTACCTTCAGTTATGAACATGTATGTTTACTGACTGAGGACAAGAGAAATTATACACTGTAGTTACAAGTCAGCAGGTCACTTATGCATACGTATGACTTCATTGTGTATATGCTAAATTTGCTTTTTGCAGGGGGAAGCAGGAAGGGATTATTTATATGACTAAGGGTGCAATCCTATGCTTGTAGGACTATAACATGCATAGGATTGCACCCTAAATCTAGATTTATTTATTTATTTTCTATACTGTCCAATAGCCGGAGCTCTCTGGGCGGTTCACAAAAATTAAGATGCACGCGCAAGTGCTTTGTTGAACTAGGGCCTGGATTATTCTACTTTCTTACATAGTTTAGTAACTACGTTTCTGTCATCTAATTTGGATTAGCTTCCTTATTTTATATTCCTTTCTCACTTCCAGCTCACTACTTTTACCTACATCAAATATTTATCCAGCAAGAGGTATCCTGCCATCCTAATCGGTGAGAATAGGAAGTCTTTTACTAAAATACTAACACTGCCATGCTTTTCTCTAAATACGTAGATGTGGAAATCTGCCTGGATTTAATATCTTTTCTATTTTTCTGCATAGCCCAGCATGATGAATATGTATACATATGAAATGTGTTCTAAGGTTCTTAGGATTTTTGCACATGTTGCATTTGTCACTACGTAATAAGCTGAAGTTACTTCCCAAAATTTCTTTACTGCTTCTTGTTACTCCTTAGAAATAGCTTCTATGCTTACTTCTAGTTGGCTAGTTGGTAGGGGGATAAGTTCTCCTTGTTCAAACACAATGCCCACACATCAAGAGATCCCTGCAGATTTTAAGAGAGCCCAGTTTTTTCTGCCTCACTGTGACCACCCAGGCAAAGCAGGCTTATTTGGAGGTGCCTCGTCATGATACGAAGTGGATCAGACCAGCACTGAGGCACTGCAAAGCGGCACCTCCATAAAGCACCTCGTCGGCCTTGTATATTTGGAGCTCTTCTTATGCCTTCTGAGCAGCCCAGACAGGCGGTCTCTAAAATGTATCAACTTCTGAAAGATCATGCAGAGGGGCAGGAGAAGGAGGAGGGAGGGGGGAAGATGAGTGGTCACGGAGGCACCAAATGTATTAATTTGAGAGAGATCCGGCCACCAGGAGAAGTAGGGGGAGAGGAGAGGGAGGAGGAGGAGAAAGGATGGAGCTTTGCTTTGAGTCAGCCTCTGTTTGCTCGTTGTGAGAGATGTGGTGTTACTGGAGAGGAGAGGACTGTCTGAACATTATTTGGCTAGACCAGTGGTCTCCAAAGTGGGGTGCACACACCCCAGGAGCAGCGCAAGATGATCCATTGGGGTGCACGAGATGCCTAATTGAGCAGCCTCCTGCTGCCCTGACAAGCTACCATTGTGTGCAATGATGGTGGTGGCAGTGGCAGCAGGATGGGACAGGAGCTGAGAGAGAAGGTCCACAGCATTTCTCTCTCCACTCCAGTCCTATCCTGCCTCTGCTGCGGCCATTGGGAGCAACTGTCCTAGTCTCTGCCTGGCATGGCAGAAGAAGCCTTAACCCTTCCCACTCTCCGTTGGCAGAACAAAGCCAAGAAGAAAGTGCATGCTATGGGGACTGGGTAAAACGAGGATCCATAAAATCAAAAAGGGATCCTCATGATTTTATATGATTTTTAAAGGGGAGACCCACAAAACCACCATCGAATTACAGAGCACATCTGCCTCCATGGACTGAACCAGAAAAATCACAGATCCACCACTCATGGGTGCAGCCATGGCACAAAAACATGGATCCTTGTCAGGGACCCTCTTGATTTCATACGATTTTTGCAGAGCAAATCCCCCGAACCACAGCCACAGTGCAAAAACAGGGAAAAATGGCTCCCCCCATTCCCTGGAACAAGATGACTGCCGGTACACGTCCAGATGGCCTAGGAGCTGGTGGCGGCAGCCCGCCCTCATTGTAAGTTGCTGCTCCTAGTCATGGGCTCCTCGCAAGCAAGGAACCCGTGAAGGCTTGAGCAGACGCAGGAGTAGGCCTCCAACCTGGTGCCCTGCCCTCCTTCCAAGGGAGGAAAAGAGCGCGGTTGGAGGGCAGCTCCTGCTGTTGTGCCTGTTGGTGGTTGGCGGGCTGTGACGGGCAGCAGTTTCCCCGGCAGCACCTCCCCTGGTGGCACCAGCGGCATAGGCCGAGGCAGGTGCCCCCCCCCCCCGAATCAGCCCGAGACAAATTGGGCCCACTTTGGAAGCCCCGAAGCAGCTTCCAAGTTGGATTGGAGGGGTCTATGCACAGCCCTACTTTTAAACATGTAAATATCAGCTGCAGAGCTGCACATCATCAGGATCACAGGGGCTATGGAGAAAGAGTTTAAATCTTCTCCTGAAACTCACTCACCCCAACCCACTCAAAGCTGCTATTTGCATTGGGAGAGAAGCCTCCACTGGCACCAGCGAAGGTTGCCCTCCCAATGCAAATAGTAATGTTGGGGGAATTTTCACCAGGTCCAATTTTGTCTTGTGCATCCAGAGGTCTCCTTCCTTCCTTTTTCCTGTGATTGGTGTCTTCCCACTTTTTCTTTCTTGATTTGGATTAGGCCCATTTTAAGTCAGGGCCCATTCCAAGCTTTAGGTCTGTAGGTCCCAGTGATATAATTGGGAACACAATCAGGCCGAGGTGCCTCTCTGTTCCCAACTTCTGCACTGTCTCCACCTCTCCCTTTTGCCCTTGAAGTTTCCTTGAAACTTAACCTTGTCACTGATGAGAAAAAGAGCTGTATGTGCCTTCATTAAGTTGCTCTGACCTTTCAGTTTAAATTGACATTTGGTAAAAGTACCAAGTCCTATGAGGAAAGAGTGAAGGAGTTAGGTATGTTTAGCCTGGAGAACAGATTAGGCGATATGATAGGCATCTTCTAATATTTGAAGAGCTGTCATATAGATAATGGAGCAAATTTGTTTTCTGTTGTTTGAGGGGGTAGGATTCAAATCACAAGGAAAGGGGTTCAAATTACAATTAAAATGATTTAGACTAAATATTTGGAAGAACTTCCTGACAGTATAAGTTGTTTGACAGTGGAACTGACAGCCTTGGAAGTGGTAGACTCCCCTTCATTACAGGTTTTCAGTCAGAAGCTGGATGACCACCTATCAGGGCGGCTGTAGTGGTGGATTTCCTGCATTGGCAGTGGGTTGGACTAGATGATCTTTGAAGTCCTTTCCACTCTAAATTCTAAGCAATTGTTTTAAGTGATTCATTTTCACCATTGTTTACCAAGACTAATGTGTCCTTAGCATGGTCTCAGGAATCCAGGGAAACTATATTTGCCAGGAGTCTTATCAGTACACTACCATGAAGTGTGCTCACAACAGAAGTATCCTGGGGACTCTGACTAAGGACACAAGACTTAATGCTGAATTTCAGCTGTATCATTAGCCATGCAGGATGTTGCCGCTGTGGGTACACTATATCATTGCTCCAGGCAGGAGCCTTAGTCTTCTTAGATGGCCCGGTAAAAAGATAACCTCTGCACCACATTTGAACATCAGTTCTGAAAATGTCCTCCAGTTGTAGAACTTGCTTTTCCTGAAAGTTTCCCAAGGTCCAAGGGGGTATAAGGGTCACTGCATTCACTGTTCAGATTAGACCATTTTCTCCATGCTCGCCCTCTCCACAAAAGAGAATCTGAGGTGGGTTAACAATATTGTGCGTGTGTGCACTTATTTGCTCGCTTGCTCGCTCACACATGCATAGCCTTTCTGCAGGCGGGAGATGAGGTCACTCTGTCCACAGTACAAACTTGTTCCAACTAAAATTCTTCTACAGAAGGGAAGCGCACTGTGTATGATTTGTAAAACAAACAACCAGCATACATCAGTAGCCTCATCCTATATATCTTAAAGCTGCAATTGTATGCATACTTGTTGTTCAGTCATTAAGTCGTGTCCGACTCTTCGTGACCCCATGGGCCATAGCACGCCAGGCCTTCCTGTCCTCCGCTCTCTCTCCCGGAGCGTGCTCAAGTTCATGTATGCATACTTACTTGGGGGTAAACCCAATGTTTTGTTCTGAGTAAATATACATAGGCCATACATAAATATGGACGAAAGGGCCATTTCTTTTCAGTGAACTGATTTCCAAATAATAGGTGAAATTCATCTTTCCTGAAAGGCCAAAGTTGCTTCAACTTCCTTAATATTTCAAAACTCTGTAGTAAATTGACAGAATCATATTGCCACTGCCCTGCTTCCACCAACCCAAGCTTCCTTTGGTACACTTGCTGCTATTTCTTGTGAGTCCTGGGGGCACTGGGAGGAGCGTGTGCTTCCAATGTGCGCGCGCGCGCGCGTGTGTGTGTGTGTGTGTGTGGGGGGGGGAAGAGTTCTGCTTTCTCCTCAGAAGCCCCTTTTTCTGCCATACAGCCTCTCTTGCTTCGCAGGCACCCTCGTTCCCAGCACACAATAGCAGTTTTTCGCTGATAGCCTCCCACCCCCTCCCCGCATCTCTTCCCCCCTCCCTCTCTCCCTCACACTGACTTCCCTAACCCCTGCTGCAGGCACAGATTTGCCAGAGCCATTCAGTTGAGACTGATTATGATCGCAGCAGATGGGCTGGATGTGACAGCCCCGATCCTAAGCAGTTCCTCAGAGGCTGGGAGAATTAACAGGCCCCAGCCGCAGAGCCGGCTCAGAGCCAGAGCGGCGGCGGAGGCAGCGGTCGCCACCACAGCCCGTCACCTTGCGTTCCCTCGAGGAGCCGCCGCCGCCGCCCTGCCTGCGCTTCCCCGCCCGCGGCAAGTGCCACCTTCCCAGCCCGCCGCCTGGCCGGCCCTCCCCAAGCACATGCGAAGCGGCGGCGGCGGCCCTGCCGCAGCCCGACAGGGAGCGCCAGCAAGAGATCGCCCGGCGGCAGCACAACAAAGCGGAAGCGGCGGCGGCTACAGCAGCGCGACTAGGAAGGGGCGGCCGAGGCGGCGGCGACGGCTGGAGCTGCGCCCGCGGATGCTCCGGGCCCCCGCCGCTGCGCAGCGGCCATGGGAAGTCTAGGCGCTCGGGGGCCGCCGCCAGGCTCCTCGAGCACTCCCGCCCGCCCCCTGGGATTATAGAGGCCCCGCCCCGGCCGTGCTCCTGCTGCAGAATGCCACTCCGCAGACCAGGTAAGGAGCGCGCGCCGCCGGGCCCTCCTCCTCCGGCCTCCCCCGATCCCGGTGGCTCCCTCACCTGCTCGCCTGTCTGTCTTTCTCCTCCAACTCTGGGCTGGACCCCGCCCTCTGGTGTGTGCCCCCCCCCCCCCGTACTAGCGTCTCCTCCCCTTCGCTCCTGGATTAAGGGCAAGGTAAAGAAGTCGGTGGGATGTGTGTATGCTCGAGAGACTTGTATGGGAAGCAAGATGGAGAGCCGCTGGCACATGTAATGCACACAGGCTGGCAAACATTCTTGTGTGCATAAGCGCATATCCAAGGTGGTCGCAAACAAGTGCACCAGGGCAAGGCGTGCATACTTGCTGACACATGTGCATGCACTGATGGAAACTTGTTTGCAGCATACCGTTCTCCTATGCACTGAATGCTGTTCTACTTGAAAGTTGATTTGGATGGAACGACCTTTCCAGCTGGTTGTGGAGATTCACATATGTGCATCGCAATATGTTTTGGGTTCTTATCATCTATAGGAACTCACTAGCTTGGTCAGTTCATTCATAGACTGTCAAGACACATGCAGGTGTACCAATTAATATACAGGCCCAAATTTTTGCAAATGCGTACAGGTACGAGCAGCAGCGCCAGCTGCCAAGTTCTCAACAGCCAGCACAGCACTTGCTTGCCATGGAGCATTAGTGGGGATAATGCAGAGAAGGGGAATGCTGATCAGACAGCTGCTACATAGCACTTTTGGGAATCGGGGCTATGTGTAATGGCCTTGTTGTTTTTTGAATGGACAGGACTGTTAAGTCTAGGAGAAACTTGCTTCTGTTAACTTTGGTCTGTTGATCATGTCACTTGAACTTCCTGCTGCAGCTGTCACTACTCTCTAGCTCCTATAACTTTCCCCCTTCTTCTGCCTCTCATCTACTGCGTTTTATTTTCCTTTTAAACTCCTGCTGTGTGATCATGGGGTCCCTGCTCCTTCTGGCCCAGCCTCTCTGCCCCTTCTGCTTCTGTTACTGTCTCCATCTCTTCCTGCTGCTGTTATTGCCCTTTCCCTTGCCTCTTCTCATTTTCCTGTTCTTTCTGCTGTCCCATCTGCTGTTGCCCTCTTTGGTCACTCCTCCTTTTTGCTGCTGTTGCTGAGGAGGGGAGCTGTACAATTGTGTGCCCTGTTGCTACTGGCAACTGCATGTACCGAATTGCTACGCATCCATAAGCAGCTTAATTCTGATTGATGGCAGGGAAATATGATCTTTTTAGGATGACTAGGTGGGTGGGGGGTGGGTGGGATAAAGCATTCCACATTTGTGTATGTGTGTGTGTTTGTATATTTTTTTCCAGTGATTCAGATTTTTAATCTTGGGGTTTAATCCCAAAGGCATCCTTCTTGTGATCGGGCTGGTTTATCTAAGCCTTTGGTGTGGTTGCAGCAGACCTTTATTTCTGCTCTTAATTATCTTTGCTTCTGTTGGTTCAGATAAATTAAGCTTTTCAAGTAAATTTACTTCTGTGCTTGAGCAATGAAACCGACCTATCTTACTGACCCAGAAGGATTCTTGAAAGCTTTCCGGAAGCAATTTGTAAAGAAACGAGTTCACTGCAGATAATAGAAATATTAATTTCCCTTTATTTCCACTCTCTCTTTACCTGTCCTGATTCACCTTCTCTTTTGAAAAATTGTTTACTTTTAAGTTTTTCCCAATCACATGAGGGGTATACTGGGGTATAAAAGGGAAAAGGGAAGAATTACTGTGTGCGTTTGTTGTGGTTGATGGGAGCATAAACTGTCCTTCAAGCAGTTGGGGTGTGGGGGGGAAAGCATTTTTTTCCATCTAGGCACAGTGATTTTTAATATTTTAGAAATAATTGAAAAGGACATGTGCCTTGCTACTTTTGTACCAACCTGGCATTCCCTAGCTGTTGTGAATGTAAGCCAAGCTAAGTGAGCAATGCTGTTTGATTGCGTGATGATTACCATGCATTACAAACATCACTTGGTGTGTTCATGATTCCATTGGTCACAGTGCTAAAGGCGCAACTGTAACTTTATATGATGTTGTATTGCAAGCCTACATACTTAAGCTTCCTGACAGGCAGCTTTTGTAAGAAGCACAACTATTGAATATTTCAATGGAACTGCATTACATAGATTGGGGGTACTGTGCATTTCACACTAAAAATATCTGTTTAAATGAAAAAAGAGAGAACTCGAAGAGCAATTGTTTAATAGTAGATGCAGCATTTTATTGAGAACATACCGGTTAGGTTTGCAGAGTTTGAATTGTGTGGTTAATTCTTCCAATAAGTGCAGTTAAGCATAAATCACAGTGATATTTGTAACAGAGCTATCATTTAATTACATACAATTAAGAACAACAACCTACGCCTGCCTTTTGGGGGGTATTGGAAAGCTGTGATTCTGAAGATAGTAGTGTCAACATGAATGAAAGTGAAATCATTTCCTTCTATTCTACCAGAGCAGAAAGCATAGACCATTCTTGTTATGGAAGTACTAGCATCCTAGTCCGTGAACATATAAGGTTTCCATCATTGCTTAAATTGCATTAGTTATTCCGATGGAACTGAATGTCCTGACCCCATTATTTAGTGTATTGTGACAACTGAAACTGAAACTGGTATAAAATAGTTATTTGAGTCCTTATTTATTCAACTTAGTGTATTGGTTATGGCTTTGCCATTTATTGTGTTTCTTGTTTTGTTTTTAATTCATTAACTTCTTGGTATATGTTTGTTTGGTAGTGGAATGGTTACCATTTTCTGCCTGTTTCCAATTATCTCTGTTACTTGTTGTTGGATAATACCAAAGTTCCACAGATTACAGGGGACTACCTACAGCTCCATGGTAGGGCATATTCTTTGCATGTAAAATTTATTTAATTTATACACCATCTTTTTTCCATCATGGAACTCAAACAGGGGCATTACTAGCACAGGACAGAGTTGCTGTGTCCCATATGTTTTGCCATCAAGTCCTGAATGGGGCTAGGTACTCCAAACCACTACCAATGCCAATGAGAAAATTGTTGTACACATGTAGCAAAAGCAGCTGCCTACCATCATAATTTGAATCTGTCCGAAACAGAGAGTGACAGCATGGCTTCAGCCAATCAGACACTGCCTTCTGGGGCATGGGGCCAATGAAAGTGCCAGATCAGCAAGGGTCAGGCCAAGGCATGTGAATGACTAGAGTAGAGATTCATGTTGTCTCTGTAGCTCAGTTCTCAACACACAGATTTGAGAAAAGGCAAGTCCTCTCCAGAAAGAGACTTGAGTGCATGCTCAGCTGAAAGCATGCTGGTGTACTGCGGGCAACTCCCATGGCCTATGGGGGTGGGGGAGGTTTTGGCGAAACAAATGTCCCCCTTTCCAAGTGGTCTGGATTCTCTCAAGTGTCACCTTTCCCAACCTTGCATAGCTCTTCTCAGGAAAAGTAGTTGGGAGCAGCAGCATCGCCAGCTGCTGCTCCTCCTCCTCAGATAGATTGCCCTGACTGTATTTACTGCAGGCTGTGCTATTCATCTCCTCCCCCTCTTCTATTTTGTCCATGTGGTGCCTGACATTGGTGCGGGAAACTGAAGGAGAAAGAGTGTGGTGTGTGCACGGTCTGTTGCCTCAAGACCTTGAGGTGCGACTGCTTTGGGGGTCTTGTGCCCAAGTTCTTGAAATTCTGTGTTTTCAAGGCACACTTTTAGATACCATGAAATGCATTTGGCCAGGTAGTAGTTAAGTAGTGGGAGAGGTGAGACCCACCATATGTGTTCTAGATCCTTGTCCTTCCTGGCTCATAAAAGCAGCCAGAGGTGGACTGGCCGAGTGGCTAAGTGGGGTAGTTAATGCCTCCCTTAGTCAAGGCAGAATTCCAGCCTGCCTGAAGGAGGCAGTGGTGAGACCTCTGTTTAAAAAAAAGCTCTCCCTGAACCCTACCATATTGGATAGTTATCAGCCATTCTCCAATATTCCATTTTGGGGTAACCCTCCCAGCTTCATGGACTCCTGGATGAGACAGATTATCTAGACCCATTTTCAATCTGGCTTCAGACCCGGTTATGGGACAGAAACAGCTTTCGTCACTTTGGTGGATGACCTATGCCAGGAGCTAGACAGGGGGAGTTTGCCCCCTGTTGGTTCTGCTGGACCTCTCAGCGGCTTTCAGTACTATTGACCATGGCATCCTTCTGGGCCGCCTTGCTGGAATGGGACTTGGAGGCACTGTTTTACAGTGGCTCCATTCCTTCTTGGAGGGGCGGACCCAGAAGGTGGTGCTGGGGGACTTCTGTTCGACTCCCTGGCCATTGGCCTGTGGAGTTCCTCGGGGTTCTGTTTTGTCCCCCATGCTATTTAACACATACATGAAACCTTTGGGAGAGGTTTTCTGGAGTTTTGGGGTTCAGTGTCACCAATATGCTGATGATACCCAACTCTACTTTTCCTTTCCATCTAATTCCAAGAAAGCTGTTGCAGTGCTAGACCAGTGTCTGTTGGCAGTGATGGACTGAATGAGGACAAACAAATCGAAGCTTAATCCAGACAAGACAGAGGTGCTCCTGGTCAGTCGAAAGGTAGATCAGGGAATATTGATACAGCTTGTGCTGGATGGGGTTACCCACCCCCTGAAGACACAGGTTCGCAGCTTGGGTGTACTGGATTCAGCCCTGAGCCTGGATGCCCAGGTTTCAGTGGTGGCCAGGAGTGCATTTGCACAGTTAAAGCTAGTGCGCCAGCTGCGCGCATTCCTTGAGATGTCTGACTTGGCCACAGTGACACATGCCTTAGTTACATCCCGTTCGGATTACTGTAATGCGCTCTATGTGGGGCTGCCTCTGAAGAGTGTTCGGAAACTTCAGCTGGTTCAAAGAGCTGCTGCCAGACTGCTGACTGGGGCTGGCTACAGGGAGCATACAACTCTCCTGCTGAAACAGCTTCACTGGCTCCCAGTCTGTTTCCAGGCACAATTCAAAGTGCTGGTCATGTTCTATAAAACTCTATACAGCTCTGGTCCAGGTTATCTGAAAGACCATATTCTCCCCTATGAGCCTACTCGTGTCCTGAGATCTTCAGGGGAAGCCCTTCTTGTTGTCCCGCCCGCCACCATCACAGACATGCCTGGTGGGAACATGGAAGAGGGCCTTCTTGGTGGCTGCCCCAAGGCTCTGGAACTCCCTTCCCAGGGAGGCGAGAGTGGCACCCTCCTTGACATGCTTTCGTAGGCATGTAAAAACTTTTTTTGTTCTGCAGGCCTTTGGGAATAGATAGTCTGGACCTGTGGGAATATGATGGATTAATACTATTGTTTATATTGTTTCTGTCTTTTAAAATTTTGATATTTTATACAATTTTAATATTATTGATGATTTAATTATATTTTTAACTTTTTTATATTTCTATTTATATGTTCTAACTGTAAAAGTTTTCAATGTTGTAATGCTGCTTTGAGTCCCAGTATTGGGAAAAAGTGGGATATTATTATTATTATTAATAATAAGTCAGGCCTATTTTGTAGCACACAAATGTGTCTGTTGTTATGAGAACTTTCTGTTTAGCTATTTTGGTGGGCAAAACCATGGCATGTAAGTCTTTGTTCTCGTGGGACTTGTGTTTGTCTAAAGAACATTCTTTAGGTGTTTCTATATATATGGGGAGTTGTCTGCTGTAGTCCAGGTTCCCCCACCCTTTCTTTTTTGGTGCCTGGATAGAGAGGAAATGAGTGGATTGAGCAGAGGAATTGATTAGGAGCAGGAGATGGGGTGAGTAATGAATTTGGGGGAAATTGGTTTGGATCTGGGTTACTGAGTAGGACAATAATCTGAAGAAATAAATTAATTTAATATCACTTTATTAAAGTTCTGTGGGTTAATGAATGGGGCTGATTAATTGAAGGGGAACTGAACTGAAATGGAGCATGATCTGTGTGGGAATTAGAGTAAATTGAAGAGGAACTGATTTGGGGTGATCTGGAGGTGGGGTGCTAATTAAATGAAGAATTTAGTTGGGTTGATTTGGATGGGAAACTAGTTGACTTGCCTTCTGTGAAATTTAAATTCTAGTCATTATTTCTAAATGTTCATCTCTACATATAAATTACCACACACAAGTTTTACACTCATTGTGTCTATGGGCCTGTGCCCCAAATCTTTTATGTACCTAGCAATGAACTTAAATGTACACTGGGTTCCCAGATGGTTTCCCACTGCAGCACTGACCAGGCCCAGACCTGCTTAGCTTCAGCAAAGTGGATGCATCATGTGCCTTCAGACCAAGGGCCCAAGTTCAATCCATGGTATATTTAGTTAAAAAGATCACGTAGCAAGTGAAAGATCTTTCTCAGCCTGAGACACTGGAGAATAGACAATACAGTGCTAGACAGCCTCACAGACTGACATGATAGAATGCCTGTTTATGGGTTGTGGCCAATAAACCTGGCCCCCTGGTAGAACACCTTCTGCCAGAGGAATGAGAAAGCAAGCAATTCCCCCTCTGCATGCAGCCCCCTCAGAATCTGTTCTGGAGGATTGGGGAACCCTCAGGACCAGATTTTTGGGGTGTGGGGGGCTGCAGGGGGGTGTGGGTGGAAGTCCCGTTGTGTGAGCAGAAGTCCGCATGATGGTGGTTTTCATCTCCTATGTTCAGCTCCTGTGGGCATGTAATGTATATCGATTTAAGCCTCTTTTCGGGCCATTTTAAACTTCACACAGAGGCAGACTAACTTGCAGGAAGCTTCCTGATGAGTGTACCTGCATGTTACATGTGTGTTGCAGACATGTTTGTTTCATGGCTACTTTACATTTTTAGGTGTACATTTAAAACCTCTTAGTTGTACACATAATAATGTAATGTGTGAAATGGTACTTATATTCCATGAGGAAAACAAACGTCCTTAATTTAAATTTGATATATTTTAACTCATTCCTGCCCCTTCTACTTTCAGGAAAGTTGGAATGTTAGCTCTTTTTAGTTTCTGAGAACAGCTCCTAGGGAGAAAAGAAGCCCATAGATAACTTGGTTTCTTTAATTTCCAAGTATGTGCCCTATTATTTGTGCCTAGATTTGTTTTGAAAATTGGGAAAAGAATCATACCACTTAATAAAGTGTCATTGGATTGACCATGGATTTCTGAAGATAATCTGAGCTAGCTATAATTGAGGTGGAGTGTCTCAACAATAAAAGCACAATTTACTCCATGCCCCTACACATGTAACGTGCAGGGCATGGAGGCAAATCTTACAGGCAGAGCAGCATGCTTGGGAAAAGGAAGACCAGATGTGGGAAGGGACAGAATGACGTTTTCCCCATAATCCACAAGTATTGAAAGAGAAGCTTAAAGTTTTGCACCGTTGTCTACCTAAATTAAATTAAAGATTCTGCTCAGATGGAGATACTGTCAGCGGGTGGGTTGTTCTCTTAGGTTAAGTTGTATGCAGCCTGTTATTGTAAGGGTTGCACTATCCTAAAATATCAGGTTTGTGGTTTGCGGTGCTCAGTGTTGTCATCAGAGCTTCAAGTAGCCTCTCTGGGTTGGAGTACCTTTTATCAGTTTGGGACCCTACCCAGACAGAAATAGCCTTTCTTCTCTTATCCATGCTCTGGTTATGTCCTGTTTGGATTACTGCAATATTGTACATGGGGCTGCCTGTGAAAATGGTACTGAAAATTCATTGAGTGCAGAACATCGAAGCAAGTTTTCTAACTGGGACTGTGTAGTAGCCTGAAAAACCTGTCTAGTTCCCTTTTTATCTCTGTTTCAATTTTTGTACTGTACTATGTTGTCTTATTATGATTGTTGGATTTTAATCTTGCATTTTAAGTTGTAAGCCACCCAGGTAAGTATTTGTTATGGGTTGGCATATAATGGCATGTGTAATAAATAAATAAATTCTGCTTGTACAGTTCAGTACATATTTGTTTCCTTAAGCCACAAGCCATAACAAGTTAGCACAAGATTTCTTAAAATAAAAAAAAAATGGAAACAGGGCAATGCTTGTTTGGGGCCATGTAATGTAATAAGCCTATGCTTTGAGCAGCAGCATGATGTGTCATGTGTTGCTTGCTTCTTCTAGAATGAATGTTTAAGTATTATTGTACCAGGTATTTGTGTTATAACAATTATTGACTGTGATTTTGGCAAAACATTATAGCACTATTGTTTTCATAGTTGTGTTGACAAAGAAAGAAATTGGCAGAAGGTATCACAAGATTTACAGTAATTAAATACGTTGATTGCTTGAATACACGTAAACTGACTCCAGTTTAGTTCCCAACTCTTAAGGACAGAACTCGATATTATAAGAGACACAGAGTTCCCATGTCTGTTTGCTCTCTGTTCTTCCTAACATATTCTACAACACAGTCTCTGGCATGACTTCATTGCGCTGTCTGCTCCTTACATGGGGAGATGGACCATGCAATGTCCATGCAAAGCATTTCACAAGTACTACATATTATGAGGAAGAGAGGGTGCATAAACATTGGTCGCCCTGTATGATGACCTATGTCAGGAGAGAGACAGGGGGAGTGTGACCTTGTTGATTCTCCTTGATCTCTCTGTGGCTTCCGATATCATCGACCATGGTATCCTTCTGGGACGATTGTCTGAGCTGGGAGTGGGAGGCACTGCATTGCAGTGGTTTCGCTCCTACTTGGATGGTCAGCTCCAGAAGGTGGTGCTTGGGGAATATTGCTTTGCCCCGTGGATTCTCCAGTATGGGGTTCCACAGGGGTCAGTTCTGTCCCCCATGCTATTTAACATCTACATAAAACTGTTGAGTGCAGTCATCCGGAGTTTTGGGGCGCGTTGTCATCAGTATGCTGATGACACGCAGCTCTATTTCTCCTTTTCATCTTCAAATGAGGCTGTGGATGTGATAAATCAGTGCCTGGCTGCGACAATGGACTGGATGAGGACTAATAAACCAAAACTCAATCCAGACAAGACTGAGATGATATTGGTGGGTGGTTCTTCTGACCACATGGAGGGTGCTCAACCTGTTCTGGAGGGGGTTGCACTTCCCCTGAAGGAGCAGGTTTGTAGCTTGGGGATTCTCCTTGAGCCATCTTTGTCACTTGAGGCTCAGGTGGCCTCAGTGGCATGGAGTGCCTTCTACCAACTTCGATTGATGGGCCAGCTATGCCCCTATCTGGACAGGGATAACCTGGCTTCAGTTGTCTATGTTCTGGTAATCTCCAAGTTAGCTCCTCTGCTGACACGAACCTACCTGTATACTACACTCAACATCTGGGCCCTCCTCCAGCAGCCTACACCGAGGGAAGCTCAGAGGACAGTAACAAGGGAGAGGGCCTTTTCAGTGGTGGCCCCCAAATTATGGAATGATCTCCCCGACAAGGCCCGCCTGGCGTCAACATTATTATCTTTTCAGCGCCAAGTTAAGACCTTTCTCTTCTCCCAGGCATTTGGCAGCGTATGATAAGTTTTAATTGAACCTGGAATGTCTTATGGTTATGGTTGTTTGCTTTTGAGATTGTTTGTTTGAAGTTGTTTTAGATATATGTTTCTTTTGTGTATATTGCCTGTTCATGTGTTTTTTATGTAAATGGTTTTTAATCTCTGTATATTGTATTTTTAATGTTTTTAAACTTTGTAAATAGCCCAGAGAGCTCCGGCTATTGGGTGGTACAGAAATGTAATAAATCATCATCATCATCATCATCATCAACACAGAGGTGGCAATTCTGTGTCTCTTTACAATGTCTTTGAATCCTTCTATGAAGAAGACTTGTGTATTGGGCTGCACCACTTCAATGGAATATGTGCATCAATTAGGGTTGGACCATCACTCAGTGGTAGAGCACATGCTTAGCATGCATGAGGTCCCAGGTTCAGTCTTTTGCATCTCTATTTAGAAGGATCAGGTCACAGGCAATGTGAAATGTGATGAGAATCCCAGAGATTCTGGGGAAGTGTTAGTCAGAGTAGACAACACTGTGTTAGATGGGTGAATAGGCTGACCTGATAGAATGCAGCTTCCTATGTTCCTATCTGTCTGCTTCCTCCATGAACTGGGGAAGCTGCATGCACATTCAAGTTCCTGTACTTACCAAAACATTGCTGGATAATAAGCTACTAATATCTGCAATTGTCCCATTAGATAGCTTCATTCCTATACCACAGCCAAAGAATGGGGCCATTTGTTGTGATGTTAGACTCAATGAAATTACTTCAGTTCCCTCCCCTTGACTAGAGGGAAATAGAGCCCCATTAACTTCTTCGGTGCTGTCTTTAATTTCTTGGAATATAACAGGATGGTCAAGCAAGCTGAATGACCCTCCTTTTTTGAGCTATTTATTTATTTATTTATTGCATTTATATCCCGCCTTTTTCCCTCTTGCAAGGAACCCAAGGCGGCTTACATTATAATCCTCCTCCTCTCCATATTATCCTCACAACAACAACCCTGTGAGGTAGGCTGAGAGTGTGTGACTGGCCCAAAGTCACCCAGTGAGCTTCCATGGCCGAGTGGGGACTAGAACCCAGATCTCCCAGCTCCCAGTCTAACACTCTTGCCACTACACCACACTGGAAATAATTTTGCTTCAAGAGACCTGGCTTTCAACATAATATTTTGAAAGAAATATTATTAGATGATTACTTTTTTATAACAGATGCCAAGGATCCAACTTCTGAAGGCCGCCCATGGGGTGGTGTTGCTTATGGAATTGCAACATCCCTTCAGGTATGCCCAGACGAGCTGATTATCCCCCCTGCCCCAGTTTCAAGCCATTAGTTTTCAGTTTGGAGGACTAAATTTGATACTGATAAATGTTTACGTTCCTCTGAGGGGCTCAACTCATTATTCTACCCAAATGTGGCAATTCCTGGGCACATCAGTTGGGGCCATCCAACTGCAGTTTCCCAGACCCATAATCATCATGGCTGTGATTTGAATGCCTGCACTGGGTCATCTTGGGATCTGGTCCAGAATAATGAAGAGCAGTTGGACAAGTGGAGTCCAACTTGGGATTTACCCACAAGACCACTCAATAAATAGCCACAGCCATTATTTTTGTTTGCTGGTTAGGGCGACAGGTTTAATCCCATTAAATGGTTTATCTTCTAAAGGTCTTGGGGGTGACTTCACCTTCTTTAATCACTGGAGGGCAAGTGTGATCGATTACATTCTGATTTCGGGGGGTTACCTAGACAAGGTCAGGTACTTCTCGGTTGGTTCTTATCCAGAGCTGAACCATCAACAGTGAGGTTAGTAATAGACATACATAACTCCATGAGGAGAGGGGAAGCCAGGACTAGAATCACAGGCCTACTCAGGAGTGCCAGAATAAGGATTCAGTGGCAAAATGTGGATCAACAGAAATTAGGACAAATACTTGCTTCCAATAAAATGAGACACCTATATGATCTAATAATGGATGGTCATATCAGGGAAGCTAAAATTCCAGGGCATGACTGCAGAGCTGGAACTCTTGTTATTCCGTGCCCCATGACTGTTATTAGGCCCTAAAACTTCTTCAAAACCATGTTTCGATTCAGACTGTAAGCTGCAAAAGAAAGAACAAAACAAAGCTCATAATATGCTTAAACAAAATGCAACTACCCCCCTTCAAATTTGGTATCTTGAGCAACACCAATTGCTCAAGATAAACTCTAATTAAAAAGAAAAAAATGGAGTACTTCCTTTCCCATTGGGTAGAGCTGGGGTCAGCCCTAAAGGGTAAGGATAGAACAAAATTCTGGAGGCTGATAAATCAACATCACAAGCCAAGTCCTCCACAAAGTTTATCCCCCATCAGTGCATCTAGATGGGATGGATGATCACTTTCGAAAGCTGTTTATGTAGTAGGGACAGAGATAGATATGGATCCAGGGGACTTGGTAAATCAGCAAGCGTGGCCCCCCATAACCCTGGAAACAGTTATTAACTTAATTACAGGCTTAAAGAAAGGTAAAGCCCCAGGCGTCAATGGTATAACTACTGACTTTTTGGAAGATTGAATTAATTGATGGGACCCATTGCTTGCATCCTTGTTTACAACTGTTGATGTCTCAGGACTATTCCCAAAGGAGTGGGCTCTAGCAATTGTCATCCCAATCCATAAGGGCGGTTCTAGATCTGACCTGGGGAAATTATAGACCAGTTAGTCTCCTGGATGTGATTGGCAAGCTCTATAGTAAATACCTCTTAGAGAAATTAGAGTCCTGGTTAGAAGAGTCTGGGATCCTGCCTGAAGAACAAACGGGCTTTCGGAGGGAACACTCTACTGTAGATTATTGTTTTCTCCTACACCATCTGATTGGGAAATATCGACCGCACTTATCGACCGCATAAAGTGCTGTTTGCAACGTTTGTGGATCTGAAAGCCACGTTTGATTCACTCTCAAGAGTGCATCTGTGGCAGAAACTCAGAGATCTTCAGACTGACCCCTGGTTGGAAACAAGAATCCAAGAACTATATACAAATTCAATCATGCAAGTCAGATTGGACACCAGTGGAATGTTATCCAAAGATATCCCTGTCAATAAGACAGGGGTTTCTCCTGGCCCCAACGTTATTTAATATATATTTGAATGACATGGTAAATGCTCTGTCTGGTCCACAGTTTTTTCCATCATCTCTGGGACACCGTCCGGTTTCTGTATTATTATATGTGGATGATGCTGTCATCCTGTCTTACACCTAGGGATGTACAAATCCCTTACCTGGCTCCGCACAGGGGAAGCCTCGACGGGGGGGGGGGGGGGGAGGCGCTCCATCCCTCCCTCTGGAATCCGGCCCGGCTGGCTGCGCTCCGCTCTGGGCAGCCCTGAAGGGATGCAAATGGCAGCTGTCGTAGCCGCCGCCATTTGCGTCCCTGAATTGAGCCATGATAGGCTACGTAAATACTTACATAGCCTATCATGGCAGGGGGGAAAAAAACCCAGCATACGCAAATGGCGGTAGCCGCCGCCATTTGCATACGCTGGGTTCCCCCCCCCGCCGTGATAGGCTACGTAAATACATAGCCTATCACGGCCTCCACAGGGACGCAAATGGCATCCTTGTGTTAGTCGTTATAGGCTATGTAAGTATTTACATAGCCTATCACAGCTATGAAGAGGAGGAAGTGAATGGCGGCTGCCATTCACAAAGCAGCGTGGACGGGAGCAGGTGAGTGCTCTGTTTCGTGCACCTTTTGTGGGGTGGGGGCAGCGGGGACTTCGTCCTGCGTGCCTTTTGTGGGTTGGGGGGACGGGGGCTTCGTTCCGCGATGGATTTTGGGGGGCCGAATGGACTGGCATTCGGCCTCACCGAGATGCGTCATGGAATTCTCTGACATCCCTACTTACACCTCAACAGGGATGACACAGTTGCTGGCAGCTCTTTCCAAGTTTTGCCAGCAAGAAATGTTGACTGTGAGCTATAAGAAACAAAGGTTATGGAATGTGGTACATCTAGAAAGATCCATCGCTGGTCACTGGATGGCCATAACCTGGAGTCAGTAACTAAATATAAATATCTTGGAATCATTTTTTTCAAAAGCTGCCAAATGGGATAAACATATAAAAGGGATGGCAGAGAAAGCTAAGATTTCAAGCAGGGCAATCCTAAGGTCTTCAGCTGGGAGGGGAGGGCACTTAATTTCCCCACTTTTGGAACTTTATTGTTGTAAACTACTGCTGCGAATACTTTATGGGGCTGCGCTATGGGCAAATTCAAACCTGGCTGAGCTGAAGTCAGCTCAACATGGGTTTTTAACAAGAGCTCTGAATGTAGCAAGAAGCACCCCAAGGTCCATAATAAGAACTGAAATGGGGGTTTTACCCATTTCGGGCCTGGTCATGAAGGGAGTGGTTCGCCTCTGGCTCAGATTGATTTTCCAGCTAACTTCACCATGGCTTCAGTCTGCTTTTGAAGAGATGAATTTCGTGGCTGGGTCATGGTCAGGTACAACGAGAGGGTATGTGACCCAGATTGGTTTCTCATATGAATTTCTTTTATCAAAAGGTTATAATGTGGCCAAATTGCTCATAAAGCAGAGGATAGTGGATACATTGTGGCAAATGGACACAGCCAAGGTGGCTAATTGTAGATCAAATAAATTACATGCTGGATTGTCAGCTGCATTTAATCAGCTGGCACAATATCTGGCACACCCAAGCCACTATCCATTACGGGTTCTTATGACTAAATGTTGACTGAACTGTATTCCCTTGGGGGAAGTTGAGGGAAGATTTCATAATGTGCCCAGGCCATGTCAGCTATGTCCATTTGGTTGCAAGACAGCAGACAATCAAATTCACTTTCTGCTGGAGTGTGCTAAATATGATGATTTGAGACTCAAATATATTTTTCCACTCCTAAAGAAAAAGAGGTTGCAAACATCAAGGGATAAGGTGCTTACGTCATTAAATGGACTGGATTATTATGCTGCTTTTAGAATGGCAAAATATATTAATTCTGCTCTGAAAGCGAGACAAGGGGCTTTGAATTCAAACCCCCAAATTTTGTTTTGTTCAAGGTAAGACAAGCCAAGATGGTTTGGCCTTAGGTCATAAATATTAAATTTTAAGGGATGTTGTATTTCTGGATGTAACCAGTGGTTGTATTTTAGTCAAATATGTTTTAGCTTTATGGACTAGTTCACTGTTTTGCAAATTACTGTTTGTGTGGTTGCAAATGACTGGTTGACTGGTTGTTAACAGGGACTGGCCAACAAGCTCATATTAGGCCAGTACTTTTCCAGCTGCACTGGCTGCCATTTCCGGGCCCAATTCAAAGTGCTGGTATTAACATTTAAAGCCCTTAACAGCTTGGGGCCAGGTTATCTGAAGGATCGCCTCCTCCCATATGTGCCTGCCCAGACCTTAAGATCATCCTCAGCGGCCCTTCTCCATGAGCCTGTGCCAAAGGAAGTGAGGCAGGTAGCTACTAGGAGGAGGGCTTTTTCTGTGGCACCCCACCTTTGGAATGAGCTCCCTAGTGAGGTTCGCCTGGCACCTACATTGTATTCTTTCCAGCGCCAGGTGAAGACCTTTTTATTTTCCCAGGCATTTTAGCATTTTAGCTTTCTAGAGGTTTAGCTTTGCTGTTATAAATCTGTATTTTAATTCCCTGCATTGTTGCTAGGTTTTATTCTGGTTTTATTCTGTTTGTATTGTTATACTGTGGTTTTAATGTTTTATATATTTTATATTGTTTTATTGTGTGCTCTTTGGTTTTAATTTTTGTGAACTACCCAGAGAGCTTCAGCTATTGGGTGGTATAGAAATGAAATGAATAAATAAATAAATATTGTCACTGCAATAAAATTGAACAGAACAGATTTGTTAGCTGGTTTATTTAGCTTTGATTCTGTTGCTATTTTGATGCTATTTAAAATCTTTTGAGGTGTTTTGATTGATTTTGTTCTACCCAACATTCAATAAATTGTATATACATTCTTATTAGAAGTAAAGGACCCATCTTTAGATTCTAGGTTGCTTGGAATGATGAAACAGGTATTTGTTTGGAAAAGCAACAATGAATTTTTCCATTGGCATCTAATCCCTGTTACAGTGATGGGTCATAGACTAAAATTAAACCAAAAATTCATTCTAGAACAATCTACCTTATAGATGGTTTGCCAAAGCTCTGTTGGCTTTTACATATTGAATTTTCAAGCTTTAGTTTTGGGTAGTATATCAGAATGAGGTTATTTTTTAGTGACTCCGTAATCGTCAGTTGCTAAAAGGACCATTTTAACATATTGGAACTTGTATATATGTTGTGTGCAGAATTAGAAAAAAAAGTTATTTTTCCCTACAGATGTCTCCTTTTAAAAGATTCAATGAGTATTTGATTTAATCAAATGCTGGACTTGGGTAATATGGACAGATGATTATGCATTGTGGTATTATATTACAGATACATATATAGGCATATGGGTTTTTGTATGTATATTGCAATAATTTACACATAATAATAGTGCCAGTGTTCAAATAACTCTACTGGCACAGCCCCCTGCATTTTCATAAGTGTAAATATGATAAGAATTTGAACTAATACATCCGTTCAGAATCAGGATGTAGTTTTTAAAATTATTTTTTTATTGCTGCTAAGTTTATATCCTATTTTCAGCATGAATATAACTCTTCTTCCCATTTGATGCTTACAAGTTGACTGCTGAATTGTTCAAATAATTGTAAATGTTATTTATTAGGTAACTTGCTTTGAAGTTTGCTAAGTATAACTGTCAAGGTAGCGTTGCATATGCAAGAATTTATATCCGAAGTATTGGCTGTATACATTACTAGACAGCAGATAACCTATGAAAGTAAATAGAAGTGCAGTTGTCTTTTAATCTGCATGAGAATGGAGCTGTCATGGGACTTTTTTTTCACTAGCTAATAGCGGAACGCATCGTGGGAACTGTTGGATATGTGGGACTTTTGCCTGACAGTAGTTTACTTAAGATGATTGTACTTTGTTTGGGGACTTGTACTTGACAGCCATTACTGCATTTTTAATTCCAAGCTTCTCAGAGATATAGGATAGCAGGTCAACAAAAATGACTGTTAGATGTCTGATATTACAAATCTTCCAAGCAAGCAGGGAGGGTTACATACTTAAAGCTGGCTTAAAAATAATTTTAAATAAATAAGCAATATTTTGGTAACAATTTACCCATCCTTTTTATAGCGCTTATGATGAAATTGGTTTTAAAGGAATTGGTTCTGCTTTTGACTCAGACTATGATGTCCATCCTGCTTCTATGTTTACTAAGGAAATTAAGAAACAAACAAATATTCATGTATCGTAGGGGGTGGAGTCTCAAGGTTCTACAACCAATGTATAATTAAATCTAGAACTCATAAGGTCCCAGACATAAATATAATCTCATGGTGGCACCTTGAATGCACTTTGCTGAAGATGCATATTTTCATTCAGACCCTGCTTGAAATGCTGCTCTTCTAGCACAGTTGCAAGTGGGAAAGCAAAGCACTACGCTAAAGTTGTCAACTGGCTGGGAGAAAACTGGCTTGGTTGATCTTGTGCCTCTGTGTTGTAATATGTATGAACTGTGTTATGGATGCATAGATTAGTGGATGAGGCTTTTCTTGTTACAGAAATATTTATTTTTCCCTGGTAAGTGGTGCATGGCAAATGGCCCAGCTATGGGAGTTCAAAAGTTGACAACCCTACAAAGTGGTATCCCCTTTCATCAACAATGATACTGGTTGTCTAGGGAAGTTCTTCTAGCTCTTAGCTTTGGGTCAAACTAGATGTAATGGAAGCAACCACGTTAGTTTGTTCATATGCCTGTCTCATTCAAGTATAAAGCAGAGTGGGTCTAGTTTTTATTTAGTTTGCTATACTCTGACTACTTCTTGTATCAGAAGCAGATTGGAAGAAAAGTGCCTGACATGGTGGAACATGGGAAACTACAGTCGGTGAGGGTTCAATTCTCTTTATCATCTGTCACCTTTGGCTATCGAAATTAGACCTCTGCTCCCTGTTGTTCATTTAGCTTGACCCTCAGCTCCACAGAAAGGAATTACTGATTTGCTAACAGTAGCTGCAAAGGCCATAGCTTTGTATTCTGGATTGATTGATTAATACTGGATATTCAATACTGAATAACTGTGTACCTTAAAATATAGGTAAGAGCCAGTTTTATCACAGAAAGAAATGTAGGATGCTTCCAGAATAGGGTTTTATTGGGCTGCCTCATTCATGCAGTTTTACTGTGTGTATCCCTGTCCACATGACTTCAGTCTCCACTCACAACCCTCCAGTGTTTTTCTGCTGTTTTTTTTCTTCTTCTGTCTTTCTTTCTTACTGTAGAACATCCATTAAGGAGGAGGGAAAAGGAATAGCTCCATAATGCTTTCTTGCTGGTAGTGCTAGGAGCCCTCCATCTGGAAGCACCCAAACTCTCAGGGCCAAAAGAGAGGTGATTCAGGAAATCCGTCATTGGATCTTCTAACATCTTTTTCTTTGCTAATTTAACTGGGGAAACAGCAGTCAGGGGAAGTTTAATTGCTTTCCCCTCTGCACCATTCCACAGTCTAAACCTTCTCCAAATTGCTATTGGCTTGACTGGAAAAACAATGCAAGTACTTGTAAAGACCTACCTGTAGTTTCCCCACAGTGGAACCTAATAGCTACTTTGGGATATGGGGGAGGGATTAGATCTTCTCCATCAGGTAACTTTGATCCTCAGTTGTATTGATTATGAGTGTGCATATATGTTTTTAAAAGGTATTATGCAACTGTGAATCTAAAAGATAGAACAATAATGCTCCCTGATGTGGATACGGATGTGAATAAGGGATGGTATATATTTTTTTTCATTAAAAATATGGGCTCAGTTGAAGTGATTTTGAACTTTTCTGGGATAAGTCAGTGTACAAACTTTGACTGTTCAGTATGTAAAGCACTTGACATTTCTGTAAGAAATCTTTCAGCTATATAAAACCCCCAACAGTTACTGCTCCACTTTTTCATTATTGAGATCAGTATCCCCATGGATTACCATTTTAGCTGCAGTTACAAATTAAAATAGGGGTAAAGGGAAATATGAATTACTGACATAATGAATGTGAGGAGCGTTGAACACGCTAAAAGCATATTACATATGTGGACTATTATTCTCCAAATAGATTGGCGGTTCTAAAAACTGTGAGGCAGCTTTGCCTAACAGTCCAGGCACAAACATTTCTCCCTCAGGGTGCTTTCAGACACTATAAAAATGAGCCTCCTCCCCATTGCATTAAGCAAGAAGTCAACAACATGGTTGTCAATGGCATCCCCATCATCCCTGACCATTGGCCATCTGGCTGGGGCTGATGGAAGTTGGAGTCTAACAATATCTGAAGAACCACAGATTCCCTATCCTAGATTTACCACATTCTGATTTACTACTTTGTACATGTAGTACATCTACTTGGAAGCAGGTCATCTGAATTCTGCCTAGTGGTGAAGAACGCAGACATCCAATATGCCAGGCAACTGATGATAACTTGCACACCATGGTAAGTTTTCCATTGGTATATGGACATCTGTACTGTAGTTCCTTACTCTTTGTGTTGATAGGGGTGGCGTTTGTTTCCTCTGTTGTCTACCAACTTGTAGCCAGTAAAAGTTTTTGCTGTTCTGATTGGACTTTAAAGCATGTTGTGATCCTGCACCCTCTCTTGACTTGCTTGCTTTGGGACTGATGAGAAACAACTCTGAGATGAACTGTATGCCTTTTATAATAGTTTAGTTACAATTGGCGCTATGCCAAAAATTTCTCCCACACTTTTTTCAACCATTCTCATTCAGTTTGATAGGAAAGAAATGGCTTTCGAAAAGAAATTCAAAGGATAAGAAATTTCAGAGAAATTCTCATGGGTTGGGGTTCTTGTTCTTACTTTACTTATGAGGTGGCCGTAGAGTGTGCATGTTGTCCTGTCTTTCATTATACAATAATCTCTGTGGCAGCCTGTAGCCTCCTCAGCTTCCCTCGCTTCAGTTAAAGCTAACATGAGGAAAACATCATGAGGTAATTCCTCCCATAGGTTTTTTTTTAGGGATGTCAGAGAATTTCGCCACGAATCTCGGGGAGGCCGAATGCCAGCGCATTCGGCCCCCCGAAATCGGTGGTGAAATGGTCCGCCCCCCCCCCCCAGGATGGGACTTACCTTGGGCGAATCTCCCTGGCAGCGGCGGCTTCCGACCGGCTGCCACCGCCGCCGCCATTTCCAGTAAAAAAACACAAAAAACGTGATAGGCTACGTAAAGATTTACGTAGCCTATCATGGCTGAGTAAAAACAACAACAACCGCGCGTACGCAAATGGCGGCGCCCATGGGCGCCACCATTTGCGTTCCTTATTTTGGCACGTCTAGTCTACATAAACATTTACGTAGACTATGGCGAAAATAAGGAGAACGCAAATAGCGTAGATAGCAGCCAGAATTTCGGGGGGAGTGACGGAGCGCCTCCCCCCCACCGCGAAACAATTTCGTCATAAGGTAAGTGACTTTCGTACATCCCTAGTTTTTTTTCAGTTCAGGAATGGCAAGTGGCCTGGTAGGCTGCAGAGCAATGGAAATATATGTAATAGAAAGAGAGAAAACATACATACCACCTTCAGCTACCTTACAGTGGTTAGGTAAGCCCCCAAACCAAAAGATATTCAAAATTCTGCCTCAGAAAGTGGAAGCCTCAACATAGTTGATGCTGCTGCCACTTGCAGGAGCAGCGCAGTAAACCAAAAACCCTTAGGAAAAAAGAAAGAACCTGTGCTATAACCCCTGCCAGTAGTCAGCCCTGTCTGTGGGAAACTGTTGGAGAATTTCTCCTCTCCAGGAGAAATTCAGTGAAATTGTCCCCCCAATTTCTCTGCCCACAAATAGGCTGGAGAATTTTGAGAGGCCATTTGTGCACAGCTCTAGTTACAATGTAGAAGTCCAGGAGAACCCCAAAGCCATGCACTGGGTTGTTCAGGGAGAGGGCTACCCCATCTGATATAATTGTTATACCTCCATCCAGATCAGCAGGTTTGCCCACTCACAATATTTGTGTCTCATCTGGATTAAGCCTCAGCTTGATTGTTCTCCCAAAACTGCCTCCAGACAATTGTTTAGGTCTCCACAGAGTCCCTGGCTTTTGTGGAAATTTCCACAGTTTGTGGAAATGACAGGCAGAGCTGTGTGTCATCTGTATATTGATACTAGTTTGTGGCTACAGTATGTTTACCTTCAGATATGGTTCTCATGTATTATTGTTTTAATACACTACAGAGTCATGTTCTATCAGTAATAATACCCACTTGACATTTATTTATGGGTTCCATTGACTTTGTCCGTGTTTTTTTGTGTGCATCTTTGGGATCTTCTCCTTTGTACATGTGATACCCATGTACTGATGACACTTTAGCCCAAATTTCCAGATTTCGTCCCCCAGTGCCTTCATGTAGTAGTTAAAAAGCATGGGGAACAAGTTAGAACTCTGGCCACAGGGTGGAACAAGAGTCAATAATCACAAAAGGGATTAAAAAAACAAGCCCTAAAGCCCCCCCCCTCCCCAGCTGCTCAATATATTGTTCCTGACGCTTTTCCAGAATATCTCTTTAACAAGGGAAATTATTAGGGCAGCATCCAATACTGCTGCTGCACCTCCACTATTTGTGTTGTGCCAGCAGGACATACTGCTAGTACAACAGGAAGATAATGCTTCCTAGAGGAACCCCGGAAATGAGCCAAAATATGTATTTCCAGAATGGAAGAGGTCAGCAGATCTCTCTTCTGTGAGCTCTGCTTACCTGTTCTGTTCCAGAAATTAGCATTTCAGCTCTTTTGTGGTTGCTTTAGGAACTGCTAGCTTCCTGTTGTGCTAGCAGTGGGTCCCACTGGTACATAAGCAGCACTGGATACTGCCCTTAGCTTTTGCTAATACTTCCAAATGCCTCCTTAGGGCTACCTCACTTCTGACTCCCTTGGGTGAGAATTCTATTGGTTCTCTGTGTACAGTGCCATTAGCAAAATGAAAGAGTGGTTTCATTCTTTAGTTTATTCCCACTGGAAATGCTTAGGCCTGGTAAAATCACATCTCCGAAAAAAATAAAATTGCATTAAAGGTTGCTTATCTTCTGCTAATTTTGAACCCTGAAATCTACCCCAAACAGATCTACCTTGCAGTTCTTCTGAAAGATGCTCATATCTAATCTTCTGCCAGTTTTTAGAGAGATGGAAGGGATGGCGAGCAACCACTGCTTTTAAGAACACTTCTTTTTTCCCACCCTTGGTCTTTGAATGTGATCCTCAGATTGTTTCATTAAGAGACTACCATCGATTAAAAAAATAATTGCACAATTCCCTTTTCTCATTTGTTGCATGGTGTCGGGGATGGCTGCTGCTATTTGTATCTCAACAGAGACACTCCATTGCTTCCTAGAAATTAAGTTATTATCTTACTTTCTATGCATGGAAAGAATTATCTTTATTTTGTTGCCATTCAGTTAGCATTGTTGATTTTTTTTCCCTAGGTAGGTACATCTTTTCTATGTGTGACAAATGCAGGTGTTGCGCAGTAATGAGTCTCAACAGCCCTGAAGTGAAGGGTCTTCCTCTGTTGCTAGGGAGTCTTGAGAGCTCCGTGACTGGCAGTATACTACAAAACATGCATTGTTTACAAATCCACTCACATGTTCAAATCTCAATGACCAAGGCCATCGAAAACAATACCAGCATTTATTGGAGTATATCTATGTGGGTCACAGTATAAGCAAAGTGTTTAAGTACCTTTTTAAAAGATTGAACTAAGGGCATTTGAGAGCAACGTTCTACTTTTTAATACTTGACGTAGTATCTTCCAATTACTTTCAGTTGTTTTTTGGATTAGCCACTTCAGGGCTAAATTAGATGTGACTTTAGATGCATCTTTGCATTTAATGTGGACATGTAAAAAAGGCAAATAGCCATGCGGAGGGGTGATAATTAGAGACAGTGGAGAACTTCCTCCCAATTCACATAGCACACAGAAGTAGACAACTTTTGGGGGCATATGAGCACATTTGACAGTTTGAAAAACTATCTTGGACACAACCACAAAATGGCTACCATGGGAGGCATGGCTAGTTACAAAGTAACCTGCCCCAAAGTCTTGAGTGCAAGGCAGAAGTGGGGTCTGAATCCCAATACACTAAACAACTCCTTTGAACTCACAGATTTCAGCACCAATGGAAACCCATTTCACAGTGATCCCAGCTGACTATAAGAAAGTGTGTCAAAAAGCAGAGTGGGAGGGGTAGGGCATCAAGAAAGGTGTCTGGGGGTGCATGGGTGCCCATGGACATCACGTTGCCTGTCCCTGACATAGCAGTTTCTGATGAGTGATTTTTCATCAGGACCACAGCAGGGAGGAAAGGGTTAAACCCCAATAATTTTTCCAGTAATTATCAGCTTCCCTAATAGTTGCCATTAGCATTTTTGAAAAAGTGCATGTTAAATGCAAAGTTCCATTTACTGTCCTGTCTAATTTGGCCCTGAGTTAACAGCTGAGCCACTGTAAGAACATGTTGTTCTTGGTTGCCCTTCCAGCCCATTGTAAATCTAGCATAACAACTGTCTTGATGTGGGATAAATCGTAGGCTTAATTTAGTGAATCCTTTATGATGACAGCTTGTACAGCCTTGGCTCATATGGGAGCCAGAGTCCTTTCTATGAGAACATTGCACCACTTTTTCGAAGAAAGAAGTACAGACATGGGAAACAGCTGTGTTGTGGGCTCATCCCATGTCACCTTGTGCTTCTGATGTGGTCTGCTGCAGCTACCATACCATGGACATAAGAAGGATTCTCAATTGCTATAGTGGAAGAGCTAGGGATTGCTTGGTCACATTGAAATTTTTCTATAAAATCCCATGCACAGGAAGGAATTTCAAGGACAGGAAACAAAAACCCATGTGGACCAGACCTGTTGTTCTTTTGTCATGTATGTGGTTCTAGAGCAGAGCGGTTCTAGAGCAGGGCTAGGGAACTGCTGGCTTTAGGAGTGGATGTGGTCTGTAGTGTTCCCCAGTCAAGCTGTGGCATCTCATCAGTCCTGTTCCTCAGCCCACTGCACTTTCCAGCAGTATCCTATGGCACTGCTGCCTCAAGGACCTTTGAGCATCTTGAAGTGGTGGCTGCTGACTGAGCACACTTCACCCCCCCTCCATTTGCTCCCCAAGCTCCCCCCACCTTTCTTGAGAGAAGGGCAGGGGATCTAGAGGGTCAGATCCCCCACATCAGATGAAATACTTCACAGCATTTTTCTTACTGCTTCTGAATATCTCTCTAAGTTTTCAAAGGTGGCTGTTGTTGCTCAGTCGTTAAGTCGTGTCCAACTCTTCGTGACCCCATGAACCATAGCACACCAGGCCTTCCTGTCCTCCACTCTCTCCCGGAGTGTGCTCAAGTTCATATTCATTGCATCAGTGATGCTCTCTAGCCATCTCATCCTCTGCCATCCCCTTCTCTTTTTGTCTTCAATCTTGCCCAGCATCAGGGACGTTTCCAGTCAGTTTTCTGTTCTCATTAAGTGGCCAAAATATTTGAGCTTCAGCTTCAGTATCTGTCCTTCCAATGAGCAGTCAGGGTTGATTTCCTTTAGGATTGATTGATTTGACCTCCTTGCAGTCCAGGGGACTCATAAGAGTCTTCTCCAGCACCACAGTTTGAAAGCATCGATTCTTCGACGCTCAGCTTTCCATATAGTCCAGCTCTCACAGCCATACATTACTACTGGGGAAAACCATAGCTTTGATTATATGAACCTTTATCGGCAAGATGATGTCTCTGCTTCTTACTATGCTGTCTAGGTTGGCCATAGCTTTCCTCCCAAGGAGCAAGCGTCTTTTAATTTCATGGCTACAGTCACCATCTGTGGTGATCTTGGAGCCCAAGAAAATAAAATCTGTCACTGCTTCCATTTCTTCTCCTTCTATATATATGCCAGGAAGTGATAGGGCCAGATGCCATGATCTTAGTTTTTTTAATGTTGAGTTTCAAACCAGCTTTTGCAATCTCCTCTTTCACCCTCAACAAGAGGCTCTTGAGATCCTCCTCGCTTTCTGCCATTAGGGTGGTATCGTCTGCATATCTGAGGTTGTTGATAATTCTCCCGGCAATCTTAATTCCGACCTGTCATTCATCCAACCCGGCGTTTCTCATGATGTACTCTGCATATAAGTTAAATAAGCAGGACGACAATATACAACCTTGTCGTACGTCTTTCCCAATTTTGAACCAATCGGTTGTTCCATGTCCGGTTCTTACTGTTGCTTCTTGACCCTCGTACAGGTTTCTCAGGAGACAGGTAAGGCGGTCTCGTACTCCCATCTCTTTAAGTATTTGCCACAGTTTGTTGTGATCCACACAATCAAAGGCTTTAGCGTAGTCAATGAAGCAGAAATAGACGCTTTTCTGGAATTCTCTTGCTTTCTCCATGATCCAGCAAATGTTGGCGATTTGATCTCTAATTCCTCTGCCTCTTCGAAACCCAGCTTGTACTTCCGGTAGTTTTCGGTTCACATACTGCTGAAGCCTAGCTTGTAGGATTTTGAGCATAACCTTGCTGGCATGTGAAATGAGCGCAATTGTACGGTAGTTTGAACACTCTTTGGCATTACCCTTCTTTGGAATTGGAATGTAAACTGACCTTTTCCAGTCTTGTGGCCACTGTTGAGTGTTCCACATTTGTTGGCATATTGAGTGCAGCACTTTAACAGCATCATCTTTTAGGATTTTAAATAGCTCAGCTGGAATACTGTCATCTCCGCTAGCTTTGTTGTTAGTAATGCTTCCTAAGGCCCACTTGACTTCACTCTCTAGGATGTCCGGCTCAAGTTCAGTGACTGCGCTATCATGGCTATCAGGGACATTAACATCTTTCCTGTATAGTTCTTCCGTGTCTTCTTTCCACCTCTTCTTAATCTCATCTGCCTCTGTTAGGTCCCTGCCTTCTTTGTCCTTTATCATGCCCGTCTTTGCACAAAATGTTCCCTTGAGATCTTCGATTTTCTTGAAGAGATCTCTAGTCTTTCCCATTCTATTGTTTTCCTTGATTTCTTTGCAATGTTCATTTAAGAAGGCCTTCTTGTCTCTCCTTGCTATTCTTTGGAACTCTGCATTCAGTTGGACATATCTTTCCCTTTCTCCCTTGCTTTTCGCTTCCCTTCTTTCCTCAGCTACTTGTAAAGCCTCATCAGACAGCCACTTGGCTTTCTTGCATTTCTTTTTCTTTGGGATGGATTGAGTTGCTGCCTCCTGAACAATGTTACGGACCTCCGTCCATAGTTCCTCAGGCACTCTGTCTATCAGGTCTAATCCCTTAAATCTATTAGTCACCTCCACTGTATATTCATAAGGGATATGATTTAGGTCATACCTGAATGGTTTAGTGGTTTTCCCTATGTTCTTCAATTTAAGCTGAAAGTTTGCAACAAGAAGCTCATGATCTGAGCCACAGTCAGCTCCAGGTCTTGTTTTTACTGACTGTGTCAAGGGCTTCTTGGAGGCCTCTCTCAGTCTAATCCAGTAGCCAAGTCCAGACACAGACAAAGGGATTCTTTTCAAAACTTTATTCTTCTTTTACAACTTAACAACCCTACTATTAGCAACTAGATATGAGCAGCAGAGTACCTATGCCCTAAGTTGGAACAGCTGGTCCCCGTTTGAAAGGGAATCACTGGCAGACCCTGAACTTAAGGGCTAGGGAGAGTCCCTCCCCTTTTCCCTTGGATCCTCTGGGCGCAACTGTTGTTTGCGCGCCAACCGGGCACTACTCCTCCTTTCCGTGCCCTCCATTTGGCGCCGCTCTCTGCGTTGGCGTCGTGCGTCCATCAAGTCTGCTTCCTGTGCTCTGTCACTCCCAGGACTGCTATCTAAGCTAGGAATGCCGGTGGAAGGAATCTCCATCAGCTGTTGGCTCTGGGAAAGAGGAGCGCGCTCCTCTCCCAGGAGCGACTGCTCTTCCTCAGAATCAGAACTACTCTGGGATTCTATGGGCTCAGTGTCCACCCTGACACCATCCCCGCTCCCATGAGGCCCCCCCTCGTGCTCCTCCCCTGGGGCCCTGGGTTTGTGGGGGTACAGCTGGTGGAAGCGCCTCAGCAGCAACGGAGCATGCACATTTTCTGTGGGTTCCCAGGATCGCTCATCAGGCCCGTAACCCCTGCAGTCCACCAAATATTTCAAGTGGCCTCAAGAAAGGTGGGAGTCCAGAATCTCCGTGACCTCAAACTCCTCCTCCCTCTCCACCAGCACTGGCGGTGGGGGGGAGCCGACTGAGCGATGAGGGTCTCCAGAAACCAGGGGGGACAGCAAGGACCGATGAAAAACAGGATGGATCTTCATGGAGGGGGGGAGAGCCAGGCGAAAAGCAATGGGGTTAATCTGGGTCGTAATCTGGAAAGGCCCCATGCGGCGAGGCGCGAGCGTCCTTGCGGGCAAGTGAGAGGGGAGGTATTGGGTGGACAACCAAACTCAATCCCCCAGTTGCAGAGACGGACCCGGCTGGCACCGCCGGTCCACAGAGGCCTTGTAGGCTGTCTTGGCTTGCTCTAGGGTGTCCCGTAAGAGGTGGTGTACTGCTCACAACTCCTCTAAAAGGTCATGGGCTGCTGGCACTGGAGCTAGGGTGGACAGGAAAGCCTTGGGGTGGTAACCAAAATTGGCAAAAAATGGAGTTTGGTGGGTGGAAGCATGGCAGGCATTGTTATAAGCAAATTCTGCGAGAGGCAGCAAGGAAAACCAGTCATCCTGCTGGTAATTGACATAACAATGCAAATATTGCTCCAGAGTCACATTGGTGCGCTCGGTCTGACCGTCCATCTGTGGATGGTGGGTGGAGGAAAGACGGAGCGTCACATGGAGAAGCCCAAGTAGCTCCCTCCAGAAATGGGCAGTGAATTGGGCCCCCCTATCCGAAATGAGACCCTCGGGCCATCCGTGGAGGTGGAAAACATGTGCCAAGAACAGCTCTGCCGTCTCCCTGGCTGTGGGCAACCCAGAGCAGGGGATGAAATGGGCCATCTTAGAAAACAAATCCACCACCACCAGAATAGTGGTCTTACCGTGTGAGCGAGGCAAGTCAGTGATGAAGTCAAGGGAGAGCAGTTTCCAAGGTCCTGAGGGGGTAGGCAGGGTGTGAAGCAAGCCTGTGGGCTTGCCTGAGGGGGCCTTCATCCGCTGGCAGGTTGGGCAGGAGGCGACATAGGACTTGACGTCCTGACACACACGAGGCCACCAAAAATCCCTCGTCACTCCATGCAGGGTCTTGGCGATGCCAAAATGCCCAGCTGTGGGGGAGTCGTTGCACTGATGGAGGACCTTCTCGCGGAGGGATCTAGGAAGCACATAGACCCAGCCGGAATGGTAAAGCAGGCCACCTCTCGAAGAGAAGGGGGTAGAGTGGGGGGGGGCAGAGGCTAGCCCCAATTCGTCCACCTTTGTGCGAACAAAAGCATCCTGAGCCTGTGCAGAGAGAAGGAGCTCCTCCCAAGAATGAGGCACCGCAGCTGCCGCCAGGCCTTGGGGGGGAAGAATCGGGGGGGGGATTTTCCTCACTCTCTGGCTGGAGGTCAGGCTTATGAGAAAGAGCATCCGCTTGTAGGTTGTCGGAGGCTTTCACATGGCAAATCTAGGGGTGCACGAAAGTCACTTACCTGGTCTCGCAGCTTGCTTCGCGGTGGGGGGGAGGCGCTTCGCTGCTCCGAAGTTCAGGCCGGGGGGGGGAGGCTTCCCTCCTCGCCCGGCCGAAATTCAGGCCAGGGAGGAGGCGCCTCGCCTCGCCCGGCCGCGAAATAAAAAGTTAAAAAAAAAAACACCCCCGTGATAGGCTACGTGACGATTTACATAGCCTATCACGGCTAGATCTGCAAAGTCAGCCATGATAGGCTACGTTAATCATCACGTAGCCTATCACGGGGACTTTTTTTTTTTTTACTTTTCTTGGAATGGCGGCGGCAGTAGCCGGTCAAAAGACCGGCTGCCGCCCCTGCCCCTGTCGAAGCCCTGCCGAACCGCCACTGCGACTCGCCACCGGGAGCGACATTCAGGAAAGGTAAGTCCCATCGCAGGGGGGGGCGGGGGGGCGGAGAATTTCTCCCCGAAACTACTAAGGGGGGCCGAATACGTTGGCACTCGGCCCCCCGAAGTTTCGGGGAGAAATTCTCCCCCATCCCTAGGCAAATCTTAAGGTGGAACCGAGGGAAAAAAAGCGACCACCTAATCTGCCGCTAGTTTCAGGCACGGGCTGTCTGAAGATGTTCGAGGTTGCGATGGTCGGTTCTAACTTCGACTGGGTGCTGCGCCCCCTCCAGGCCAGGAGATGACACCAGGTCTCCAAAGCGAACTTGATGGCCAACAGTTCCTTCTCCCAAATGGTATAATTCCTCTCAGACATGGTCAGCTTCCTGGAGTGGTAGGCACAGGGTTGCAGCCCGCCGCCCTCCCGATCTGGCTGAAAGAGCACTGCCCCCACCGCAAAGTCAGAGGCATCGGTCTGCACTACAAAAGGCGTCCTCGGGTTGGGATGTAACAGGATCGGCTCAGAACTGAAAAGCTTCTTAAGTTCCTCGAAAGCCTTTTGGGCAGATGCCG